>NC_141096.1:12889020-13239020 GCF_041138505.1 Cibotium barometz
TAACCTACTTAAATAATAGGGTTATTGCAAAATCATTGCTTCACTCTCACCATTATTGTATCTCGAACTCCAACTCACAAGGACCCCCTTTGTGAAGAGAAGCCGTGTTCAAGGAGTTAGTGCTCAAATTCCTAATATTGACACCAAATTTGTGACCAAAATGTTTGTGATGACATGAAGGTTTGATTCACCACCAAATATATGGTAACCAATGTTCATGTTACATCCCTACTAGGACTAACTGCATGGCAACTAGTGTTCATGTTATATCCCTACTATTTGGTCTCCACCACCAAATACATGGTTACTAGTGTTCATGTTACATCCCTACTAGGAGTAACTCTTGTCAATTTATGGAAAGCATTTTATCCCATAAAGTAGTGTATTAAGAATATGAACTTGGGCTTGTATAAGCGAACTAAGTTTCTCATAATGAGCAAGGTTTTCCATATGTACAGTCCAGTTTATATTATTAATCTAGCCGAGAGGTAGATCATGGTATGCCAAACTTTATTGGTTGGTATCATCCATGGTACGGGCCATGTATGGTGGTAGCATGAATGTAAGAAGGTTTATGAGGTCTTTTGACCTTATGCTTAAGTGAGTCAAAGTAGAGGACCATGGATGGGTTGATGAACTATCAAATACTAATCTTTGAGTCTTCAAGTAATCTTTGACTAGTGGCTGTCTTGTGTGGTTTACATGTTAAGTGTGTTGGGTTCTAATAGCTCTCTAATATTGAACTTTGAGTCCTTAAGTAATCTTTGACTACTAGTGGCTATCTTGTGTGGTTTACATGTTAATTATCTTAGGTTACATCCCTACTAGGACTAAATCTTGTCAATTTATGAAAAGCATTTTATCCCTAAAGTAGTGGATTAAGAATAAGAACTTGGGCTTGTATACACGAATTAAGTTTCTTATAATGAGCAAGGTTTTCCCTATGTGTAGTCTAGTTTAGATTATTAATCTAGCTGAGAGGACATGCCATTTATAGGGTGGTATCATGAATCTAAGAAGGTTTAGGAGGTCTTTTGACCTTGTTCTTGAGTGATTCAAAGTAGAGGCTGGGTTAATGAAATATCAAATATGGATCTTTAAATCCTCAAGTAATCTTTGACTAATGTGTGGTTTTACATGTTAAGTATTTTTGACTAGTGGTTGTCTTGTGTGGTTTTACATGTTAAGAATCTCAGGTTCTAATAGCTCTCTAGTAGTTGGTATCAAAGGTAATGTCGACATATTTTACCACAAGTGAACACTATGATCATCTACATCTTTGTAAGATTTAAGCGATTGCATGCTTCACAACACTTTCGAAGGTGATTACATGTTTCACAACACTTATTAGGACAATGCCATGCAGATCCTTTCCTAGCATTATCTTAGTCTCATGGAGGGGGACATCCTGATATCATTAGAAGAAATGCTAGGGGAATGTGTGTGAGATTGAAGCATCACCAATCTCGTAGTGTCTTGTAGTGTGGAATTGCAAAAAAAACCCTTGCTTTCCATGCATTTCCATTAACAACCCATATAAGAGACATCTTTTTACAGTAAGAAGGTAGGATGGACCACACATACTTTTCTCAATGCTAGCTTTAAGGAGGAGGTAAGGAGGCGGGAGGGACTATCATGAGGAGGTAAGTAGGGGGAAGGGAGCTGTGTATTCTCGATGCAAAATAGGGTGGATTAGGGATTCTTCTAAAAATGGAACTTATTAAAAAAGCTAAGCTCTCACTTAATTAATAAAGCTAATTTCTCACTTGATCATTTTAAAAGCTGATTTCTCACTTGATTACTTAATCTTTAACCAAGATTTCTTTGCAAGGGAACCAATTGCACACTTTTATGTGCACCATGTGCACATTTGTGCATCCATAGGGAATACACACATGCACAAATTTAATGGGATCAATTTAAGAAGGAGCTAGAGAATGCTGTAGTTGAATTTTCCATGGTTCCCTCCTCCGAAGCCACCAAAGCTCCTAGATGAAGCTTGGATGTTGGGCACCATGTTGCACACTATGCATAAATTTTTCTAGCAGTACGAGCAAGTGCATGACCCTGACATCTTCATCACCATCCTCTTCTTTAAGCTCATCAAGTTTCCAAATTAGCATCACCGTGATGATGGTCCCCAAGGCCTTGCTTTTGGCATCGACATCAACAAAGGCCCCACTCTCAAGCAAATATTCAACTATTACAAGCAAGTGCAATTTCTCCAAGGTTGGTGATGATGCCCAATTTGGAATTATTTTGGCCTATTTTCCATGGATTTTCATGGCTAGATTTGATGTTTGAGCATTAATTGGATGGAATTTATATACCTTGGTTGTAATCATGGTTATATATTTTTGATGTAAAGTGATTGGCTTCATAGGCGAGTCTGCACATGTAAAAGCTAACTCATCAAGGTGCTCTCACATTTTTTGGAAGCATAGGACTTTAGTCATTTTGTTAGTTTTTTAATAAGTCCTCATGGATTACCTTAGGGAATGCAAAAATATATTCACCTTTAATTTAATAAAGAAAAGAAATTGTGAGTTGGTTGGAGGGATGTTGAGGGCATGACACCTTTTAAGGTCTCTCTATTCTTCTTTCTCCCTCTCTTCTTGCATTTCCTTCCTTTTATCTTTCTTGTTCTTCCAACCATGGAGCTTGAGAGTGTTGGTGAGGATGATGATGTGGTGATGACAACTGCTTATATGGTAGAAATATTTTTCTTGTGTAGAAGTTAAGGCTTGCATTTATGCATTTCTAAGAAAGAGGAGTGGAATTTTGCTCTTGCTTAATGGATAGAAAACTCATTTTAAGCATAGATTTTGTTCTAGATTGATTTCCATGAAATTACTTTAGAAGACCTATTTGGTGAGTTGGCCGCCGGGAATTCTAGCTTTTTGTCAAGCAAGGAGAGTGTTTCATCAAGTAAGGAGAGATTTTCATTAATCAAGGTAAGATTTTCTTCAAAATTAATGATAGCATGGTACTGGATGTTGGCAGATAATCCAACACTTGAAGTTTATGGATTTAACATTAAACGTGATTATTACACATATTACAAAAAATTACATATAGTATTACAACCTTAGGCATTATCGCTGGGTTTTCTATATCGATCTCACCTTCTTGTTCAACGTTTCTTTTATGTTCCTTCAAAGCTACCACTTCATTTTTGAGCTGCTCTACATTGTGATGGTAAGCTTTAGCCTGTTCTTTATAAATAATGCATTCTCGTTGAATACGCCTAAACTGTTCATCATGTTTAAGAAGTACTTTGTTGCCTTTATCATGTTGATTTCTAGCTTCAATGGAAGAGTGGGCCCTTGCAATCTTTGTTGGTACCCCTGCATAACCTCCTACAGTTGATGTTAGAATAGGGTATCTAGCCCTCTAGATCGACCTCCATTGGATTCACTTGCTTTGGATGTATTATCTGGATTTTTGCTTGTCAAGGCATGAGGCCGACAATCTGGATCAATAAAAAATTTAAACTATTTGATATAACCAGCATACAAATCCATAAGCTACTTAATCCAAGCTTCGTATGTATCTACATCACTGGCCATGAGCTCATAGACCTCCAGATCTTCAATTGCATCCATTTCATTGATTCAACTCTATAAGAGCTGAAGTTGTGCAAAAGTCTTGCTCCATCAATTTTCGGTGTAGCTCATGTTGATTCATTGGCAAATAAATGACAAGTCATAAGATTTTGACATTTTAATTCTAAACTTGTATGTTTATGCTAGAAGTCCAGGATTTCCTCCTGATTCTAGCCTTGTTCGCATTAGAGTGTGCTACATCCTCTTTTAGCGCCTCTAAAGTATGCTCACAAGGTTGATTGCACATTGACTCCGGATCCTCCGTCTCTTGATAAGGATGCTAGACACTATCCGACCTGTAAATGGTAGTGTGACCTCTGATTTTACTTCATCATAGTTTGAAACTAGCTCTACTAATCCACATTGTTTTGCATGTACTTGATTGCTCTGCTGGCTTGAACTTCCACCAATTTCTCCATGAGTACTATTCTTTTCAATAGGTGTTCCGATAATTAGGCACTAAACACAGGAATTGATCCAATGTAATGTTGAGATTCATCTTTTGCAAGTCCTCCCATAGATCATATTTAGATTATTCTTTAGTTGTCTGTCCCTTGCTTCCAACTTTTTAAGGCAAAATATCTAGCCGAGCATTGCTCTTGGATGCTATTATCCTTAATTGAGCTAACCTTTTGGTTTTCTCCTTCCTTTTTAACTTCAACAGTATGCTTTATTGTGTCTAGACAATTTCTCTACCACTTTTTGTGGCATCATTCTAGTGCTTCTGGCACTTTCTAGCCTTGCACTGCATATCTAGATGTATATGGCACTTTGTGGCTCTAGATTACACCTTTGCCACTTGATCCTAATACCAAAACTTTCTAGATCTGCATAACCCTTTATGGTTCTTTCAGAATGATTCCTTTTTATGATGATCGAATGGCCTCCAGACTATCTGCTTCTACCACCATCCTTGGTAGGGGAGCTTTCTGGGCATTCCGAACCTTGCCAGCGTCATCATAAACTAAGATGGAGTAAAAAGCATGCCTTGGGTTCTGACCTTAGTCTTGATTATTATAAGCGTTCGTTTTGATTCTAAAAATATAAAGTAGGTAACCACCCTCCAGAGACCCGAGCAATGGCCCAGAGAACTCATACAAGAGTATCTAAGAGCCGCAGTACCTCTACAACAATGGTTGGTGTTTTTTTTAAGGCCTTTATTGATAGGTTTTTAGCCACAATCTCCCATCGTATGGAGATCAAGGCTACGGTCCCAAGGCTCCATCACAAAGAGCCAAAAGTCCTACCTAGATTGCACATGGCGATGGTTATCTTCTTGTGGGTTTTTTTGGTATTTTTACTTTGTTTTTTGTTTTTTTTTTCTGGCTTTAAACTTGTTCACTTTCACAATTCACCTAGAAGGCTCTATTCTAACTAAAGAAGTCACACTTAGGAAGGTGGAGTACTTGGAATAATTCTTTGGCATACTCTAAGGTCAATATCAGGGAGGATTGAACTAGACTAAAGTCTAAATGGTTATCTAAGTACTTGGAATAATTCTAAGGTCGATATCAGGGAGGATTGAACTAGACTAAAGTCTAAATGGTTATCTAAGTACTTTGGCATACTCTAAGGTCGATATCAGGGAGGATTGAACTAGACTAAAGTCTAAATGGTTATCTAAGTGATAAGTAGAAAATTGATAGACTAGTTATGTAACGATGCAAGAAAGCACTCAAACAAACACTAAATGGAGAATCATAAAAAAGATTGAAATAATAGCAAAAGGTGAGGATGGGTTAGAATACACTTGGGAAATGAGGAAAATCATGTCCATATCGAGATTGCACATCCACTGCATGTTGTAAATCTGGATTTGGTCTACACAATTTCATCTCAATAACCTATAAATCAAACTCATCTAGCAAGCTCTTCGTTAAATAATTATAGTTGGTAAGCATTCTCCGATTATTTGTCACTAGATGGATTTTCCCCCTGATGATTTTGGTTTGCTTCATATATAAATGTGTCCTCTGGTATACTGGGTAATGGTCTGAGTGCATTCTCACTGTGATATGGCATGGGTGTTGAGATATCAAGCTCGTCTAGTGAGGCGGTGGACACTGATGACCTGCCTGGGGGATAGGCCCCACACTTACACCACTGGCATGGTTGGTGAGATCTTGGGTGATATGCGGCCAGTGGGATGACAGGCTGTGTGACAGCCATTCTAGAGACTGGCATAGTTATAGCGCCAGCTCATTTAGTTGGGTTCACACTATAGAGAACCCGTGTATGTATTGGTTGAGTACCTTTCATATTATGTGTACTCTTATCTTGTATATGGTGTGTTGAGTGTTGAGTGAAGAAGAAGAAGATTTTCAACCTCTCACCTTGTGTGTTCTCTATTAGGGTTTTGTGAGTGTATGTGTGTGCTTGCAAGAGCTCAAGCTCTCTTCCCCCCTACATCTTTTCATGGTATCAGATCCTGGTTCGTGCTAAGGGCTGAGCTGCAAGCAAGAGAACCACAGGAAGCGGTACGAGGGTAAGAGCTTCAACTACTCTTCCCTATTTGTGTTGGTGACTACACCCTTGTCGGGAGCTCTACGGGAGGCACCGGCAAACGATCTCTGATTGAGGAGCTTTCTTCGCGGGAGTAAAGCTATAGGGCAACTATACAGTCCTATCAGACAACAATTTCAGGGCCTAAAACGCATTTCGGGCGCGTCATTGATTCTCTGCAGAACTCTGTTTTAAGAACTGCAGGAAGACAGATTGACTGTGCATACACTGTGGGTGCTGCAAAGAGGTCAACAGTTGCCATTGGGTGTATGTATGCACACTGAGGTCACTGGTTGTGACATTTGAGAGTACTACAGTACCGCTGCAAAAAATACAGCAGTTTGTGCAGGACAAACTAGAGTGCTGTTTCTGGTAAAATTATGTATTTGGCAAGATGTCAAATGATGGGATAACCCAGATTGTGGGGCTGAGAAGCTTGATAAGAATAACTTCCATGCTTGGAGGTTCAGGTTGACGAATTTCCTGATGGGAAAGGGCTATTGGGGACTACATAGAAGGTGAGCATGAAGAGGCACCGGAGATACCGGATATAAATCCGACTGCTCTACAGATGTGAAAGAGTTTAAAGACTGGAACCAAGGAGCCAGGAAGGTTATGTATTGGCTATCCATTAGTATACAGGACACCATGATTGGGTACATTCAGGATGCCAAGTCCCCCAAGGAGGCGTGTGACACCTTGGTAAAGCTTTATGAAACAAATACCAAGGCACGCAAGATACAGTTGAAGAATGAACTTCATACTGTGGAGAAAAAGAGCATGTCTGTGAATGACTATGTGTTGAAGATAAAGGGTATTGTGGAATCCCTTGCATCTATTGGTGTGTCAGTAGATGATGATGATAAGGTGGAGGTCTGTCTACGTGGTCTCGGGCCACAATACAAGGCGTTCAAGACGTCTATTCAGACTCGGGAAAACATTCCCAACTTTACAGATTTGGTGTCTATAAGAGAAGAGCTTGGGTGAAGACCAATAGTCTTCACAAAGTAAAAACAGTTCAGAGCGACAGGCCTTCTACACGAGTTCAGGAAGAGGACGAGGTAGAGGAGGCCATGGACGCGGTCAAGGAGGTGGCCGAACAGGTAATCAGAATTATGGCCAGTAGCAGTAACAACAACAGTCCCAGAATACACAACAACAACAACAACAACACGCAGGTGGAAGAGGTAGATTCAGAGGCAGGGGGAGTCAAAGAGGCCGTGGAAATTAGCAAAGGCAGTATAATGATGCACGTGAATGCTATTACTGTGGTAAGCCTGGACATGTGCAGGCAGAATGTTATAAGAAGCAGGCTGACATGCAAAATGGGAAAGTGCAGCAAAACAACTATGCATCCTCAAGCAGAAATAATGAGGACAATGAAAGGTTGTTTATTATGCAGCATATCATGAATGCCGTTTGAAAATATTGAAGCAGCACAAAAAGATGATGTGTGGTATATGGATTCAGGTGCTTTGAACCACATGACAAGTCATGGAGAGTGGTTCAAGGAGATGAAAAACCCGGAAAGACCAGGTTTTGTGGAAACAGGGGATGACACTGCTCATCCAATTGCCCATGTTGGAGATGTGCCATTGTCTATGCAGGATGGCAAAGTGAAGTACCTTGCAGATGTACTTCACGTTCCAAATATAACAAAGAATCTGGTTTCAGTTGGCCAGATGATTGAGCAGGGTTTGCAGGTTAGGTTTAACCCTGATGGTTGTTATGTTGAAGACTTTAAAGATAAGTACAGGTTGGTTGCAAAAGGCAACAGAGTGGGCAGAATGTTTACGTTGAATGTAGACATGCCTAAAATGAGTGTTGCGATGTTTGCAAATGGTTCTGGAATTGTTGTAGACACAGACATTTGGCATAAAAGGATTGGACATGTGAATGTGCAGAGATTGAAGTCTATGCAGACTAAAGGAATTGTGACAGGGCTGCCAAAATTTAAAGTGGAAGGTATGCAGAAAATATGTGAAGCATGCCAATTTGGGAAGCAAACAAAGCATGTGTTTCCACGTAACAGATATGTGAGCAGAAATGCACTAGATGTTGTGCATTCAGATGTATGGGGTCCTACGAAGACTATATCTATGGGAGGCTGTGCAGGTATTATGTGACTTTTATTGATGACCACACAAGGAAAGTGTGGGTATATTTCATGAAGGAGAAGAGTGAGGTGTTCACTCACTTTCAGAATTTCAGAGTTTTGGTTGAAAGGCAAATAGGAAAATATATAAAGTGCCTAAGGTCAGATGGAGGGGGAGAGTACTTCTCCAATGAGTTCTCTGAATTTTTGAAGAAGAATGGTATTCGGAGACAGTTTACATGCAGATACACTCCGTAGCAAAATGGAGTTGCTGAGCAAAAAAACAGGCACATTGCCAAGATTGCGCGAGCATTGATGGAAGAGAAGAATATGCCACATAGCTATTGGGCTGAGGCTGTTTCTACAGCAATATACATCATGAACAGGACTCCAACTGCAGCCATACATGATGTAACTCCAGAGGAGAGGTTTACTAGCAGAAAACCAGAGGTTTATTGGCAGAAAACCAGATTTGTCTCATCTGAAAGTCTTTGGATGCATTGCATATGTGCATGTGCCAGATGAGCTGAGAACTAAGCTGGATCCGAAAGCTGAAAAATGTGTGTTTATTGGATATTCCCTTGAGCAAAAGGAATACAGGTGTTATAATCCTGCTACACGTGAGTTAAGGGTAAGCAGGGATGTTGTCTTTGATGAGATGAGCAGCTGGTATGCTGCTGAAAAAGAAGCTCTTGGGGCTGATGTGAGTGGAAGTGTGGTTGCACAGAATGCAGGTCAGCAATCACAGTCTTTGAGTGGACCAGGAGAGTCCTCATGTAGTGGGTCTGTTGATAGACCATGGAGTGGCAGGCTGCGTCATAATACCAGTCCTGCGAATGTGATTAGTACATCACAGAAAGGAAAAGAGAAAGTGGTTGAGCCCCTTGGTATGCCTGACATTTCTACAGGGCATTCTCATGTTGATGGAGAGTCTAGTGGCTTAGATATGAGCCTTGATAAGGAGCTTGGGATCCCAGCTATGAGAACACCTGGTGTAAAGAAGGCTATGGAAGCCATGAATGAAAAGCTGTGAAGATCTGGGAGAGTGAAAAATCCTGTGTAGAGATTTACCTATGACGGTTATGTGGCACATCACTATGCATATATGGCAAAGGTTGTGCAGGTTGTAGAGCCCACATGCATTGATATGGCTGTTGGAAATGTGTATTGGGAGAAAGCTATGGATGAGGAGATGGATGCACTATATGGAAATGAAACTTGGGATTTAGTGCAATTGCCTGAAGGCAAGAAAGCCATTGGATGCAAGTGGGTGTACAAAGTAAAACATAACAGTGATGGAAGCATAAACAGGTACAAGGCTAGATTGGTAGCCACAGGATATGCGCAGACATATGGCATTGATTATGAGGAAACTTTCAGCCCAGTTGCCAAAATGGCAACAGTGAGAGTTGTGATAGCAGTGGCTGTGTCAAAGCAATGGTCTTTACATCAGATGGATGTAAAAAATGCATTCTTGCATGGGGATTTGCAAGAAGAGGTGTATATGTTGCAGCCACCTGGTTATGAGGATGTGAGTCACCCCGAGCATGTTTGCAGGTTGAAGAAAGCCTTGTATGGCTTTCTAGAGATTGGCATAGTTATAGCACCAGTTCATTTAGTTGGGTTCACACTATAGAGAACCCGTGTATGTATTGGTTGAGTACCTTATCTTGTATATGGTGTGTTGAGTGTTGAGTGAAGAAGAAGAAGATTTTCAGCCTTATCTTGTATATGGTGTGTTGAGTGTTGAGTGAAGAAGAAGAAGATTTTCAGCCTTATCTTGTATATGGTGTGTTGAGTGAAGAAGAAGAAGATTTTCAGCCTCTCACCTTGTGTGTTCTCTATTAGGGTTTTGTGAGTGTATGTGTGTGCTTGCAAGAGCTCAAGCTCTCTTCCCCCCTGCATCTTTTCAATGGGTACTATAGGTAAGTGAGCTTGCTAACTCGAGTGATAACATGTTTAGGATTGTCGAATGTCTGATTTGATCACTTGTTATGATTGAACCACATAATATAAAAAAATCCAAACATAAAAAGAAGAGGAGTACTGATTTCCCTTTCAAGAGGAAGAGGTACTATTTACTGAGAAAACAAATCTTTTGAAATGTGAGAAAGATTCAAAGGAAAAATCTACTACTACATGCCAATATTATCCAGAGAGAAAAGATGAAACACATTAAGAACTCTTAACAATGGTGTGATGAGTAAGGATAATTATGCTTTCGACCAAGTCTTTATGAGTGAACCTTGGGACGTTCACCTCTAAGAAATTTTATGTATCACGTGTGTTTAAGGGGTATTTAAAAAACCCCTTACACTTACGTACTTTTATGAATAAAATGACCCCTTTTTCTTCAAAAACTTATAGTTTTTTTCCAAAATTGGTTTTAAAAAACCCCTCTTGTAAATGTAATTCTGTAACTTTTTTGAATTAATGTACCCCTCCTGATGAACTCATGTGCTACACTTACATATTTTAAGGTGAACTCCCCAAGGAGTGAACCAAATAATGAAGATTCATGCAAAAGCAAATGGGAAACTAAAACTACAATTGAGATTGAAGCTAAAATGAAGATATGCATGATTACATTTGGAGATTATCAAAGTTTGGCTAGATTTCCCAATAGGGAAAAACATTGGACAGAAAAAAGCAGTGAGATTAATCAGTCTCCACATCGTATCTAGAGAAATACATTAA
This sequence comes from Cibotium barometz, assembly GCF_041138505.1. NCBI lineage: Eukaryota > Viridiplantae > Streptophyta > Polypodiopsida > Cyatheales > Cibotiaceae > Cibotium > Cibotium barometz. The sequence goes on from NC_141096.1 coordinate 12,899,920, forward strand.
AATTTAGGGTTATTTCACTATTCTAAATGTGGAGATAAACACGGAATGTGAGTTCTACATTATTTTTAATGACCTTAAGGAAATCATCTTTGGGGGCTTTTGGATAAGTAGTTCTCATAGTACTCTATTGGACCAAATCAATGCAAATTTTCACCTTAGAACACCCAATGATTACATTCACATTGGTCTTATGAGAAGAGGTGCCATTGACAAAAATGGGACCTTCACAATTTGGATCTCCACATCTTGGATGGGTAACTTGGACAAGTGTTGTCTAAGGGCAACTTAAATTCCAAGTATTCTAGGATGACAAAAAGGGACATCGCCATAAAGCTATCTGATACTAGCTTAAAAAAGAGTATTTCACAATAAGAATGGGCTATCATTGCCACTACCAACAACAATGCCAAAAAGGGGTTATCACTACCATGAGGAACAAACAAAATACCAAAACTATACTATACAGGGATATGGTACTAGGTATTGCTTTTAGGACAGTTAAGGGAAATTGAAACATCTATAGTAGAAAGGGCGAGTTGATGCATAAACATATTCTCATGTTTAAGCCCCAACACACATAAGAAAATATAGTATATATGCTTGTATTCCAAGCATAATTTTCTAGTAGCCTCTCTTTTCTAAAAATCTAGATGCATGCACATGGGGAGTTGGGTCTTTATACATACATTATTATATGCCACCCATACCCCATTGTCCTCTCACATGAAAAATATTGTAATGTAAAGGCTCCAGATTATCTCTCCCATGCTAGTAGCTTGCATAGATTCAACACTCTTTATTCTTTTTATAGCCTCTTAGGATATCTTGTGCCTCGAACTTGACGTTGACTCTTCCATGATAATAGCCTACATAGATTCAACATTCTTTATTCTTTTTATAGCCTCTTGGGATACTTGACCTTTGTGTTTTGGTGCATAGAGGCTCATGATTGGTTGGTGTTGATTGATGCACAACATTTTGCAACCTTGAACTCTCATGGGATCGATTCGTTGTTTAAAATTTGAAACTTGCATTGACTCTAGTGCTTAGTTCTGCAACTATAATGTTTTTTCCTACCTCCACATTTCATATGGATGGAAGTTCAGGAACGAGTGTGGTATTACAATCTAGGTGCCATCATGTAAGAGTGACATTGTCATTACAAAACCACATCATATGCGCTAATCCCTGGTGTTGCTTCTCAGAGTAAAAAGGAGTTACCACACCTCTCAAACAATTTTGAATGTATCAGTTGAGCTTAACCTTCCCATCTATCCAGATGAAGCACTTAACTTTTTAGTTGAGTTTTGAGTTAAGTGGAGTCCTTATTCTTGAAATAGTATGGTGGACTACCTCTTTGACAATAGAGAGGTTAGCATGCACACCCCCTTGAGGCTTTGTGGAAGCCATCCCCCTCCACCATTCATTCCTCCACCTTGAGCACCACCTTAAGGGGATGTCCCCTTAAGTCTTTACAAAAGCCATGCCTTGAGACAAAACAATTTATTGGTGGTCACCCTCTTTGCTTGCATTTTATGTTGTCCATCACATATCTTTGCTTATGCAAGATCTTCTCCACATCAATCCTTGTTGACTTGCACCTTTTCCTTTGTCCCCATGTAGTAGTCTTGGTTCCTCATACATTGGAGTGTTGTGGTTCCTTGTCCAAATATGGCCATCATATTTTTGCTCCATGTCATCCATACCCTTCACCATTCCAAACATGAGAGAAAATTCCATGATGATATTTCCATTATATTCTCTTGGAACTTTTCTTTCATGTGAATTATCCTCTTTATACAAGCAATCCATATTTTGTCACCTGAATTATCCTCTTTATACGAGAAATCCATATTCTGTCACCTAAATTATCCTCTTTATATAAACAATCTATATTTTGATAACATTGGCATTTTGGTTTTCCATAGACCAAGGTATCATGCTTTGGGCCATCCTAATCTCTTCTTTAGATTGGTTATCACTTGATTCTTCTAGGTCAATATGGGGACTCTCTTTCACCCTCTCAACATATCTCTAAACCATGAACATACTCCAACCCATGAGAGCTCCCTTTGAACTTAACATCCTTCGATACAAATGAACTCTTTTCAACAAAATGTGAACAAAACTTGCCTAAGGAGAGCCTTCGCTCATCAACATCAATCACACAGTGGCTCTTCTAAGGTTCATAAACCCCAAACCAATGCTCATTACCATCGATATCCCAATGTGAGGAACCATTCAAAGGAAGCCTTTACCTCCATCATTGGTTTTTCTCATTACCTTCTTCTTCCCTCTCCTTTGTGAGAGAGAACCACTGCCAAGGACATTCTCTTTTTGCCTCCATCTAGGGATATAGAGATCTTCCATCATGCTCTTAGAAAAGGATCACTTCGATGTGATAACAAAGTGAAGAACATTTTCTTTTTGCCTCCATCTAGGCATAGAGAGCTCTTCCTTCACCCCCTTAGCAAAGGGGCACTCCAATGTGATAATGGAGCGAGGACGTGTGAGAGATGTGAGCTAGCACACTAGCATCCAATGCATTCTGGCTTAAAGGCAAGACCTACTAACACATGATTTGGAAAAGGCTAAGGGAAGCTCTTAACTAGAACATATTTGGTGCCGCTAACGACGATGACTAGCCTAGCTCCATTCAAACATACATTCTAAGCTAATGGGATCCACTCAATATTGACCAATGTTGATTAGGAGTTCACAATTTGAAAATAGATGGTTTTGAAGCCTTGTATGTGTTTGGTTTGTTGTTTTTTGGAGTTTATTTGCGCTAGGGCATTCTAGTTTCATATTTTGTAAGAAAAAACCATGGTTGGTGATTTGTATGATTTTAGAGCTTACAAGTGGTGGAATTTATGATGGATCAAACATGATAATTAAACTCAAGGTAACATTAGGCTAATCAAGAGAGGTTAAGACTAATCATATAAGATTAAAGTTAATGATAAAATAATGACAATGTGAGAGAGAGAATGAGAATGTAGAAAGACTTGTGTTTGTGTTGTAAACATTCATTAGATGCTAGCCTATGCATAGGCTTGGTACAAAAGTAAGTAAAAGGTGATTAATCCCATCTACCTAATCTAAAAATGCATCAAAAAGAGCACCCACTTGCCTAGAATGGATTGCAATTTAAGACTCTTTCCACACATGCTATGGCTATCCTGAAGGTGTACTGTTCATGCCCAGAAACCTTGTGCCAAATTAGGCCTTTAGACCGTAGAACCATATGTCCGTATCCCCAATGTCACATGATGTTTTTGTGTATTATTTCAACACCCACCCACAACAAAATATCTCTGTGGCTACTATGATGTCAATATGCTAGCTCTAGATACTATTTATAACGTTATTCATGATGACCATTCAAGCGCTCATAGGTCTTACTCATGGTGGTTTACAATGCCAGTTATGAGATGACAGATGCTAGACATCTAGTTATGATTACATTTCACTTAGGATAAAGGAGGGCTAGTTCTAGTTGTTCTAGAAAGCCCAATCATTTTGAGCATAGTTTACCTTTGCTGAAGTCTGCTTCTTTGCTTGAAGACGCTTCCCTCTTGATCTTGATCTTGTCAATATATGTACAACTCTTAATTTTCTTCATGTCGATGTAGATCTTGTTGATGTAGCTCTTGATCTTCTTCATGTCAATGTATACCTTGATGTAGAGGCAGATATTGGTCTTGTTTATCCTTGATTTCATTGTGTTATGAAATCCATGTAGGAAAAGATAAATCATTTTCTCAATGTGTTTATGAAGCCTTACATGATGATGATACAAATCCCTTTTAGATGATAAGGCAGTAAATATACATAAGGGGCTCTTAGCCTTATCAATGGCTAGTGTCTTGCCCTTGTACGATTGATTTATGAGCATGATTGATAAGTTACATGAAGCATAAAGCTCAAAAGTCCCATTGTCTTGTAGATTTATACACTATTTTAGATTAATAAATTGACCACTCAAATCAAGGGAAAAATCTGATTTGATTCTTTACAAAAGTTTAGTAACACTTTAATGAAATGTGGACCTCTAATTGCCCTAAAAACCTCAAATAATTAGCACTAATTAAGATATTAGTGAAAGTAATTTTCTATTAACTGTGGAGAAAATACCCTAATTTATAGAGCATTATCGAAGGGGCAAATCAAGGGCCTTTTTCAATATGAAGCTTTGGCAAGCTACAACAGGTCCCTAATGGCAGGTTTGAATCCTTGATGGCCCAAAAAACCTATGATTAGTACTAATTAATCATCACTGAGTAGTAAAGGAAAATTTTTTATTTGCACTATAGAGAATGAGTCAACTTCGACTTTAAAATTGAAGCACCAAATGGTGGGGCTTTTGCAAAGTAAGCGTAAACCAAGTAATAAAACCTCCCACTAATGAGTTTTAAACTCATACATACAAGATTAACCACTCATAATCAAGATTAATCTCAACTTTATCAAAAACACAAGTTCTATTTAAGTGCCCAAGCCTGAATTGGATGCTACATGCCATCAACAAAAATGCAAGCCCTTCACCGTGTTTTCCATCATCGAAAACCCTTGGGTGTTGGTGGAATTAGCCCGGTTTACATCCATTAAAACACTAGAGCGATTTTCCCAAAAAAAAACATAGCTTTTTGCAAATCATTGTTGGGGTGACTTCCTTCACAATTTTGAGCGATTGAAGTTGTTGTGGGCTGTGCCTTTGAGCTATTGTGAAGCACCAAGTGATGGCTAGGCCTTTGGTTGGTTTTAACTTTTGATTTTAAGCCTCTAAAATGAGTAGTTTTGAGTGGAGAAGATGCATTTTGGAGTAGATGAGATTCAACTAATCCTAATTAGGTTATAATGACTAAGGGCTTGTTGTAAGTGTGATTGGCATGAGTAATAACATGAAGGTAAACCTAAGCTCTTATACCATGTTGGAATTTATGCTGGATCAAACATGATGATTAAACTCATGGTGAAGGCAACATTAGGCTGATGCAAGAGAGGTTTAGATTGATCACATAAGCTTAAGATTATTAATGGCAACATAATGATAGCATAAAGACAATGTGAGAGAGAGAATGAGAATGTAGAAAGACTTGTGTTTTTTTTTGTGTCGTAAATATGCATTGGATGTCAGCCTAAAGACAATGACATTATAATGACAGCATAAAGACAATGTGTGAGAGAGAATGAGAATGTAGAAAGACTTGTGTTTGTGCTTGTGTAGAAAGACTTGTGTTTGTGTTGTAAATATTCATTGGATGCTAGCCTATTTATAGGCTTGGTGTAAAAGTAATTAAAAGGTGATTAAGAGATAATCCCATCTATCTAATCCAAAAGTGTATCAAAAAGAGAACCCATTGCCTATAATGGAGTGTAGCCTAAGACTCTTTCCACATATGATATGGCTTTCTTGGAGGTGTGGTCATGCTTAGAAATCTTGTGCCAAATCACGCCTTTAGACCATAGAACCATATGCCCATATCCCTAATGTCACATGGTGTTTTGGTGTATTATTTCAACAACAAGGCTTAGAGGCTTAGATTTTGACATTGCATTGAATCAAGCTATAGCTTAGAAATTACGATTAGGAGTGGAATGCACTCTAAAAACACAAGTATGTAGCTCCATTAGGTGTGGATTAGAGTGGGTTAGTTAATTATTTTTTTCAATGGTAACTTAAGCATGTTATCCTCGAAGTCAATGGCTAGTTTGCAACAATCATCAAGCAATGTTGGCTTGGACAACAATAAGAAAGCATGCATCCTCGTATTCTTTACTCCCCTACAGAAGCATGGTAGCAATTTCTCGTCTATTAACGTCTCCCTAGGCTTAAACCTTGAGTTCAGATTTTCCAGACATGAGATATAATCTCTCATAGACTCATGCTCCTCTTTCTTGATGTTGTATAATTGAGCTATAAGGTTGAACTTATCTCCGCTTCATGCAAAACTAGGTATTAACACACTCTTAAGCCGTGCAAAATTAATCATGTCATCTAGCTTAAGCGATACCATTGGTGCGCTTTTCCTTCTAGTGTAAGGGAGAACACATATAATTTTGTTTGGTCACTGATCAGACCAAAAGTTTCACACACATCGATTCGAATATCTCTATGTGTTATATGGCATCACCATCACCTCCTAATAATTTTAATATATTAAACTCTTGCCACATGGTTGGGCTTAACTGGTGTTGCTCTTTGTGGTGCCAGCATGGTACCTAACTCCCTAGGAACCTCCTTTCTATTTCTTTAGCCATTCTTATTAAGTCAAAAGGGGTTGCAACTCCCATATGAGGGATTATTATAATTGGCTCCCTTGGTGGGGCTTTATGCGCCATCCTTCCTATAGCTATCCTATTCCTGCCTCGCCCTCTTGTGGCTCGAGCATGTGGATTTACATGTACCCTTGGGTCAAGCTATATTCAAATAGCTCCTACATTCCTTGTATGCCATCCTTCCTATAGTTGTCCCACCCTTGCCTCAGCCTCTTGTGGCTCCAACATTATCGATTTACATGTAACCGTAGGTCAGATGCTATTGGAACAACATTATCGATTTACATGTAACCGTAGGTCAGATGCTATTGGAACAACTCCTACAGTCCTGTTTACATCATTGTCCAAGACTGCTTTTCCCAAGTTCCCTTCTTGTTGTAAACAACATGACTCTCATGTAACCGTAGGTCAGATGCTATTGGAACAACTCCTATAGTCCTGTTTACATCATTGTCCAAGACTGCTTTTCCCAAGTTCCCTTCTTGTTGTAAACAACATGACTCTCATGTACTCTTGGAACTCTGGCATTCCTAACATTGCATCTACTTTTGTCTCGGTGTAAGCTTTCTTCAAATGTTTTCTCAACAGGTCATCGTTGCACCTGAGAGAGGTACTATGAGAGAAGTTAAGTCTTCTCAAGGCTCCTACATAATAGGCTCTAGAGGTGGCATACCCTCCTCCATTGCCTATTCAATCTCCCTAGCACTGCCCCCCCATGCCACCAAATCCTCTTCATGTCTCAATCCATATTAAGGCTAGAAAAACATTCTCCATGTATTGCCATACTGAAGGCACGTCTCTTGGTCAAATCCCTGCGGAGATCTAAGCTAACCTTCTCTTGTTTCATGCTTTCTAAGTTAGGCTTATACTTCCCTCATTCTTTCCTTAATCTCTAGCTCTTTGGAAGTGGGGAAATACACTGTCCTCATTCTTTGGGGATCCCTTCAAATTCTAGAAAGTAAGTCATACCACGAGTTGAGGCTTTCTCGCCCTTAGTAACTGTTCCTTCCTCAGTTGTTACTATGTACTCTCGGGTCTTCCAGTGCTTACTTCTCTATCCAAGGTCGATGGCTATCCCTTGTGGCAGTTTGTAGAGCTTCCTTTTCAGGCTCATAACTATATCCTAGTATTCCTTGGGCTAAGCCCATGAACCCTCTAGATAGTGTTGGAGAATAAGTACCCTTCTCCCCCACCATTTTCTCACTAAGCCCATGAACCCTCTAGATAGTGTTGGAGAATAAGTATCCTTCTCCCCCACCACTTTCTCATTAAGAGGATTCTCCATGGTTTCCTCACTACTTAATGATTGAAAAGACTTCAATCTTTCTAAAACAAACACACTCCTTTGTGTGCTGGCCATGCGAGCTGTCCCTAAACTTCTCTGGTAGGAGAATCCTAGTTGGTTAGATGCATTGTTGTCTGGCGATGGCATCACCAACAAACCTTCTCGACCTTAAGTGCATGAAATGGTTTTAACTCACCAAAATATGGATTTGCACACACTTGGAATTATCAGGTTTGTAGAATCACAATCATGGTCTCATGATTTTCACACTTGGAATTATTAGGCCAAAATATGGATTTGCACATACTTGGAATTGTCAGGTCTGTAATTACCAGATTTTTTTTAGAATCACGATCGTGATCAAAAATCATAGGTGATTGTAGACTGCAGACGTGATTCTATAGGTTTCGACCAAAATCACTAATTTAGGTATGCAAATGTTACATTTTCCATATTTTTCCTTTGCAACTTCAATTTTCAAATAATACCAAAGCAATAGGATCAATGGCTCGTTATTTTTCAAGATTTTTAAAAATGGCAGTAAAATGGTGTTCCTTGTATAAATCACGGCGTGATTATAGAGTTACCACCATGCAAGTATTAATGCAAATGCTTTGTTTTGTTACTTTTCGAACTCTTAAACAGTGCAAACAACAATTTCAAATGCTAAAACAATAAAAAATAGCCCTTGTTTTTCTCTTTTCTCACAACCTTATCCATAACTTATCCTCTTCTCAACCAATCACACAACTTCAAGAAGCCATATTAAGGGAAAAAGGAGCTGTAAGAAGATGACGAGGGGTGTAAATAGAGTAGAAAGAAATCGGTGGATCCCCAACAATGATGCCAAAAATGTTACAGGCTACAATAACCCTATCTTATTGCAATAGACAATGCTTACCTTAACATGTCGTGGGAAACTTGTTGACATCATCCAATCTCGTATCTCTGAAGACTCCAAGCTATGCTAGTGGGTGCTAGCTCCACGCCTTCACCTCCTCCCCAAGCTATCACCATGAGGTTGTCTATCTTCTCTCACAAGGACATTCACCCCTCTCTACTCTCACATTCATAAACACAACCATAAGAGGAACATGCACCAAGAATGAAGCTCTCTCTCCTCTCAACTCTTTTTCTCTCACCATAGACACAAGCGAGCAACGAGATAAGACTAGACTCAATCAGCACAAAGGGGGAGTGTGTCTTGCAGTATTAGAATGTTGTTATTCATACAACTAGCCCTTATTCACACTTGGGTGACCAAAACTTAAAGAAAGATGAACTAAATGATTACAAGATATATAGTTTTATGACATTGCCATCCATTGTCATAATCACAACGTTTATAGTGCCATTTCATGAAAATTATTGTGCTATCTCTCTTATGTAATAGAGAGATGCTAGGTTAACCTCAAAATGGGGTTAACAAAGTGTTCTATAGGTGTGCCATGTCCATGTTTCTTTTTCAAAGAGAAATCACCCAAGACTAGGAGGTAAGAGGCCACAATTCATGCGGTTTTTCCCTGATGATGTAGTGCACTCTTGGGACCCCAGATATCAATATCTCACCCATATCAGTTTTGCTCTCTATTTGGCCCATTGAGGAGGGAAGAAAATTGACTCAACAAGAGGCAAATACATTAGTCTGTGCTAGATTTAGGCTAACCACTACAAATCACATAGCTATTGAAATATCACCACATCCCGAGATGGAAACATCAAACATCATAGGTGAAGACATAAGGGGATGTATTGCTAATGCTATAGAAAAGATTCCTGCGAGTGAATTCAACAAGATGGACATGGATTGGATTGTTACTATTGTTGTTTGACAAGATGGTTTGTGCTTAGACATCTTACCTAGACCATGGATGCAATCCACTCCTAATTGTCCATCCTTGAGGTAGACAGTACATCGATGCCCCCTTAAGGCAGGTCCTCATGGTATGATGCCAAGGCTGATTGGTGTGAATCTGTATGAATGAAGCCATAGGCCTTAAGCTTGGAGGAGATCATGCATGTATGGGATCTATGGTTGGGTGTAGTAAGCTAGCCCAAGAAACCTTTATCTGGATAAATTTTGTGCTTGTCCTTTGTTTAGGAGATCTTAGAAGGCCTCGAAGATTAGTAAAGCAAGCTAATTATAGAGTGAATAAGTTAATAATCCTATATCTATAACTGCATAAGTAGCTATATAAGTGGGATGAGCCTTTATATTATTATTGACATGTGACAAGATGGTATGTGCCTAGACCATGTATGCAATGCACTTACGATTGTCTCCTTTTGAGATAGATGGTCCACCAATTGCTCCTTAGGGCACTACTTGGTTGTATGGGACACCAAAACTTGTGTGAGTCTGTATGGACGTAGCCTTAACACCTAGTACCTCGTGGTATGGGATGCCAAGGCTAACTAATGTGATTCTATATAGACAAAGCCTTAGCTTCAATGCTTGGGAAAGATCGTATGTGTACCATATCTATGGTTAGGTGGTGAGCCACCCTACATAACCTTAGTATGGATTAATCTTGGACTTATCTTGTGTTTAGGAGATCTTGGAAGGATTTTTTTGCATGAATCCGTGACAACTTTAGAGTTTTAGGATATCCAATCAACTCCTTGAGATAGGCTTCAAAGATTTAGGAAGCTTTCACTGCACTGTAGCTTTGATTCAATCCTTCCATGGATCAAAGCTAAAGTGGAGGACACCCACACTTTCCTAGAGGCCATAAAGACTCAAACCATGCAAGAGCATCTATTTGGCTCAAGGTTGGGAACAAAGTGACTAAGGATTTCTTTTCTTGCATTAGCCAAAGAAACTAGGCCTTTGCTACCTCTCTGAGGCTGCAATGGAGTGGAGCAATCAGATATTCCATGCATACAATCTATCACTTTGAACTATTATTCTAGATTGCCCTGATATGGAAAGAGCTCGACAGAAAGTATGGCAACACAGCAAGGCCATTGTCGCTAAGCTCTTTCCTCTAGTCCTCGTTATCAGAAAAAAAGCCATTTTTGTAGCTTCTTGAGACTTTTGTTAAAAAAACAATCTTACTCTCTTAAATATAATGTTTCAAAGAGAACCCTTCTAGGGAAAGGTATCAACACAAGATAGTAGTTTAAAAAAATAAGCAAGAGCAAAAGGACTTTAAGACTTTATTTTTTGATGGTCATGATTAAGGGTCTTTTTGTTTTTTAAAAATAATAATTTGATTTTTTCATTGAAACTTTCTCAAAGAATTGATAAAATAATATGTGTATGTGATTCACTTTTATAAATATAACGTCAATTTAATGTGCTAAGAACTATTTAAGGCCGAATTTCAATTAGAAGTCCTACCCAAATTTTTCTCCATACTAATTAGACATACTTGAGTAGTTTCATCACTTTTCAACATCATGTGTAAAAGCATCTCAAATTTGAGCCATTTTTGTGGTTCAATTACAAGACTACTCTTATTAAATAATGAGGTAGAGAAAGCTCTTAAAGCCCTTCTTTGTAGCATATGCCTAGGCGAGACAAGACTTCATTATCTTCTTCCAAAAGCCATCCAGGGAGCTCTTGAAGGCTAGCCTCAAGATGACCTTCAATGAGGTATGATTACACAAATCCTACAAAATGCCTCTGAGAAGGCCTTATACATCCCTAAAAAGGAGTACAATGGTTGGAGGTTAGACAATGTCACTCCATCACTATGCTTAGCATCGCATATGTAATTCTTGCCAAAGCTATTAGTCGTCACCTCCAACCTTTTCTCCCGACGTGAGGTTGTAGCTATCACAATTCTCCACAAAGCTGTGACATGCAGAAGGATTTCCAGGATGTTGTCTTGGATGTATCTAGGAGCATGATGGACTCATTCATGGAAGGGTGGTAACCATGGTGAGTTATGAGAACTCATGGAAGGAAGGCAACCCTGGTGAGTTATGTGAACTCATGGAAGTGTGGTAACCCTGGTGAGTTATCTAAACTCATGGAAGGGCAGTTTCTCTAATGAGTAGAATACTTGGATCCTGCATGGGCAGTACCCATCATGATTGCGACTATTTTGGTGTACAAGATGGCACGCTGGGAGATTTAATTGAAATCAATGTGCACAAGCATTTTCCTATGAAATGCACTTGCATGTGTGATTGGTCTTGTTGCTTTGCTTGTGAATGTCCACGGGCATCGAGGATGCCTAGACACCCTGTGAATGCATGTGTGCACACTTGTTTGGGCAAGGCAATGATTTTATGTGTTTTGCAGGTGGTAAGTGTGCACACTCCACCCTATTTAAATATTACTCCTTTGTTTATTAAAGTTTTCAAATGTTGGGTGTTGGACTCACACACTCACACACACAAACCTGCACATTAGGGTTAGGTGCAGGGTAGAGAAGCTCACACAGAAATGAGAGAGAGAGAGAGAGAGAGAGAGAGAGAGAGAGAGAGAGAGAGAGCCAAAAGTGTGGTATCCACAAAATGCAAGTCAACCCTTGCATGTGTGCCACATCCATATAATATAGAAGTACAAAATATTATATGTGTCCTTTCACACTTGATGTCCAAGGGGAAAAACCACATGGGAAAAAGTGCCCTTGGTTAAGCCCTGTTCACACATAGCACTACCATAAGTGAGAATATGCCTACAAATCTCCCCTGTAGTGGAAGTGTGAACCTGTACAAGGTAGCAGATCACTCTCTGTATGAGAGTAAGCCCAAAGCTTTGCAGAAAGCTTCAAACTTTTCTCGAGGCAAAGCCTTTGTGAATAGATCTGCAACATTATCTTGTGTAGGGCAATAAGATAAACTGATCTCCCCTGCATGTAGCCTCTCTCTGACATAGTGATAATGAATCTCTATGTGCTTGGTGCGTGCATGAAATACTGGATTTTGTGCCACGGCCATAGCTTTTTGGCTATCAGTGAGAATGGTGGTGGGTGTCTGCTGACACTCACGAAGATCAGCCAATAGTCTCCTGAACCATACACAATCTACTGTAGCTGTAAAGACTGCCCTGTACTCAGCCTCACGAGTAGATGTAGCAACAGTGGGTTGCTTTTTACTCAACCAAGATATGCATGAACTGCCAAGAAAAAAACAATTCCCACTGGATTGCCTGGTATCATAAACACCACCCAATCTGAATCACTGTATGCATAAAGCTGCAAGCTGCCCCCTGGGATAGAACAAACCAAGATCCAGGGTACCCTTAAGATAGCGAAAAATGCATTTGACTACTTTGCCAATGCTTTGTGCCTGGGCTGTGCATGAATTTGCTCAACAAAGACACCCCAAAAGATATGTCTGGCCTCGTGTTACACAAGTAAATGAGGCATCCCACTGCCTGGCTGTAAATGCCGGCCTCAAAAGGCTGTAAGCCATACACCTGGTTCTACCAGAGTAGAAATGGGCTTACATTCATCCATGTGAAACCTTTTTAGCAAACTTTTTATGTACTTAGTTTGCTGCATAACAATGCCATCATCTGTATGCATAAACTGTATGCCGAGATAGTAGTGTAAAGGCCCCAAATCTGACATATCAAATTCAGCTTTCAAATCAGCTTTGAAATCTGAAATTTGTGCTTTGCTTGTACCTGTAATGAGCATGTCATCTACATACAAGATGACTATGAGAATATCGGCAGTCGTTTTCTTCACATACAATGTGCTTTCAGCTGGACTATTCTCATAACCTTGGCTGGTTAGATGAGCATGTATCTTATCATACCAAGCTCTTGGAGCTTGCTTTAACCCATACAATGCTTTGTGCAACCTGCATACTTTATGTTCCTCACCAGGAACTACAAAACCAATGGGCTGATTTACATATACTTCCTCCTGTAAATCCCCATTTAAGAATGTAGTTTTGATGTCCAATTGATGCACTTTCCATCCTTTATGGGCAGCCAATGCAATCACTGATCTTATTGTGGTCATTCTCGAAGTAGGAGAAAAAGTCTCTTCATAATCTATTCCCTTTTTCTGGGAGTAGCCTTTTGCCCACAAGTCTTGCTTTGTACCTGTTAGTACCATCAGACTTTCTTTTTACTTTGTACACCCACTTTGTTCCAATTACATGCTTGCCTTTAGGCAATTCCACAAGATCCCATGTATTGTTCTTCATGATAGAAGAAATTTTAGCTTGCATAGCTTGCAACCAATGCTCAATCTCATGTGCTTCTTCATAAGAAGAAGGCTCTTCTGAATCAAAGAGACCACCCATTGTGAATGCAGACTCCCCACTATGTACATTCAAAGCATGGCTGGAACTAGCCCTTGTTCTACCTGTGAGTGGAGCTGCAAGTTTGCTTTCTTGCAAAGTTTTCAGCAACCATCTTGGCACCGACTTGGCTATGTCTATGGCTGTTTGCTCTTCCCTGACAAGATCTTCCACTTCTTCCATAGAAGGGGGCTGAATGGCTGGCTATTCCACATGTTCTACATGAGGATTTTCTTGTGTAGGGGCTAGCTCATCTGAATCCCCCCTATTTGCAATGGGTAAAAGTCCATCAAACATGTCCTGTATGCCTGTATCATTGCTTTTATACAAGCTGTACATGGGCTGTTCTGAATTTTCAGCAAATACCACATCTCTACTGACAAAAATCCTTCGTGTAGTTGGATTATAAAGACGGTATCCTTTGCTTTCATTGCTGTAGCCCACAAAAATGCATTTAATTGCTCTGTTATCTAGCTTTGTTCGGAGTTGTTTTGGCACATGTGCATATGCCAAACACCCAAATGTACGCATATAATCCACTATTGGTTTTCGGCTATACCAAGCCTCAAATGGTGTTATGGTTTTCAAAGCTTTTGTTGGACACCTGTTCAACACATGAGTTGAACACATTATAGCTTCCATCCAAAATTTGTGAGGCAACTTTTGTGCTTTCACCATGCATCTTGCCATCTCCATGAGAGATCTATTTTTCCTTTCAGCTACACCATTCTGCTACGGTGTATAAGGCACAGTACATTGGTGTTTGATACCCTTTTGAAGCATATAATCCTTGAATGCATTTGACATGTATTCTCCACCTCTATCTGAGCGGAGTGTTTGGACTTTACATCCACACATATTTTCAGCCATTGCTACAAAGTGTCGAAAGCATGTAAACACATCTGCTTTCACTTTCAAAGGGTAAGCCCAAGCAAACCTGGAGTAGTCATCAATGAATGTGACGAAGCAAAGATGCCCCCCTATGGATGGTGTCCGCACATACATCACTATGTATGAGCTATAATTTACTTTCAGCTCTAACAGCTCCATCTTTGGGGAATGGTTTCCGTTGCATCTTTCCCAAAATACACCCCTCACATACATGTCTTGGTGGAGACTCAAGAGGCGGCATATTATCAACCATATGATGCTTCTGCAAAAGCATCAAACTCTGAAAATTTACATGCCCAAAACGAGCATGCCATAGCTCTGCATAATGCATAGCAGGAGTGTGGGCAGCCACTGTATTTGCATCATAAGTGCGCTTGTCATAGCTGTCCAGCTTATACAAGCCTTTGTATCGTGTTATAAAAGTGACTATTTCATAACCCTTTGATGGGTCTTTTACCAAACACTTCCCGTCTTCAAATTCAACCTTTAAACCTTGGTCGTTTATGGCTGAGACGGAGAGCAGATTTTTCTTTATCCCTGGAACATACAATACATTTTTCATACATATATTAGCACCATTGGCTGCAATAAGTATGACATTACCAATTCCCTTTACTGGATATGTGGTATGATCTGCACATGATAAAGTGCGGCCATTTGAAGCATAAACCAAGTGCTGAAATACATCTTTGCATGAAGTGGTGTGGCTCGAAGCACCACTATCAAAATACCATGATGCATTCTGTCTGTCAGATGCAATGCAAGACATATCAGTGTCTAAAGCACTTGGTGTGTCACTAGTGCATGTGACCAAAAAAGTGTACTCTTCCTGGATTACATTAGCTGATTGCTGTGCTTTGTCATCAGAAGAGTCTGCTACTGCATTGCCTGCTTCTTTCCTTTTCTCTTTTGCAATCCGCTTCTTACATTCACTGATGTAGTGTCCAGGCTTATGGCAGTAGTGACATTTGCCCTTCTTTTTGGGCTTGTTTACATCCCCTTTGTCAGACTTTTCACCACTAGAAGAGGGCTGTCCATGACCAGCCTTGCTAGACTGTTGTCCCCCATGCCTAAAGCTCTTTGCTTTACCCTTATCCTTGGCTGTAAATGCCTTTTCTCCACCACGGTTGCTCGATAAGTTTGCTCTTGTTTGCTCTTCTTGCAAGAGTAAACCCACGAGCTCTTCAAAAGTGACCGGATCACCACCTCCTCTCATTGAGAGGTTGAGAGAGGTGTGAAAGCCCAAATAGGAAGGTGGTAAAGAATGAAGAGTGTTGGTGACCTCTGTCTGTCTAGGATAACCTCATCAATGTTGAGCAATTGTTCCTGCAAATCTTTCATTTTGGTGAGATGATCTGCCATGGAGTCACCCTCATCCATAGAAAGAAGATCCAATTGCCTCTTCAAGTAGGCAACTCTTGCCTCGTTGCGTACCTGATACATTGCTTCCAATGTGTCCCATGCAAGCTTCGATGTCTTGCATGAACGAATGTGCGGAATAATAGTCCTTTTCACTGAAAGGGCTATCAATGACATGGCCTGTGCATCTCTAGAGTCCCATCTCTTCTGCTCTTGTGTGGGAGCAGGATCTACATCAGAGCTCTTTGAGCACCTCCCCTTTGAGGCGTGGCTGGCTATATGGTAAGTGGGCGTGTGTCATCTCACCACACACGATGCCCCAAAGCCCTTTGGCTACCAGCAAATTACGGATCATAAAACTCCAGAGGGAGTAGTTAGATCCATCCAGCTTGTCCTCCTGGGTGAGCACACCAAATACATCTGTAGCATTCTCTGCCATGTCAACAAAGTATAACTGCAAGCAAACCAAGCACCAATGTGCACTGCCAGGCAACCAAATGTCCTGTGGAAATGTATGCCTGCAAACCAAAGCAAGTGTAAACCTACACCAAATTGTCCAATTACACACAATGTGTATACATACGCGACAAATCGCAGTTGTAATGCCCAATTACATGCTCCAATATGAAAATCCTAAATTTTTATGCACTCCAATTGCTTCAATGTGCATCTAATTGGCCAATTTTAGAAAAGCCCCAAATTTCTGCAAGTGAAAGAGGTTCAATTTGCCAATTTTGACCTCAATTTTGAAAACCCCCAAACTGCAGGCAAAGCAATTTGTCCTGAAATTGAGAAATCCCCCAATTTGCCTGAATCCACCACCTGCAAGCTTTCAAATCTTCCTTTGTTTTCTTTGTTTATTTTTTTTTTGTTTGCTGAAACAAAGGTACCTTATGAAGTACGAAAGCATAGTAGGTGGAGACATTGCAGGTGGAGCCTCAACGAGCTGCAAGCGGGTGTGTGAACAGGGCAGCAAGATGCGTGCAGACTGTGGAGGAGCCGCAGGTAACGGGCGCTCAAGTCGGAAGCAGCACGGTGCTCAAGGTGTCGGCCCAACTGTGCAGGTGTCGGGCGAGCAGCAGGCGGAAGCAGCACGGTGCTAGAGTCGGCTTGTCGAGCAGGCGTGAGCCGGTAACGGAAGGCGCTGGACCCGCTGGCGACGGACGAAGGCAACGAAGCAGTCGAAGGTGGCAGTCGTGGGCCAGCACGAAGGACGTGGAACGGGCGATGATAGTCGGTACGAGACGGTAGTCGCGAGCAGACGGACGCCGCGTGGACGGAACGCAACGACCAACGGAAGCAGGATGGACGGACGACGGGGCGGGTACCTGCGGGCCGGGAACGGACGACGTCGACGCCTCTGGGACGGAACGGGAAGGCAGCTGGGAGGCGGTGCCTGGACCCCGGTTGCAGAGGGTTGTGCCGCCTGTGAGCTGGGCGACGGTAGTGCCACCCATTTTTCTGGCAGCCAGACGGTGGAGCAATTGGACGGACGTCGACGGAAAAACGCAGGCGATGGACGGAATGTTAGATTTTGACGGAATTTCGACGACGGAATTCCACAGTCAGCAGCAGTTTTTTATGGGGCAGAAATCCACAGGCAGCTCCTTGCTCTGATACCAAATGTTGGGTGTTGGACTCACACACTCACACACACAAACCTGCACATTAGGGTTAGGTGCAGGGTAGAGAAGCTCACACAGAAATGAGAGAGAGAGAGAGAGAGAGCCAAAAGTGTGGTATCCACAAAATGCAAGTCAACCCTTGCATGTGTGCCACATCCATATAATATAGAAGTACAAAATATATTATGTGTCCTTTCACACTTGATGTCCAAGGGGAAAACCACATGGGAAAAAGTGCCCTTGGTTAAGCCCTGTTCACACATAGCATTACCATAAGTGAGAATATGCCTACATCAAACTCATTAAAGTTTAGGTGGACAAACTTATAAGTTATAAGAGAGTTCACATCGGCCTAGACTTTATTAATGTACCGAGGCCATTTACTTGTGATGGGAACCTGGGCACTTAGTCTGTAACTATTTGGTCCTCCATGCTCTTTTCACATAATAAACCTCATGCCCGGACACATGGACACGATGATGAACACATGGAAACAGGGTTCCTAAAGTTGGAATGGGAAAAAAGCACTTGTCCGGGACAAAAAGCAAGAAAAAGCAAAAGTCAAACTTTGTTGACCAAAAAGCTGAGGACACCGTTGGAAAGAGATCGTTGAACAGATTCAAAAAGCTATAAGCCGCTTTTTCAAAAAGCAGCTCCGTCGTTATAGATGCTAGGACTCTAGGAAGTACCATACCTATTGTCAGTCATGTACAGGTCAATAGAGTGATAAAGAAATCAGCTTGCCCTTACTTGGTTTTTGTAAGAGAGAGTGCTGAGCATGAAAGAGTGAATGTTGAACAACTAACTTGAGAGCGTGTAGACTTCCTACATCGATATAGTGATTCTTTTTGAGATATGTTGCCTGCACCTGAGTGTCTCGAAGATCATCGTATTGATGTGATACCTAGTAGCACCCCACCCAATCAGCCTCCATATAGGGTAAGTGCTAGTTAGTAAGAAGAGATTATGGTGCAAGTAAATGACTTGCTTGAGAAAGGGTTGATATAACCCAACTCTTCTCCTTATTGTTCACCTATGCTATCGGTGCAAAAGAAAGATGATACATACAAAATGCACATGGATTATCATGCTCTTAACAAGGTAACGATAAAGAATAAGCTTCCCATTCCACACATTGATGACATTACGGACAAGTAGGAAGGTGCAGCTTGCTTTAGCCGAATTGATCTTAAGTGCCATTTGGACTTCAATGCACCATCCACGTTTAATCATATGATGGACATGATTTTCAGAAAACATAGACAATTTACTGGTACTTTTCTTGATGATATCATTGTGTTTTCCAAAGACGAGGAACAACACTGAGAGCACTTCGCTATTGTGTTCAAAGAGCTTTGTCACAAGCTCTACATTAATGGTAAAAAAGAGTGAATTTTTCTTATCAAAAATCCACTATCCTGGTCACATTGTATCCAAGGAAGGGGTACGCATGAATCAAACCGAGAAGTTTTCTAGGAGTGTGCTCATATTACTGTCATTTTATTAAGCACCTGGCTGAAATTGCTTCACCATTACATGATTCGACCAAGAAAAAGGCTATATTTCAGTGGGGAGATGTACAAAAGAAGGCCTTTCATGGTTTAAAGCAAGCCATTATGTATGGACTAGTTTCGATTATGCTAGATTTGCATAAACCACTCTGTTGAATGTGATGCATGCGGAGATTGTATTGGTGCAGTATTAAACCAGGAAGGATATGTTGTAGCATATGAAAGCCGCTGGTTGCAACATCATGCAGATGCAGGTTTATGAGAAAGAGCTTTAGCAATGATTCATGCTCTCATGATGTGGAAGCATTATTTGTTGGGAGCTAAATTTACCATTAGGACGGATCATCGAAGTCTTCGGTACTTTCTTACGCAAACTAAATTGTTTGAAAAGCATATGAGATGGGCAGATTTCCTCTCTATGTTTCATTTTCAAATTTTACATACTCTCGGAAAGAAGAAGCTGATGCGCTTTCCCAAAGGCCTCAAGTTCATGCCATTACCATGACCTATCATCAAGATCTCTCAGATACGCGTGATGCGTATCACAGAGATGATAATTTTCAGCATATATGGGTTGATTTACAATAGGGTAAATCAACCCCAAACTATTCCATACGTGATGGATATTTGATGATGCAAAATCAACTTTACGTGCATAAAAATTTAAGGCAAAAGGTATTGGAAGAATGCCATACACCACGTTATGCATGACAGAGAGGAATTCTTGCCACTATGAAGGCTTTGGAGAAGTATTTCTTTTGGCCCACAAATGCATAAAGACATTGATAATTATGTACACCAATGTCTAGTTTGCCGAAAGGTCAAATTTGACAGGCATAAACCTCCAAGGTTGCCTCAGCCACTACCGATTCCAAATCAGCCTTGGGAGAGTATTACTATGGATTTTATCACGGATCTTCCAAACACGTAACAAGACAATGATGCTATTTGGACTATTGTGGATAGGTTTAACAAACAGGCACATTTCATTCCAGTACTACAGAAGACCATAAAACCAGAGCATATAGCGAAGATATTTTTGGCCCAAATCTTCAAGCATCATGGCATGCCAAAGACGATTGTGGGGGACCGTAATCCTCGCACCACTAGTCTCTTTTTGGCACGCTCTATTTGATAATATGGGAACCAAACTGAATTTCTCTTCTACTTAACATCCACAGACGTACAAGCAAAGTGAAATTGCAAATTTAGAAGTGCTTGATTTGCTGAAATCTTATGTCTCTGACTGCAAGTCAAAGTGGCTAGAATGCCTACATGGAAGAGGAGAATTCCGCCATGTGTAAGTGGGATCTCCACCTACATAATAGCCACTTAGACTTGGCTATTATCTCATCACACTCTCAAAGTAAAAAAGTTTTTAATTTAATAATCAATAGAAGACTTAGCCTAAGAGGACAATTGATGGTGACATCTACCCTTATGTCACTGAAGGGTTGAAGATTTTTATGTTGTAATTTGTAACAATGGAAGAGAGGGTGATTCTCCACCTATAAAAGGAGCCCTCCTCTCCCTTTCAAATAAAGGAATGAGCCTCCTCAATTGAGCATTTTGTGTCATTGCCATTCTCTTATCTTTCAATCCCCTATTCAAACACTCTCTTTACATGTGAATGTCTCATTTAGTATTAGCTCCTCATGCTTAACTCAATTTTGGACCTCTTTGATGATTCATGATAAGTGGGATAAGGAGTTATTATCTTGGTGGTCCTGTGACTTCTCAAGGTAGCCCTTGCCTTATTGCCGCCCTCCTTTGGAGGTACCAATGATTTTAGCGGTAATGAGCATGTGGAAAGACTTTGGGGACCATAGGCTGAGCAATGTTAACCCTTACCCTCTAGCTTGAATCATGAAGGAGATGAAAGGCAAGAGGCTATGTGAAAATTGAGGTTTCATGCAAAGAGAGGGAAGTGCAGTTTTTGTGGTCCAATACCCAATTTTAAACTGGTAATTACTCATCACTCGGGTGTTGGTTTCTTAAATTGATCATATGACTAGGAAGCTCTTTATATGCTCTTTCCACTCATGTAACTAATTTCTTAATCCCTTATTTCATTGATGATCAGAATTTCTCCCAAAGTTGCTAACTTTTAGGCGAATTTTGGCAGTTTTATAGTCTTGTAGTAAAATGCTCATAACTTTTCGCTCATTTATCCGTTTTTGAAAGTTTTTATATGGGCACGAAGCTCTCTTCAAGCTCTACGCACCTATGTAATCCTCTTTTGCACAGCCTATATGGATTTAAAACTGTAATTCTCTGTGTATCTCTGTTTTTTAAAGACTTTTGGCCATTCTTTCTTCTTAATAATGATTAATTCCTATGGTTTTCTTGATTTTCTTGTTTTATAGATGATTCAAGTAAATTCTAATGCTATGCCTTGATGAAAAGGCCACCCCTTCTCTTCTTTACATTCCAACCTCTCTTTATCTTAGAATGATTAACAAATAGATTAATTAAACTTTTCTTATTATTTACTCTCTTGGAAATTGAAAATTGTGTAGATTAGTGTAAGGTTCCCCCCCTTCCACAAAAAGGGGAAACGCTTAAGATAGTCCACTAAGTCTTATCTTGGAGAAAATTTCCTACTCATCGACACCTTGACCATGCAGAGATTCAAGGATACGATTCATAGGTAAGACCTAGTTCTATCCCGCATAAAAGCCAATCCCATGTGTCTTATCCTCTTGTAAGTGATTGCTATATTCATTTGCTTTAATATGTTTCGACCAAATCACCCAATTCGAACGGATGAACGTTACCAATATTCCTCGTATGTTTCCGTTCACATAATCCTGAGTCGAAATATTTTCTTCCAACAAAGAATCGCCCTCTTGTTTGGAGCTGCAAGACTGGCAGAAATTCTTGCTTCTTCGGAGCCTTTTATCTTTCCTTCCATGAATTATGATCTCACCTTCGATGTGTATATCTTTATCTTAACCTAGGGAGAGGAAGGGAGGTGAGGAGGCTGTGAGGTTTCATACAAGTGTGTTTTGATTCTAAGAAGTGATCGAAGTCCAAACCCCAACTTCGTGTCACATCTTTTGGTGGAGATGACGGGCAGGTTTTACTTAGAATTATTCTATTTTAACCTCAAGGTCCCGCATGATTAAAGAAAAGTTATTTTGAAACAAGTAAGTTGTTACCATATTATAGTAGTGATGTGTGTGAACACACTTAGGACCGCCGGGGCACTTTTTCCCTCACTAGGAGGTTTTTTCCCCCGTGCATTGTATATACGCCCATCATCTTTTAGGGTTGGTCATCTTTCATTTTTGGCACTCATAATACACTACAGTGTTGTGCTCAAGCTTCCTCATCTTCTTGAAGTTGTGTGTGCATTCCTGCAACCCTAATTCCAACAATTGGTATCAGAGCAGGCTTCCTCCTCCCGGGCAGCATCACCGGCACCTGCCGCTTCATCTCCTCCGATTGCAACGAGGTTTCACGAGCGTCTGCAGGTTAGTATATGCCGTGGGTAAGCCCGTAGGGCTTGTTCGTTTCAAAATTTTGATCTGAAGTCATTTCGCCCTCCGTTTTTGCATTCCAAGTACTGCGCAGGCAAAATCGTCCTACTGTGCAGATTTTCTGTCAAGATTAAAATCTGCAGGACAGGTGCCCATTCGTCTGTTTTGGGCTGTGCTACATAGCACAGGTCGATTTTATACAGGTTTACCTCTTACAGACAGCATTTACATCTAGTAGTATAGTCATTGGCCATGGCTGACAACAATGATGTATTCCGCATGTTGGCTGCTGAGGATAAGTTGGATGGCACCAACTATCCATTGTGGGCATATATGATGCGACATGTATTGGTAGCAAAGGGGTTATGGAACATTGTGCAGGGTATTGATGCACGTCCTATTGTGGCTGGGAATGCTGCAAACACATCAGAAACAGGTACTGTTGATGATGGTGCAGGCACAAGTGCTGTAGCAGCTGTTCGAGAACCACCACTTTCAGCAGAGCAGATTCGTTGGGATGGTAGAGATGCGCAGGCTCATGCCTTGATTGCGCTGTCTGTCAAACGTACCATTATCCCACATATTCGCTCCTGCAGGACTTCTAAGGATGCTTGGGATGTACTTGCCACATTGTATCAGGCAAGAAATGAGGCTCGTGTTGCTTATCTCCGAAAACAGTTGGAGAGTGAGCATATGAACGAAGGTGATTCTATGGATAGCTTTTTGACAAAGATCAAGGATTTCAAAGAGCAGCTCATTTCTGCAGATGAAATCCTGTCAGACAGTTCACTTGTGCAGACTGTTTTGAATGGTCTACCAGATTCTTATCAGGGTTTTGCTTCCACTCTTCGCTTGATGATGAAAGGCAATCCCAATGCCTTATCATTTGAGGAGTTAGTTTCTGTTTTGCTGCAAGAAGACCAGTCAAGGCAAAACAGGAATATTATGCGTGTCGCAGATCAAGCTTTCGTTGCTAGTCAGAGAAGCGGGAAAGGTAAAGCTGGCTTTTCTTCTAGTAAGCAGAAATCTGCAAATGCTGCGCAACCAAAGAAGGAAGACAAAGATGAGAAGAAGGGTGACAAACAGAAGACATTTTGCAAGTACTGTAAGGAAAATGATCATGTCATCAAAGCGTGTCCTAAGCTGGCTGCGAAAGAGGCTAAGAAGAAAGAGGCTGGTATGGCTGTTGCAGATGCCTCTCCTTCTAACAATGAATCTGCTAATGTTGTGCTAGATACAGAATGGGCATTCAATGCGCAGTGCAGTTATGACCCATCTTTGCATGACACATGTATGTCTGCAGTAGATTCAGATGTATGGTACTTTGACAGTGGTGCCACTAAGCATATCACCTCGCAGCGCAGTTTATTCACTTTCCTTGAGTCTGCTCCCACAGGGAATACTGTCACTTGTGCCAATAACTCCTCTTATCCCGTTGAAGGAGTTGGACAGATTGTGCTGAATGTTGCAAATGGCAACACCTTTACACTTTTTGATGCATTGTATGTGCCAGGGATCAAAAAGAATCTGCTGTCAGTCTCCGCATTTGCCAAAACAGGTTTGGTTGTAAAATTTGTGGATGACAGATGTACTGTTCATGATCTCTCTTGTGGTGACATCATTGTAGCATCTGGTTCACTATGTCGAGGGCTGTATAAGCTCAATATGGATGGCAAATGTGTAGAGGATTCAGCATGTGCTATTATGGATACGCAGGCTATTTCAGATGCAAAACTGTGGCATGCACGTTTTGGTCATCTGAATTTTGCAAGTTTGCTGCGCCTGCAGAAATCTGAAATGGTGTCTTCTTTGCCTAAGCTTGAGGCACCTGTCAAGCATGTTTGTGAGGGCTGCATATTGGGTAAAATGCAGCGTGCTTCCTTTCCCAAAGATGGATCAGTGAGAGCTGAACGCAGATTGCAGCTTGTTCACAGTGATGTTTGTGGTCCCATGCAAACTCCATCATTTGGAAACTACCTTTACTTCGTGACTTTCATTGATGATTTTACCAGGCATGCATGGGTATATCCTTTGAAGGCAAAGTCCGAAGTGTTTTTGTGCTTCAAACAGTTTTTGGTTATGGCTGAAAATGTGTCAGAAAGTAAGATGGGCACCCTCCGTTCAGATCGAGGGGGGGAGTATATGTCTTCAGAATTTAATGCATTTCTGGCTGAGCGTGGGATAAAACACCAATGTACAGTGCCGTATACACCACAGCAAAATGGTGTGGCTGAGAGAAAAAACAGGTCTCTCATGGAAATGGCAAGATGTATGGTTAAGAGTCAAAGTCTACCACATGGTTTTTGGCTTGAGGCTGTCATGTGTGCCACTTATGTACTAAACAGGTGTCCCACCAAAGCATTACAGGTTGTCACTCCATATGAGGCTTGGCATAGCCGCAAGCCATCTGTTGGCCATTTACGTGTTTTTGGTTGCCTGGCATATGCATTAGTGCCTGTGCAACATCGCAGAAAATTGGATGACAAAGCTGTCAAATGTATTTTTGTTGGATATAGTGCTGAGAGCAAAGGCTATCGTTTGTATCATCCACAGACAAAGCGCATTTTGGTTAGCCGTGATGTTGTATTTGTGGAAGATGCAGTTCAGCCCTTGGTTTCATGTACTAAGGAGACAGATATCAGCTCACGTGATGTCTATGATACATTGTTGCCTCTTTTCAGTGGTGCACAGTCAAGTGCAATACCTCATGAGGCAGTTTTTCAGCCTATGCAGGTTTTAAATGATGGCACAGATCAGCCTATATCTGATGCAGATGTGCATGATGCACTTGAAGATGAGAGACAAGAGATTGAGGGCTCTAGGAATATGCCTAGATGGCTGGTGCAGACTTTGCGTGACAGCAAGTTGGATGCCCCTTTGTCTAGTCGCACTCGTTCTGGCTCTCATGGTGCCTCTTATGCGTCAGATTGTTATGCATTGGCTGTTTCTAGTATGTGCGATGAAAGTGAGCCTGTTTCATTTGATGAGGCACAAAGTTCAGAAAATTGGATGGCTGCTATGCAAGCAGAATACGATGCTATTATGAAGAATGGTACATGGTCTTTATGTGACTTGCCCCCTGGCAAGAAGGCCATTGGCACTAAGTGGGTATACAAATTGAAGCGTAAGCCTGATGCCACAGTGGATCGCCATAAGGCTAGGCTTGTTGCAAAAGGTTATGCTCAAGAGAAGGGCATTGATTTTGATGAGACTTTTGCTCCCACATGTCGTATGACCACTGTTCGTAGCATCTGTGCATTAGCAGCTCATAATGGTTGGAATGTACATCAGCTGGACATAAAGACTGCGTTCTTAAATGGAGATTTGCATGAAGAGGTGTATGTATCGCAGCCTCGTGGTTTTGTTCAAAGAGGGCAGGAAAACAAAGTGTGCAGGTTAAAAAAGGCTTTATATGGTTTAAAGCAAGCTCCACGAGCTTGGTATGAAAAAATACATGCATATTTGACTGCACATGGGTTTCAGAATAGTCCAACAGAAAGCACTTTGTATGTTAAACGTGTGGATGGTGTACATCTAATCATTGCTCTCTATGTCGATGACATGCTGCTCACAGGACCAAATGAGAGTCATATTGCTGATTTTAAGGCTGATTTGAATGCCTCTTTTGAGATGTCAGATTTGGGGCATTTGCATCATTATTTGGGGATACAATTTAAGCAGTGTGATGGAGGTATTGCTTTGTGTCAGACAAAGTATATTGAAACATTGTTGCGGAGATTTGGCCTTGAAGACTGCAAGCCTATTGCTACTCCAATGGAGACAGGTTTGAAGTTGAGTCTTCATGATGCTGGAGATCACTTTGATGTCACACTCTATCAGACAGCTGTTGGTTGCCTCATTTATGTATGCATTACGAGGCCAGACATTCAGTTTGCAGTCTCACAGGTGAGCAGATTTATGCATAGCCCAGGCATTAAGCATTGGCAGGCAGTGAAGCGTATCTTTCGCTATTTGAGTGGTACTCGGCATCTTGGGTTGTTTTATCCCAAGGGGGGATCATTGCCGCCAGATTTACATGTTTTTTCAGATTCTGACTGGGCTGGTTGTTATGACACACGCGTGTCCACGAGTGGTTTTTGCTTCATGCTTGGAAGCTCATGCATATCATGGTTGAGCAAGAAGCAGCCTACTGTGGCCACTTCTAGTTGTGAAGCTGAGTACAGGGCAGCTTTCACAGCTACGGTTGAGTGTGTGTGGCTCAGACGCCTTATGGCTGATTTGGGTGTTGGGCAGCCATCTGCCACCACCATCTTCACTGACAGTCAGAGCGCATTGGCAGTTGCGCGGAACCCAGTGTTCCATGCTCGTACGAAGCACATTGAGGTGCACTACCATTATGTCAGGGAGAGACTCTCTGCAGGAGAGATCAGTTTGGCTTATGTGCCAACACAGGATAACCTTGCAGACCTTTTCACAAAGGCTCTGCCTCGTGAAAAGTTCGAAGCTTTTCGCAAAGCTTTGGGCTTACTCCCTTTTGTGGATTCGTCCACATAGCTAGACACTTCCCTATACATGAGTGCTAGCTCTTGTTCACCGCATCACTCCAGGGGGGATTTGTTACCATATTATAGTAGTGATGTGTGTGAACACACTTAGGACCGCCGGGGCACTTTTTCCCTCACTAGGAGGTTTTTTCCCCCGTGCATTGTATATACGCCCATCATCTTTTAGGGTTAGTCATCTTTCATTTTTGGCACTCATAATACACTACAGTGTTGTGCTCAAGCTTCCTCATCTTCTTGAAGTTGTGTGTGCATTCCTGCAACCCTAATTCCAACATAAGTTTCCCTTGTTGCTATTTTGCAAGATGTTCAACATTCCGGTGTTCCAAGGATCGGAAGGAGAAGACCCGGGGAGTTATCTCCGAGAGTTTAACCGAGCATGCCTCTTGACGAGTTGGTCTATGAAGGAGAGGGCAAAAATACTTCCAGATTTATTGGAGGGTGTGGCCTTAACTTGGCATGAGGCTTTGCCAGAGGAGTCCAAGAATGATTGGGAAAGGTGACCAAAGCAATGAAGGAGAGATTTGGGACAGTGGAGTCGCCAAATGCTTTACTATTGCAATTGGATCGAATTTTCGAAAAGGATGGAGAGTCAATTTCTGCCTTTTCAGTGAGTTATGTAGCCTTATTTATCAAATATCAACAAGCTGCTTTACATATTGTTGCTTCTTCTTCTTCACCTTCTATGGAAGATTCAAAGAGTACTTTAGCAATGGAGCACCTTAAGATGAGCAAGTTTATCAGGGCTTTGGATCCCCGCTTGCATGGAAAAGTTCTTAGCAAAGATCCCACTAATTTTAAAGAGGCTCTTCGTATTGCTTTGAAGAAGGAGGCCACTCTTCATATTGAGTCCACATTTCAATCTTCTCCGAATGTGCCAACTCCACCACGAGTAGGGATAGCCTCAACATCTCAGGTACAAGCTCTATCTTTGGATCATAACATTGCACAACTTATGGCAGAATTTGCTGATTTGAAGTTACACTTAGTCAATGCAAGGCCACCTAGGGTTCCACAAGCTGAGGATAGACCTAGGGATGGAAGTAGTGTCACATGCTATGAATGTCAAGAGAAGGGGCACTATCGCACTGAGTGTCCAAAGTTGAGGAAAAGTGAGGATAAAAGTTTAGCACTTTTAGAGGAAATATGCTCAGAAGAAGAGGAAACATTGATGCCATTAATGGCAAAAAGGGGTCGTAAAACTAGAAGCCAGGAAGAAGAAGAAGAAGAAGATAAATCTAAAGAAGAGGAGAAAAATAAGAAGAAGAAGAAGTCGTCTAGGAGAAAAATTAGACAATCTGACTTTCCTCTTGGACAAGGATCTCTTAGTTATGACCTCTTAACAGATCTTAGAGAGAAAACAGCACAAATCACATTTGGACAGCTTTTGGCACTCTCTCCAAAGCTCAGAAAGGAATGGGGTAAGCTGGCTAGCACAAGGGAATCTAAGAAAAAGAAGAAGAGGGATGATGGGACTCCTATGGTTCAGAAGGTGGATATTGATGTAGGAGATGATGTGCCTGTGATTGATGTCATCATTGAGGGGCAAACAATTTCTAATGCATACATTGATGGAGGTGCGTCAATCAATGTCATGAGTGAAAAAACAATGAAAGATGCTGATTTAAAGTTGTCTTCCACTAACTCTCCCTATCGCATCAAACTTGCTGCTGATAATACTAGGGTGAAAACCTTAGGAATTGTCAGGAATTTGGGAGTGGATGTATATGGTATTTCTGTGCCTACAACTTTTCAGGTCATTCCTACAAAGCCTGATGCTAGGGCTTACCCATTGATATTGGGTAGGCCATGGCTTCACCAAGTGAAGGCAATTCAAAAGTGGGAGACAGGTGATCTTATTCTACAAGGTGAGAATAAGAAGGTCCACTACAACATCAAGAGTTGTCGCAAGAAAGTGGTAAGAGGTGAACCTTCAACTTTCGAAAGTTCAGAGTCAGAGTCATCCGATGAAGAAGAGACAAGCGGTAGCTCCGAGGATTCTATCTCAGAAGGAGAGGTGGAGGGAGTTGCATTTGGTCTTTCCCTGGGAAGGGATCGAGGGGATGCTGAAGACAATGGAGCCTTGGAAGGGGAAGCTTCTTCAACCATGAGAAAAAAAGGAGATGTGAACCTCACTAGTCTTCACCAACAGAATGAACTTCTTCTTGATGAGTCCATAGAGCAGGTACTGAAAGGGAGAATTACTTAAAAATGTTGGATGGATTTCCTAACCTTTTTGCAAACAGCTACTCACAAGTATGCCAAGTTACCCTAGTAGAGCACAAGATTGATCTCAAGCCCCAAAGTAAGCCAGTGGTGCAGCGGCTAAGGCATTGGGAGTAGTGCAAGCGGAGGTGCTTAAGAAGGAGGTAACTAATTTGCTTGAAGCTGGATTTATTTTTCCAGTAGAGAATTCAGAGTGGATTTCCTCAGTTGTAGTCACTCCAAAAAAGGGTGGAAAATGGTGTGTGTGTGTGGACTTTCGCCCTCTGAATGCATACACAGAGGAATTATTATCCTCTACCCTTTCAGGATGAGATTTTGGATCAAGTTGCAGGTCATGAGTTGTATTCAATGTGTGATGGATACTATGGATACTTTCAAATCCGGATTTGTGAAGAAGATCAAAGGAAAACCTCATTTATCCCCCTTGGGGAGTATATGCCTATAGGGTGATGCCATTTGGCTTGACCAATGCACCAGCAACTTTTCAACGCTTCATGAGTCAGGTATTTGCACCTTACTTGGGAAAGTTTATAAGGGTCTTTCTAGATGATTTTTGCATTTATTCAAGCCGCGTGGATCACTTGGAAAAGTTGAGGTTGGCCTTGCAAAGTATTGATGATGCAAAAGGGTGTCTTAATCCTAGAAAATGCCGCTTGGCACGAAGGAAGGTGGTTCTCTTGGGACATGTTATCTCAAAAGAAGGCATAGAGATGGATCCTGAGAAGGTGCAGGCAATTATAGCCCTCCCACCACCTACCAATGTACGGGAGGTAAGGAAGATTTTGGGTAAAACAAAGTATTACCAACGCTTTGTTGACATGTTCTCTGAGAAGATGTATCCTATAAATCTGTTGACAAAGAAGAATGTTTCTTTCCAATGGGGGCCCGATCAAATTCAATCTTTTTGTTTGCTCAAGGAATGCATGAGTCAAAGTCTAATTGTGCAACCTCCTAGGTGGGGGGGAGGACTTTTATGTGAACCCAAGTGTCTCATCACATTCAGTGGTGGGTGCTATACTCTTGCAAAAGGGAGAGCAAGGGCATATGCAACCAGTGTATTATGCAAGCCGACAACTCACTGATGCCGAGGAGAGGTATGGTGAAATGGAGAAAGGTGGTTTGTCTCTTGTTTTTGCAGTAAAGAAGTTCAGGTCATACTTGTTACCTCGCCCTTTTTTCTTCCTCACATCTCAACCTTCTTTACAATTCTTGGTCCGCAAACCCAATCCATCAGGAGGGAAGTTTGCAAAGTGGATTTGTGAGCCTCAAGAATTCTCTTTCACTTTTATTACAGAAAACACCACTAGGGCCTCTCTTACAGATTTGCTTACAAAAGGAAGGAAGAGGAAGAAGGAACAGGAGCAAAGGAAGAAGTATATGAAGATTTGGAAACGCCACCAATTGCTTTCACTATGCATTTTGATGGAGCCTTTTCCAGGCAATGTGGGGCTGGGGGGATAGTTTTATTCGATCCAGAAGGAAAAGAGGTATCGGCCAAGGGTAGGGAATTTCCAAAGGCTATATCAAATAATGTGGCTGAGTACAATGCATTAATTTGGGGATTAAAAGATTGCATAAAAGATGGAATTGAAGAGGTAGAGGTTAAAGGGTATTCGCAATTGGTCATCCGACAAATGAAAGGAGAATATAAGGCGAGGAGTCCTAATCTCCAAGAATTGTATAAAAGGGCAATGGAGTTGAAAGAAGCTTTTGAGTTTTGTAAGTTTGTGCATGTTAACAGGAAGGATAAAAGGCTGATGAATTGGCTACTAAAACCTTGGCTTCTTTCAAAGTAGCTACTCTTGCATTAATGGATACAGGTTGGCCTGAGCTCCAAGATGTTCAACACTATTTAGATACAGGATACTTCCCTCCTGGATTAAATCCTTAATAGAAGAAAAGGCTTACCAGGAAAGCTCATCCTTACACAATTCTAGGGGATGTTCTTTACAAGTAAGGTAAGGATAAGATTCTTAGGAGGGTGGTGAGCCTAGAGGAGTCTAAAAGGATTATGGAATCATGTCATGAATGTTCAGGTCACTTTGTCTCAGCCAGCACAACTCGGAGGATCCTTAACACAGGGTATTATTGGCCTCGACTCAGCACAAAGATGTCCATGAGAGGTGCAGAAGCTGTGAAGTATGCCAGGCATATGGGCATAAGCAATTGGTTCCCAGACCCTTAAACCCTATCCCAGCACATGATCCATTTGAAAGGTGGGGTTTAGATTTTGTGGGCCCACTTCCTCGTTCCTCACATGGAAAGTATTACATATTGGTGGCCACAGATTATGCAACAAGGTGGGCAGAAGCAAAGGCAATGGTCAATAATAAAGCAGTGGGGCTGTGGCATCCTTTCTCAGGGAATACATATGTGCCCAATTTGGGTGTCCATTAGAAATCCTTACGGATGGGGGGAGGTCTTTCAGGAATGACTTGACTGAAGCTTTGGTACAGAAATTAAAAATAAGGCATGCTATGTCAACTCCTTATTATCCCCAATGTAATGGTTTAGTAGAAAAAACTAATGGACTACTTTGTGGATCTTTGTCTAAGCTAGTGGATACTATGAAGAGAAAGTGGGATGTGCATTTGCCAGAGGTCCTATGGGCTTATAGGACAACTCACAAACTCTCTCTTGGTTTCACACCTTTTCAGTTAGTTTATGGAATGAAGGCTATTTTGCCAATAGAATTGGAAATCACAAGCCTTCGCACATCTTTTGCACGCTTGAATAATGAAGAAGAAACACATGCCCAACGCTTAGCACAACTGGAGATCTTGGATGAGAGGCGACTTCAGGCACTTCAAAATTTGGAGGCTGCACAACAACGGCGCAAGGCAAGGCATGACACTCTCACAAAGAAGAAGAAGAAACCAGAACTCAAGCAAGGAAGCTTAGTCATGAGGTATGATGGCCGTGTGGAGAAACGGCTAGATAAGAAGCTTCTTCGATGCTGGGAAGGCCTCTTCAGGATAAAGCAAAAGTTCAAAAATAACACCTATCTTCTAGAGGATGCAAGTGCTCAGGAGGTTCTCGGACGTGCCAATGAGTACCGGCTAAAGATATTCTACCCTCAAGCACCATGGCCAATAGATCCCCAAGACAAGCATGGACGATCTGCTGGGGGGGAAAGATGTGACATGAAAAATTGATATCTTTCGTTTTCAATTTTGTGCATATTTTGATGGTTTCTCAATGGTAGCAAGATGGAAGCTTGTCCAAGAAGATTGCGACGCCCACAATGGAATAACGACGTGGTGATACGGCGGCTTGGCGGCTACCCCGATAACAACATTCTATCTTCAAATATAATGGTTTTGCTTGATTTAGGGTGCACACATTGTAAATGCCACAAGTATGCTTGATAAATACTTTGGTATGGTAGATAGGCTAGTGATGTGAAAAATAAAAGTGGGCCTTCATGCTCACATGGATTTTAATTGTATTATTAATATGGTATTCACCATAAGGCTACAAGTTGGGGAGTCTGGAAGGCATGTGGAGGAGTGTGTGTAGGTGCATAATTGGGAAAGATTCTTCTAGAATGCCTACATGGAAGAGGAGAATTCTGCCATGTGTAAGTGGGATCTCCACCTACATGCCACTTAGACTTGGCTATTATCTCATCACACTCTCAAAGTCAAAAAGTCTTCAATTTAATAATCAATAGAAGACTTAGCCTAAGAGAACAATTGATGGTGACATCTACCCTTATGTCACTAAGAGAACAATTGATGGTGACATCTACCCTTATGTCACTAAAGGGTTGAAGATTTTTATATTGTAATTTGTAACAATGGAAGAGAGGGTGATTCTCCACCTATAAAAGGAGCCCTCCTCTCCCTTTCAAATCAAGGAATGAGCCTCCTCAATTGAGCATTTTGTGTCATTGCCATTCTCTTATCTTTCAAACCCCTATTCAAACACTCTCTACATGTGAATGTCTCATTTAACATTAGCTCCTCTCATGCTTAACCCAATTTTGGAACTCTTTGATGATTCATGATAAGTGGGATAAGGAGTTATTATCTTGGTGGGCTTGTGACTTCTCAAGGTAGCCCTTGCCTTATTGCCGCCCTCCTTTGGAGGTACCAATGGTTTTAGCGGTAATGAGCATGCGGAAAGACTTTGGGGACCATAGATAAATCTTTACAATTGTCCGCTGAGCAATGTTAACCCTTACCCTCTAACTTGAATCATGAAGGAGATGAAAGGTAAGAGGCTATGTGAAAATTGAGGTTTCATGCAAAGAGAGGGAAGTGCAGTTTTTGTGGTCCAATACCCAATTTTCAACCGGTAATTACTCATCACTCGGGTGTTGGTTTCTTAAATTGATCATATGGCTAGGAAGCTCTTTATATGCTCTTTCCACTCATGTAACTAATTTCTTAATCCCTTATTTCATTGATGATCAGAATTTCTCCCAAAGTTGCTAACTTTTAGGCGAATTTTGGCAGTTTTATAGTCTTGTAGTAAAATGCTCATAACTTTTTGCTCGGTTGTCCGTTTTTGAAAGTTTTTATATGGGCGCGAAGCTCTCTTCAAGCTCTACGTACCTATGTAATCCTCTTTTGCACAGCCTATATGGATTTAAAACTGTAATTCTCTGTGTATCTCTATTTTTTAGACTTTTGGTCATTCTTTCTTCTTAATAATGATTAATTCCTCTTAATCTCTTATCAAAAAGCCAATCATATGTGTCTTATCCTCTTGTAAGTGATTGCTATATTCATTTGCTTTAATATATCCCGACCAAATCGCCCAATTCGAACGGATGAACCTTACCAATATTCCTCGTATGTTTTCGTTCACAGAATCCTGAGTCGGAAGATTTTCTTCCAACAAAGAATCGCCCTCTTGTTTGGAGCTACAAGACTGGCAGAAATTCTTGCTTCTTCAGAGCCTTTCATCTTTCCTTCCATGAATTATGATCTCACCTTCTTCGATGTGTGACACGAAGTTGGGGTTTGGACTTCGGTCACTTCTTAGAATCAAAACACACTTGTATGAAACCTCAAAGCCTCCTCACCTCCCTTTCTTTCCCTAGGTTAAGATAAAGATATACACATCGAAGGTGAGATCAATGGGGTTAAGATATTAAGTGAGATTTTTTGGTAGTTGACGCATGTCAATAGGTTCTATGGCTCGGGTGGCACTGCATAGCAAATATTCTCCTTTAGATGAAGAAGTCAATCCATAAGTTGTCGTGCGGTCTTTTGAACTGCTTTTGATAACCACATAGCTCTCACCCTTGCCGATCTTCAAGGTTTTATTTCTTGAGCGCCTAGTCGCTCGTGCTTGTTTAGGGGCTTTAGCTTGACCCTGGGTGCTTGCGAGGTCGATGCCTCTGCAGCAGCATGTGCTGTGGCCCTCTGTCGGTTTTGCAATCTTGTTACTATGTTAAGAGGGACTGCTCGGATGAAACCATCTCTAACACTCAGCAAGTTACTGTGTTAAGAGGGATTGCTCGGATGAAACCATCTCTAACACTCAACAGGTTAAGGCTGGTGCTGGGATTACCTTCATGAATCTTTCTCGTCACATTCCCAGTCTTAGCGGACAATCCTTATACATGTGATCGATACCACACCCTACGCACAAATGGGGTCATGGTGGCAAGAGCACCTGCAGAGGTACTCGCCATTTCCTTCTTGTTGTGGGACACTCAACCACTCGGTGAGGTCCCGTGCAATCATAGCACTATATGGGTGGCCATTTAACCATTCGATTCATGTCTCTGGCCCGTAGCATGGGGGGCTGCTAAGTACATCGGCGGGTGCATTTGGTCTCCCTTTATAACGTAGTGACTAAGAGTTGAGAGGGTGGGCTTGTAGGCTCTTGGGTTTCATAGATAGGCACTTCTGGAATTTCCCCCTCATTCCCATCTTCAAAGAATTCCGTGAGGGTCAGCTGACAAACTGGTGCAACTCTTGGACAGCGGGGGCTGAGGTGGAAGAACCGGGGGTGGTAAGGACAATTCAAGTACCCTGAGGATTCCTCTGTGGGCCACTTCTTGGCCAAGTTGAGGTGCGTTATGAAGCGCATGTGCTGGCCATCGGTTGTCTAGGGTTGGTGGGCAACGCCTAAGGTAGAGCTCGAGCTAAGGCAGCTTTTTGATGATAGCAGTTGGAGACCTCATGATTGTCCCATTTCATGCAATATGTACAATAGAGGCTAGGGAAGGGTCCCAGATGTGGACACACTTCATTCCGGTATAGTTAGCTCGACAGACTGGGCACCATATAAGATCTCTCTTTAGATGAAGATGGGGTTGACCTCCCCGATCCCGACCTTGGCTGACTCTCCATTGTTGGGTCATTTACTACATTAATGTAGTGGCCAATTGCTCTACATTTTGTCCAGACATGGACTCCTTGCTTTTCCCATCAGGTTTTGTGCTAGTAGTCTTGAAAGAAGCTTCAGATGTGCCCTCATGGAGTTCTTGGAAATGTGTTCCCTTGAAATTGCCCTCAAAATCCATAGCACTCCTGCAACATTGGAGATATGGCCCAAGGCATATAATGAGTTGTGTAAAGACATGTCATCAAGACCCTCTAGAAATCTCCCTATTAATCTCTCGTTAGAACTTATCTCTGGCACTGCAGCATGAATGGAGATATCTAACTCTATTGATGTAGTCTCTGATGGTTTCTCCTTCCTTCTATCTTACATTATGCAGCTGCTCAACCGGGCTCCATCTGGTACCTTGGCGAGAATACCCAACCTTGAAAGCTTCTTTCAAACCTTCAAAGGTGGATTTATCCTCAGCCTTCGAGGACCTAAACCATTGGCTTGCTTTGCCGTCAAGGGTGAGGCCAAAGGTGCTCACCTTGACTTAATCTTCTACATGGCCGAAGGCATCACAGATTTGATTAAACATCTCTAGATGTGGGATTGGATCTCGAGTCTCATCAAATTTTGTGATAAGTTTCGATATGTTAGCGTGTTTATTCTGCTCTAATATTGGTGCGGGTGTAGGTTGTATTGGTGCTGGAGGTGTGATACCTACAGCCACCCCCTCCCCATTTCCATGGCCAATCTCAACATTTCTGGTGTTAACTCTATCATGGCTGGAGAACAGGAGTAGTTTGAGGAAGGGTTGGTGGAGGAGAAGGGTGGGGAGGATAATATACCATAGGAGACCCCTGTCTGATAGTAGGTGGGTTTAAATGTGCTGCTTGTGGCCCCATGTGGTACCTAGGGTAGACTCCTTGTGGTGGGTACTGAAAATATGCAGGCGCGAACTGGGCTAATGTGAAGGGCCTGGGTAGATCCTTTCCCTTTGGTGCAACGTTTCTGGTCCTTGAGATGATAGACCTGGCCTTGGATTTTGCACTAATCCCTGGGCCCGATACTGATTGGTTATACCTGGAACAAGCACGACTCTCCATACTGGTGGTTCTGTCTAGGTCTGTTGACTTTCACTTTGCCCTACTTTCGCTCTAGAATTTAGAGATGGAGTGGGCTTCGTTTCTTGGGTTTGATCCATGCTTCTCACCCTGAGTTGTGGTTCTTCCAACTGTGTATTTCCTAGGATAAAATTATGGAGCCTCGAAGCAAGGCTTCTTTACGAATGTGTGGGAAAATAGGAGCTTGCTCTTGGACAGACGTCTGTCCATGCACTAAAGTTATGGCTCTCATGTTTCGAGGTGTGGAGTCCCTCGTCCCATTCTTGGGTGGTCTTTGCTTTCACTAGTACTGTCAAAGACAAGTACTATTTGACTCCATTCGGTATTGACCGATGGGTCCGCCGACCTTATAAGCGAAGGAGCTTCTTGAGAGTTCACTTCGTCAAAGAGAGGGTCATTTTTGCACCAATCTACCTAATCATAGGTGCATGGAAATATGGAACTGCTGTGCATAACCCCTCTGTGAAAAGTTTGTTTGTTTGTTTATTTTTGGTTTTGTTGGAAATGGAATGGTCGTACGCTTTGAAAGAGAATGGGTGTAGGCTTTCAGATGGGGAAGGAACGGGTGTGCGCTTTGCAAGTGAAAGGGAATGGGTGTTTGCTTTCTAGGGACAACTTGCACGTATGTTCGCTCGTGAAATGGAAGAAGGAACGAGCATGCACTTTAAAATCTCAGAAAGGAACGGGCATTCCAAGTTAGATCTAGAATGGAACGAGTGTGGCGAATATGCCACGGATGTTCTCTTCTCTTGAAGGTAGAAAGGAACGGATGCTCGCTTGTGAATGAGGATGGAATGGATGTTCGCTCTTTCAGATAAAGAAAGGAACGGATGCTCGCTTGTGAATGAGGATGGAATGGATGTTCGCTCTTTCAGATAAAGAAAGGAATGGGCATTCTCTTTCGGGATTATAAGATAGAGGGTATGGCATGGCCCTGGCACTTTCGAGATGGTCGTGGCACTTGCAATCGAGCTCTGGAATGGGCGTTCATTCTCAATGAGAAGGAACGGACGTGGCATGTTTGGAACGGCTACGTTTAAGGCTACGTTTAAGGAACGGACGTGGCACGTTTGGAACGGCTATGTTTAAGGCTAACAAATTGAGATTAATTTGTAGATTAAGCTAGAATACAAAATTAAAATTAAAAAGCACATAAAATTAAGGTTTTGCATGATTGTTAAGGGTAATTGTTGTGAGAGCACGCACTTACTTCTCCCGCTCATGTGGTCACTTACTTCTCTCGGTCGTGTGGTGAAGACTTGAACGCTCTAATGCTCTAGGTAATCACCATAAAAAAACAAAACAAAACAAGATTAAACAACCAACCGGTGGATTTACACTCCAACCCATGCTAATTAAAGGCACTAGCAAATGAATAGAGTGGAGGACCCTAAGACAAATGCATTTGCCGGCCAGCAGTGGCACCAAAGATGTTAAGGGTAACATACTACCTTGCACACAAGAGAGAAAGAAGAGAAGAGAAGAGAAGAGAGATGCATGTAAGAGTCAAGTCCGGAGAGTTGCACTTGGCAACCCTAAGAGGGTTAAATCCTTGGTGTGAAGCTGCTAGGGGCTCACTCCACCTCTTCTTGTGTCACCCACGAAGAGATCCAATAGCTAGGTAGAGAGCAAGAAGGAGTGAGCTATGGAGAGCTCACTCCTTCTTGCAAAAGGGACATGGTAGATAGCAAAGAGAGGGTAGAGAAGAGGAGAAAAGAAAGCATTACCATCACTACTTACATACACCAATAATAAAACATGTAAGAAAGCTAAATAATAAACTAACATGCATCCACAAGCTCAAATGAGAGAGAGAGAGAGAGAAGGAAAGTGAGACATGGTAGATAGCAAAGAGAGGGTAGAGAAGAGGAGAAAAGAAAGCATTACCATCACTACTTACATACACCAATAATAAAACATGTAAGAAAGCTAAATAATAAACTAACATGCATCCACAAGCTCAAATGAGAGAGAGAGAGAGAGAGAGAGAGAGAAGGAAAGTGAGACAAATGGGATTGTCCCATTTCATATTCCATAAAATGACTCATATACAAGAAGAGCTCATAGTTACAATGTCCGGCTGCCCATTTAAAATTGGGGGCCCAAAACTAGTCTTCCTAGTTTCTCTAGCTCTATGTACAACTATTCCTCATAATCGGCATTACACAAGCTGTAAGCTCGGTCATCCCATGTCTCTTATATAATCAGCGCATGGTGCGGTTACAAAAGGATAAATTACAAAGGGTGTAGCAACATCGAAGGTAATGTTAACTAGAGTGTTTAACAATGGGATGAAGCTGCAATGCGTTGACAATGCCATTTAGATCCTTAAGATGTGATATTCTTAATATATAGTTAGCATGTGATATTCTTTAGATGGGACGAAGCTGCAACGTGTTGACAATGCCATGATGGTACTTACAACACTAAAGGTCTAACAGATGGGAATAGAGCCATAATAATAAAAAATTAGACGTATCAAACCAACATCCAAGCTGTCATAATCTGATCGCAAAGAAGTAAAGGCTGCAGAGCATCTCCTTCAGAAAAATCTGGAACTGATTCCCAAACAACACAAGTGGTTCAACTCTAATAAACAAGGTGGTGGAGGTACATAATAAACAAGTGGTGGAGATACTCTAATAAACAAGGTGGTGGAGGTACATAATAAACAAGTGGTTCAACTCTAATAAACAACACAAGTGGTTCAACTCTAATAAACAAGGTGGTTCAACTCTAATAAACAAGGTGGTGGAGGTACTTCTGTAGGTATACATAATTCTTGGATGCCTTTTTATAAGCATCATGAAATAGATCCTCATAATTGACGGGTTGCAATACATCTGGAATAGCATGAGCTGAAGTTTATCCGTGTCTCTGTCTTCGTAACTAAACCGACTGTCTCCAAAGCAGAACTGTGGGAATCTCTAATGCATTTCATGGAACCCATCATCCTTATAAGGGACTTCAATATGGTTGAATCCTTCCAGGATAGACTCTTAAACCTGGGTCAAACCATTAGAGGATCAGAAAGGGCTAGTTAGTTGGATTTGAAAGGAATCCATGCCTTAATGATATGGCATGTGACCATGAATTCACCTGGGGAAACGGGAGACAAGGCAATCAGTTGAGAAAAACCAGACTGGATCAGTGCTACTCATCGTCAGCCCATCAGTAATAGGTGTTTAAACACCAAAGTGAAAGTCCAACATAATATAGCTTTATTGGACCACTATCCAATACTGTGCTCTTTCTCTCAAGGAGCCCAAAAAGTTAGAGCATGCTAGTTCAAAACAGACCCCAAACTCTTCCAACTCCCGACTGTACACACTAATCTTGAATGAATATGGACAACTAGCTTCAAAACATTCAGATCCCCCACCAAGGCCTAAGGACATGCAGTGAAAGAATCTCAAAAAATGCTTATAGGAATAAAAAAGGAAGTTACAAAAATTTGAGCTAAGAGAAGGGCTTAGAAATGCCTACAGCTTCAGTCTCTCGAGCAGAGAATCAACCAGGGCCAAGTCCACCTTCAAGCAAGCCTGAGCAAAGTAAGAGGAGATTTAAAGAAATAAGATGAAATTTAGTGCCAACACATCAAACTATTCTTTTTAGAGAGTGGTGGTGGGCAGCTAAGATAGATAGACCCTCAAAGGAGATATTCTCCATTCTTAAATGGGTAGACCACGTCCCTAAGCTAAGAAATAGAAATGGAATCTATGCAGAGTCATTAGGCTAAGAATCTGGATATTATAAAGGATTACGTTTTTGCTATCTTTAATGTCAAAAAAGTCTCCACATAAGAAAGAAGATCCGCTATGCAAGCTATATCAGAATGC
This sequence comes from Cibotium barometz, assembly GCF_041138505.1. Taxonomy (NCBI): domain Eukaryota; kingdom Viridiplantae; phylum Streptophyta; class Polypodiopsida; order Cyatheales; family Cibotiaceae; genus Cibotium; species Cibotium barometz. Next base: position 12,940,565 of record NC_141096.1, read on the forward strand.
AGGAAAAAATGGTTTCTTAGAGTCTTGGAGGAACTCTAGAAATTGATCTTACTTGTGGAGAGCTAGAGGAAGCAATTATGGCCATGAAAAATGGTAAGAGTCCTAACCTGGATGGCCTTTCGGCAGGCTGAGTTCTTTAAAACTTATAAGAATTTCATACTTAACCCCCTTCTTGAGGTGTGGAAAGAGTCAATAAGGTTTGGCACCCTCCCATTTTCTAAAAACGAAGGGGTTATTCAACTAATCCATAAGAGAGGTTCCAAAGGGAAAATATCTAATTGGAGACCAATAACTATGCTTTCCACAACTTACAAAATATATGCCAAAGCTCTAGCTAGATGACTTTTTGGTCACTTGAAGGACTGGATAAGACCTGAGCAAAAAGGTTTCATTAAAGAAAGATATATGCTTGATGCTATTATAGCCCTATGGGAGGGAGTGGAACATGCCCAACAGACTTAACGTGATTTTGTTTTCTTAAAAATAGACTTTGACAAAGCAATGATAGGTTAGAATGGGATTTTGTCTTACAATCCCTGAAGGACATGGGGATGGGTCCCAATTTCATAAAAATGATGCAAGTACTATTTGGGAACACCATGGCCAGGGTTACAGTCAATGGTAACCTAACTAAACCTTTTGAGTTAAGCAAATCTATTAGATAGGGTTGTCCATTAACTCCCCTGCTCTTTGCTATTATTGTTTGCTGATGCACTAGGTTGGTTGGTCCAAAGTGCTATGGAAAAGGGACACATGTAGGGCATCCACCTACCGAAGAATAACGATCAAACTTGTCTTCAAATGATACTAATGGGCTTATACACAATGACTCTACATCAATCTGTACCTTCTAGGAATGCCTTCATGTGTTTTGTCTGACATCAGGATCTATCATCAATCACTCTATAACTGGAATTTGAACAATGCTGTCTAAGCTGCCCGCCGCTATAGTGGCTAATAAACCAAGGATGCAAAATCCTGAAATAAGGACAAATTTTTAGACGTCTAGGGATCCCAATGGGATTTGGGGTGTCTATGCATTAATGCTGGCTATGGGTCCTTGATAAAGTGCAGAGAAAATCTAGACATTGGTGGGGCATGCATAGCACAGTCTTGCTAGCAGAATTGTAGTGCTTCAACATATCCTCTTCCTGACTGCCATTTACTTTTTGTCATACTGGCACCCTTCAAATGTAGCTAGATGATGCAAGAATTTTCTATGGTCGAGAAATGCAAATGAATTGAAAATTTCCAAAGTGGCATGGAATGTATGTGCAAGACCTAAAAAGCATGGTGGCTTGGGAATACCAAACATACTGGATTTGGTAGATCACATGGCTGCCAATGGATAGTCAGAAGCTTCATAGCGCCAAGAAGATTGGTCAATACTTCTTAACCGAAACTTGGGACACTACAATCTTGTAGACTTCCCTCAATGAAAAAACTACAGTCTTGCTGAATGAAAAAAACTTCCAAAGTTGACGCTCTTCTTTAGTTTGATAAAAATTAAACCACAAGGCAGTCCTCTGGTCATCAAAGCTATATGACAAGCATGGAACAGATGCAAGCCTAAAATCCAGCGACATTGCAAAATAAGAAAACATACACACATCTCACATTTGGATTCCATTTGGTTCTCCATGGCCGTGGCGAATAATATATATACATAGTTATATAAACATGCGTTTAAACTCTATAAAAAGGATATTTATGGAATCCAAATGTGAGATGTATGGTATAGGGAGAATTGCAGATGGAGAAACTTGGGATGATGTATGGTATAGGGAGAATTGCAGATGGAGATATGAACAAGAGCCTATAATAATGTGCAGATTGTTGCTGATGACCTTCAACTCATCCGAGAGACGATAGGATGCAATTATGGCCTGCTCTGATAGAGTGGCTTTGATTCAACCCAAAGGACCTCTTACGTACAAAGCATTCTCCTAGAAATATAAACGTAACCTTCAACCAATTCCTCCTCCGCCTCCCCCCCCTTTTTCAAGGGTCGGGGCCCCACTACATTGTAAACTGAATAACATGTGGAATCTGCTTTGAAAAAAAAAAACAGTGGGGATTTAGATTCTAAAAAATATGGTTGACAACCATTCCACTGAAAAAATCATGTCTGCTATGGTTGATTATGCACAAGGCTCTATGGACCAATGCACAAGCCTGGAGTATCGGCTATGGAAATAGATTATGCCCAAGGTGTAAAAAAGAACTGGAATAGATTGTTCACTTGTTTATAGGTTGTGCCCATAATTCAGAAGCAATTAAGATTTTGAATCAATGTATCTTCCCTATCCATAACCAGGATCTGTCATGGTGGCAGGAAATTTTACTTGGTCACCAAATCAAATGTTTTGCATAATTATGGAATATTATGCATGTTTAATACTTGTGGGCTATCTGGATAAGTATAAATAACTGCTTGTTTAATCATTCAAATACCAAATTATGTGATGCATGGTCTGAGAGGTGATTTTCATTTGCAGATGAAAGTACTACACAACTTTAGCCAGCATGAAAGCATGTGAAGCACAATACAGGAAGAATGCTATGGAAGAAATGCTGCAAATGGAAAAAGCCAAGGAAGATTTTCAAGAAAGAATGAGTCAAATACAGAAAGTGCATCTGGAACAAGATGGCCAAGTGGCTATTGAAGAAGTGGAACTTATGATTAAGGATTCTGAATTGAAAAATTACATCCTCAACCTCACAACAGTGTGAGGAATGAGGTAGGCTAAAAGTGGAAGTTATGCTTCTTCAGAAAAAGCATTGATGCACCTTTGTCTTACCTTTTTCCTTTTAATATAGTTTGCACCTTTTAAAAAAAAGATATTATTAAGATGGGATGAAGCTGCAACATGCTAACAATTCCATTTAGATCCTTAAGATGCGATATTCTTAATATATAGTTAGCATGTGATATTCTTTAGATGGGATGAAGCTGCACCATGCTGACAATGCCATTTAGATCCTTAAGATGTGATATTCTTAATATATAGTTAGCATGTGATATTCTTTAGATGGGACAAAGCTACAACGTGTGGACAATGCCATTTAGATCCTTATCTTATTTCAATCCTACATCAACGTGTGGACAATGCCATTTAGATCCTTACCTTATTTCAATCCTACATCAACGTTACTATATTTGTCATATATGGGAGACTCGTTTAGAATAGATAAGTTGTCACCCTCTATAGATTGACCTTTTGCAAACTATCTGTGGTTGTGTGAACATGTTGACCTACATGATGATTTTATAGTTTCTTTTGATAACGATGAGATAAAGGACAGACACTCTGGCTTGGATAATTAAGATGTCGTGTTGTTGGAATGACCATGTTCCATGATGCACCAAGATATGGTACTAGTATTTTAAGCTGGAGTTGCTGCTAGAAGTGGCATTAAGGATTCATAATACGTGTGGGGCAGGGATAATAGCCTGAGTGGTAGAGCAGTTGAACCAATACAGAGGGACGTGGGTTGAATTCCGACCCACCCCTTGCCCTTCCCTCCCTCCAAATTCTACAAAAGGACGAGGTAAATAAAGGGGATGTGTGTAAATCACATTAGAAAAAAACATCTTGTAATACACATAATTAATAATCTATGAAAGTGTTCATTAATGCATGTGACATGCTTTGTTAACTCTCTACGATGAATATGTGGCTCGCCTAATGGATAATCTTGTGTGGCAAAGAGTTATTCTAGCACACTAATGTGGAGACCATGCACATTAGTTGAAGTTTGTGATTACGAACTTTGGAGGTTACAAACACCACTCATGATAGCTAACTTCTACCATGTGCACAAAATGACAAAGATAAGAGCTTGTAATTTTAGGCAAGCAATGGTAGCTATGTTCATGCAAATGCATCAGTATGCTTAATAAGTATTACATTTACTATGTAGAGTTATAATGTATTACTAAATTATATACCCCTAAGTAATTCTTATAATTATATTACACTATATGAATTAGTTAACATAGTACTTTCATAACATATTAATATTTTAAAATCACATAGTGATATTACCATAAATATTCTATAGATACTATTATGCAGTATATTATATACTTAATAAATGTTATAATAATTGTAAGATCCCCCTGTTCCCACCGAGCAACAGATTCGGGATACTAGCAGCGGAAGTAGCACTTCTCGCGCGGGACAGGGGTCCCACATTCGGGGCCTCACCCACGGATATCCGGATAAGAGACTAATCCGTCGATTGTTCCAAAACCGAACCCAGAAAAACTTCCTTTACCGGAAGGCACGGGCGATTCCACCAGGATAACTTTTTACTCTAACGTCGTCAAGATCATTTTTGATCGAGTTGATCCAATTACATCTATAAGATACTTGGTCAGATCAAGGAAGAAACTTGCACTTGGATCATTGGGATCAACGCTTTTTTCCCCATTCAAGAGGCACAGCCGTTGATTCCTATCCATAGAACAGTTTACTGTCCGGGATTTATTTTATCTATCGTAAAAACAAAAGTTTGAGTCTCGATTTACGGATCCATCAGTCCAGCCTAACCCCATCCAGTCCCATGGGTTAGCCAACCGCCCAACCACTGTAGTGACGGGATCCAATTAAGAATTTGGTTAGGTTTTGTCCCGGGTACCAAGGAAAAGAGTTCCAAGGCCCCCTAGCCGGATGTTCATGCAAAATAAAACTAGTCACACCACTCACACACCCAATATGAAATTGCCTTTTCACAGATTCAACCAGTTTAAAACAATCCTTTAATAAAACCATAGTATCACTGATCACCATCTTCCAATTTATCCAGTTGATTCTTAATTTTCCCATCATTCCTTTATCAGAGTATCTATGGCATCATTGGCAACTAGGACGCTCACCACCTGTCCACTCAGGGGCCGTTTCCTAATCCCTAGCCCATAATACTCGGCAATATAATCACTTATCAAGATGGAATCTCGTTGAAGATCAGCAAGATCAACCAACAGATCCATATAAAGAGCCATGGACTCATCCATTGAAGACCAGCAAGGTCAATCAACCAGATCCATGCCCGAGTTCAGAAAACAACTCCTACTCTTGTTCTAATATCTTCCTCGACGCACGCGTGGGTATCCTAGGCGACCCAGAGCCCGAGCACCGTATGGTCAGCACCCTCTAGGATCCTTCGCAGGTGACCTAGCGCTTCACTCATAGGCCGCTTCCTTGGCCCCTCATCCACCGTACCGGAAGCTCACCATTTTAATCGCACCGAGGCTAGTCAAGACCTCGGCCAACCTTGCTACGCGAGACGTCCTTCATTGACTCTCCGTCAGCAGTTGCAACTTTTTCAGTTAGGTCTCCACGACCTTAATCACAAGATGGTCACAATGCTTTCCCAGCAATCTTGACATAAAACAGTCATTTACAAACAGCATTTACAAACAGTCACAAAATACAGTTTCTATATTAACTCTCATTTTTCCACATTATCCCTCATCAATCCACATTGCTATTCCACATTCCAGTTATATGTGTACTCATCCCATCACATCATTTTCCATCTCATCACTTCAGATTCCTTCACATCACATATCATATATTCACATCCATACATATATCTACATCTACATCCACATCCACATTCACATCCATACATCCATACATCTATTTTCACATCCACATCTACATGCACATTCATGCATCCACATCCATACATCCACATCTACATGCACATTCACATCCATACATCCACATCTATATGCGTACATTCACATCTACATGCATACATCCACATCCACATTCATATTCACCTCCATACATCTACATCTACATGCATACATCCACCTCCATATTCACATCCACATCTATACATCTACATCTACATGCATACATCCACCTCTACATCCACATCTACATCTATACACCTACATCTACATGCATACATCCACATCTCCATTCACATCTACGTCTTTACATCTACATCTACATGCATCCATCCACCTCCACATCCACATCTACATCTATACATCTACATCTACATATATACATCCACATCTCCATTCACATCTACATCTATACATCTACTTCTACATGCATCCATCCACCTCCACATCCACATCTACATCTATACACCTACATCTACATGCATCCATCCACCTCCACATCCACATCTACATCTATACATCTACATCTACATGTATGCATCCACATCTCCATTCACATCTACATCTATACATCTACTTCTACATGCATTCATCCACATCTCCATTTACATCCTCATCTACACATCTATTTCTACATGCATACATCCACATCTCCATGCATACATCCACCTCCACATTCACACTCACATCCATACCTCTACATCTACATGCAAACATCCATATCTCCATGCATAATAATATTCTTTTAATTAATCTAGGATGATAGTTTCTAGAATATGGTAGGAAGTCCTCTTTTTATGCTTTGAATGAAATTATTTTATGCGTAATTTCTATAAAAATTTTGCCATAGCTCCGCTACTATGACTGATAAATCTCAACTTTTTTCTAAGGGATAAGGCTCATTATTAAAGAAATAATTAGAATGGTCTCTAATTGGATCATCAATCCATAATGGTCTCTAATTGGATCATTAAGAAAATAATTAGAATGGTCTCTAATTGGATCATCAATCCATGATGGTCTCTAATTGGATCATTAAGAAAATAATTAGAATGGTCTCTAATTGGATCATCAATCCATGATGGTCTCTAATTGGATCATTAAGAAAATAATTAGAATGGTCTCTAATTGGATCATCAATCCATGATGGTCTCTAATTGGATCATTAAGAAAATAATTAGAATGGTCTCTAATTGGATCATCAATCCATAATGGATTGAATCATCAATATACATAAACTAAAAGCATAGAAAAAAGCCATTAATTTGGCCTCAAGCATAGCTTAATTTTGGATTAAGGAAAAGCCTTATGAAAAGCTTCATTTGGATTGAAAAGGGTCATGAGTATGACCATTTCTTAAGTGAGAAAGAGAGAAAAACCATTAGAATTAAATATAAATAGAATTTTATGTAATTCTTTACTATCATTAATTAATTAACTTCACTAGCATTTCAAAAACCATACCAATTAAGCTTCTCAAGCTTGAGAGGGGTTGAGAAGAGAGAATCATTGAGAAATTATAGAAAAGATCATAATTCACTATACTTATCTTATAATTTGCTTGATTCTTTGTTCACGGTAGAGGCCCCCAACCAATCAATTGGTTTAGTATGTTGATGGAGCCACCAATGGGGATTGAAGAAAGAGAGAAGTATCAAAAACTAGTGAATTATTAAAGAATTCACAGTTCTTGGCTTAGGTAGAGTAGAGTAACAATGCATAAGACATTATATTTTTTTCAACAAGGGAAGGCTTCTATTTATAGGAAAATTTGAGCTCCTAAATAAACAAACTGATTCTAGAATTTTCCAAGTCAGTTAGGTCACTTTTTGACCATTTTTAGGTCAATTAAGCTAACTTTTTGGAACTAGACTTGAATGAGGAGAGAGGAGAGATGAAATATCTCAATTTTTATGAGTTTAAAACTCATTCAAGCATGTGAAATATGCACCTCCTTTAAAGAACTCTCCTTCCTTACATATGTGTCATAGTTTTTTTTAACTAATAAACCTTGTACATTTTCAACTCTTCATCTTATGTGAAATATGCACCTCCTTTAAAGAACTCCCCTTCCTTACATATGTGTTTTTTTACTAATAAACCTTGTACATTTTCAACTCTTCATCTTATGTGAGCATTTACTCATTTTTGGATACCCAAAATATCTCATATTTTTAATATTGCTCATAGTTTTTTACTAATAAACCTTGTACATTTTCAACTCTTCATCTTATGTGAAATATGCACCTCCTTTAAGAACTCCTCTTCCTTACATATGTGTCATAGTTTTTTTTTAACTAATAAACCTTGTACATTTTCAACTCTTCATCTTATGTGAGCATTTACTCATTTTTGGGTATCTTCTTTTTACAAATTGGATTTATCTCCTCCCTACACATGTATTGATGCTATTGGCCCATAGGAACCATAATTGGACCATAGTCTAAAGATTTCTGAAAATCTAGACCCTTAGACTAAGGTTCTTTATACCTACTTCCAATTAATTCCAATTGCACATTTGAAAATTCTTTTTGAATTTCTGTTTCAGGAGAATTCATCTTAATTATATGAGATATTTTTCTATCCAAAAATATTCATAATCTGAATATTCTCTCTCTAGAATAATTTTCTCTCTCTAGGCTAAAACAGTTAGAAACAAGGTCTTTATATTTCTGAAGAGGGATTGTTTACAGGGGAAGATACTAGACATCAAAAAGGGGTTGGGGGAGGAATCTTACATTCTATCCCACTTAAAAAATGCGAGATGTCCTCATCGCGCAAACTGGGATAATTTCGCAAGATGCACGAATATGAGACTTAGAGAAAAATTTTAATCAAGATTAACCACCAAGAAAAGTCTTAAAGAAAGCAAGATAAGAAGAAGATTTAAACTTTATTCATTCTCGGAACTTATACAGTAAAGATAGAAGAACTCTTTACACTTCCATAAGCCCGTCCATCATATGGTCACAAAAGCAGCACTCACAAGCTACACAAGTATAGGGTAACTCATCTATGGGAATGATTCTGCTGGTTATTGCCGCACCTATCTCAGTGGTATGAGGTGATCTAACAAAAGGACCTCTGAGAGGCAAGCCAAAAACGGGATAAAGGCATATCTTCTCATGAGGAAGAAAACACGCCAGTAAGAAGACCCGCTCAGAAAACCCAAGATGCCTTGATCTCATGACGCAGTAGTATCGGGGACCCAAACCCAAAGCTTCAATAACCATGGCCAAGCGGACATTGTTACGAAAGTGCTGCTGACCCCAAGGTGTTACCCTAGTTATGTTTTGATAGGTCCGCCATTTGGTCTGAGCTACAGAAGTTCCTAGGTGAGGAAAAAGTGAGCGCTCATACTGTTCTATAAAGTCTTTCTTCACAGACTCTCTTGCGTCTTGAAGGTGAGAAATCATCAGGGATAAAACTAATTCCTGATGCCAAGCCATGAAGGAGATTAAGAAAAAAAGGAGATTGATGGGAGTAAGATTACTGTGAGCGACAAGTAAAAGTTATAACTTATATAAAGGAAGGAGCTAGCGTAACCTAGAAGCCAATGGTAACTTGCCACTGAAGTTTTACCGTCTTTCCATGATTTGTGTTTGACACATTTTTCTATAGAAGGCATTAAGAATTTTGAGATGAGGAGATAAAAGAAGCTTGTAGGCTAAGTCACCTACTTTCATATTGAATTCAGATATAAGGGTCACAATATCTGGGGGATAACTTCTTATACTCCCCAAGAGATAAAGAACTTCTTTTGAGCCGTACTCGAATGAAAACCAAAACCTTGGTATCCAAAACACCGATTCTCACTTCTGAACTCATTGTTCTAAATCCTTAAAACAGGTGGGACTCCTGGGAAGTATTCTAGGAAAAGGGTCTTCCTTTTTTAAACAGAAACTTTCTTTTATTTTAGAGAGGGAATAATTATAAGATCAGAAAGGAAGATTCTTACTCCAGTATACCTCGAAGGTTGGGGAGCAATCTTACATTCTACCCCACTTAAAAAGTGCGAGATGTCCTCATCTCGCAAGGTAGAGGACAACTCTTTTTCTTAAGATCCAATTTTATTCTGGGGTTCCTTATATTCTGGTCAACCCAACAGAACACTGGGATAAAGATCCCTTATATAGAACTCATCATTAAATAACAATTCATTCAGATTATATCATTCATATCTTTAACATGATAATGGTCCATTAGACCGAAAAGTTTCCTTCGGAACATTCCTCCACGGAAATTTCAGTCAAGCAAGTTCTCAATTTGACATCCCTTAACTTGATCTACCGGTCAAGTATTAACAGTAGCAATCTGACAGCACAACCCACTAATCTCATAGTGATTTGCTGAATTCGTTATCATCATTCTAGTTATGAATATCATCAGAGGGACTCGTCCCATTCCCCCTCATTGTGGTTTCATTATATTTCAACTAATTTTTAAAATCAACATTTTTCAATCAGCATTTTCAATCAGAATCCAAATCAATTCATCAATTCTCAAATAGAATTAAAAATCATATCAATCACATTCGAAATCATCATCTGGATAGCATTAACACTTATAATTTCAAGTCTTAGATTTACTCGTATATACTGTCAGTAAAGAGTATACTCTCGGTATATACGGGTAGTCACGGCCCTTGGAATTATAAGGTAAATACTATCATGTCTAGGCCTCAAGCAAGTCAGGGATTCTATATAATTGCGGTACTTCCATCTGAAGAACCAATTACCAAATTATGAATTTCAGTTTGAATATCAAATTGTATGAATTATATCACACAATTATAACCTTTTTGTGTTTCTTGATAAATTTTTGATATATTTGTCTTCTTAGTTGATCTTTATTAACCAAATGCTCTGATACCAACTGTAAGATCCCCCTGTTCCCACCGAGCAACAGATTCGGGATACTAGCAGCGGAAGTAGCACTTCTCGCGCGGGACAGGGGTCCCACATTCGGGGCCACACCCACGGATATCCGGATAAGAGACTAATCCGTCGGTTGTTCCAAAATCGAACCCGGAAAAACTTCCTTTACTGGAAGGCACGGGCGATTCCACCAGGATAACTTTTTACTCTAACGTAGTCAAGATCATTTCTGATCGAGTTGATCCAATTACATCTATAAGATACTTGGTCAGATCAAGGAAGAAACTTGCACTTGGATCATTGGGATCAACGCTTTTTTCCCCATTCAAGAGGCACAGCCGTTGATTCCTATCCATAGAACAGTTACTGTCCGGGATTTATTTTATCTATCGTAAAAACAAAAGTTTGAGTCTCGATTTACGGATCCATCAGTCCAGCCTAACCCCATCCAGCCCCATGGGTTAGCCAACCGCCCAACCACTGTAGTGATGGGATCCAATTAAGAATTTGGTTAGGTTTTGTCCCGGGTACCAAGGAAAAGAGTTCCAAGGCCCCCTAGCCGGATGTTCATGCAAAATAAAACTAGTCACACCACTCACACACCCAATATGAAATTGCCTTTTCACAGATTCAACCAGTTTAAAACAATCCTTTAATAAAACCATAGTATCACTGATCACCATCTTCCAATTTATCCAGTTGATTCTTAATTTTTCCATTATTCCTTCATCAGAGTATCTATGGCATCATTGGCAACTAGGACGCTCACCACCTGTCCACTCAGGGGCCGTTTCCTAATCCCTAGCCCATAATACTCGGCAATATAATCACTTATCAAGATGGACTCTCGTTGAAGATCAGCAAGATCAACCAACAGATCCATATAAAGAGCCATGGACTCATCCATTGAAGACCAGCAAGGTCAATCAACCAGATCCATGCCCGAGTTCAGAAAACAACTCTTACTCTTGTTCCAATATCTTCCTCGACGCACGCGTGGGTATCCTAGGCGACCCAGAGCCCGAGCACCGTATGGTCAGCACCCTCTAGGATCCTTCGCAGGTGACCTATGACTCTACATCAATCCGTACCTTCTAGGAATGCCTTCATGTGTTTTGTGTCTAACATCAGGATCTATCATCAATCACTCTATAACTGGAATTTGAACAATGCTATCTGAGCTGCCCGCCGCTATAGTGGCTACTAAACCAAGGATGCAAAATCCTCAAATAAGGACAAATTTTTAGACTTCTAGGGATCCCAATGGGATTTGGGGTGTCTATGCATTAATGCTGGCTATGGGTCCTCGATAAAGTGCAGAGAAAATTTAGACATTGGTTTGGCATGCATAGCACAGTCTTGCTAGTAGCAGAATTGTAGTGCTTCAACATATCCTCTTCCCGACTGCCATTTACTTTTTGTCATACTGGCACCCTTCAAATGCAGCTAGATGATGCAAGAATTTTCTATGGTCGGGAAATGCAAATGAATTGAAAATTTCCAAAGTGGCATGGAATGTATGTGCAAGACCTAAAAAGCATGGTGGCTTGGGAATACCAAACATACTGGATTTGGTAGATCACATGGCTGCCAAATGGATAGTCAGAAGCTTCATAGTGCCAAGAAGACTGATCAATACTTCTTAACCGAAACCTGGGACACTACAATCTTGTAGACTTCCCTTAATGAAAAAACTACAGTCTCGCTGAATGAAAAAAACTTCCAAGGTTGATGCTCTTCTTTAGTTTGATAAAAATTAAACCACAAGGTGGTCCTCTGGTCATCAAAGCTATATGGCAAGCGTGGAACAGATGCAAGCCTAAAATCAAGCGACATTGCAAAATAAGAAAACATACACGCATCTCACATTTGGATTCCATTTGGTTCTCCATGGCCGTGGCGAATAATATATATGCAGAGTTATATAAACTTGCGTTTAAACTCTATAAAAAGGGTATTTAAACTTGGGATGATGTATGGTATAGGGAGAATTGCAGATGGAGATATGAACAAGAGCCTATAATAATGTGCAGATTGTTGCTGATGACCTTCAACTCATCCGAGAGACGACAGGATGCAATTATGGCCTGCTGATAGAGTGGCTTTGATTCAACCCAAAGGACCTCTTACGTACTCTTATGTACAAAGCATTCTCCTAGAAATCTAAGCGTAACCTTCAACTAATTCCTCCCCCCCCCTTTTCAAGGGTCGGGGCCCCACTACATTGTAAACTGAATAACATGTGGAATCTGCTTTGGAAAAAAAAATAGTGGGGATTTAGATTCTAAAAAATATGGTTGACAACCATTCCGCTGAAAAAATCATGTCTACTATGGTTGATTATGCACAAAGCTCTATGGATCAATGCACAAGCCCGGAGTATCGGCTATGGAAATAGATTATGCCCAAGGTGTAAAAAAGAACTGGAATAGATTGTTCACTTGTTTATAGGTTGTGCCCATAATTCAGAAGCAATTAAGATTTTGAATCAATGTATCTCCCCTATCCATAACTAGGATGTGTCATGGTGGTAGGAAATTCTACTTGGTCACCAAATCAAATGTTCTGCATAATTATGGAATATTATGCGTGCTTAATACTTGTGGGCTATCTGGATAAGTATAAATAATTGCTTGTTTAATCATTCAAATACCAAATTATGTGATGCATGGTCTAAGAGCTGATTTGCATTTGCATTTGCAGATGAAAGTACTACACAACTTTAGCCAGCATGAAAGCATGTGAAGCACAATACACGAAGAATGCTATGGAAGAAATGCTGCAAATGGAAAAAGCCAAGGAAGATTTTCAAGAAAGAATGAGTCAAATACAAAAAGTGCATCTGGAACAAGATGGCCAAGTGGCTATTGAAGAAGTGGAGCTTATGATTAAGGATTCTGAATTGAAAAATTACATCCTCAACCTCACAACACAGAGAGGAATGAGTTAAGCTAAAAGTGGAAGTTATGCTTCTTCAAAAAAAGCATTGATGCACTTTTATCTTACCTTTTTCCTTTTAATATAGTTTGCACCTTTTCAAAAAAAGATATTATTAAGATGGGATGAAGGTGCAACGTGCTGACAATGCCATTTAGATCCTTAAGATGTGTTATTCTTAATATATAGTTAGCATGTGATATTCTTTAGATGGGACGAAGCTGCAACGTGCTGACAATGCCATTTAGATCCTTAAGATGTGATATTCTTAATATATAGTTAGCATGTGATATTCTTTAGATGGGATGAAGCTACAACGTGTTGACAATGCCATTTAGATCCTTACCTTATTTCAATCCTACATCAATGTTACTATATTTGTCATATATGGGAGACTCGTTTAGAATAGATAAGTTGTCACCCTCTATAGATTGACCTTTTGCAAACTATCTGTGGTTGTGTGAACATGTTGACCTACATGATGATTTTATAGTTTCTTTTAATAACGATGAGATAAAGGAGAGACACTCTGGCTTGGATAATTAAGATGTCGTGTTGTTGGAATGACCATGTTCCATGATGCACCAAGATATGGTACTAGTATTTTAAGCTGGAGTTGCTGCTAGAAGTGGCATTAAGGATTCATAATACGTGTGGGGCAGGGATAATAGCCTGAGTGGTAGAGCAGTTGAACCAATACAGAGGGACGTGGGTTGAATTCCGACCCACCCCTTGCCCTTCCCTCCCTCCAAATTCTACAAAAGGACAAGGTAAATACAGGGGATGTGTGTAAATCACATTAGAAAAAAACATCTTGTAATACAGATAATTAATAATCTATGAAAGTGTTCATTAATGCATGTGACATGCTTTGTTAACTCTCTACGATGAATATGTGGCTCGCCTAATGGATAATCTTGTGTGGCAAAAAGTTATTCTAGCACACTAATGTGGAGACCATGCACATTAGTTGAAGTTTGTGATTACGAACTTTGGAGGTTACAAACACCACTCATGATAGCTAACTTCTACCATGTGCACAAAATGACAAAGATAAGAGCTTGTAATTTTAGGCAAGCAATGGTAGCTATGTTCATGCAAATGCATCAATATGCTTAATAAGTATTACATTTACTATGTAGAGTTATACTGTACTACTAAATTATATACCCCTAAGTAATTCTTATAATTATATTACACTATATGAATTAGTTAACATAGTACTATCATAACATATTAATATTTTAAAATCATATAGTGATATTACCATAAATATTCATATGCAGTATATTATATACTTAATAAATGTTATAATAATAATAGTAACAAAAAAATAATAATAATCAAAGTTTTAATTTTAAGAATGATTTTGATAATGTAGTTTTCATTTATGTATGATATTGATAAATATAAAATTTAGTTTATTTACTTAAATATGTATTTTGGTTTGATTAGTGATGTATTGTCTAATATGATATATATCATTATGTATGTTAAATAATTAATACTAATCTTTCTAAACTCTAATAATCATACGACTATAATAATAAATTTTACATAATTTATAGTACACAATACATTATATGCTTAATATATTAATAAATAATAATAATTATTTAAATTTAAATAAAGATATTTCTATATAAAAATAACCGAGGCGTATATATCTATGTATTCATATAAAGGTTATTCGATTAATTTATATATTTTATAATGTAAAAATATTAATTTTAAGAATAGTTCTAATTGAAATTTACTATTAAATATTAACAACACTTTCTAGCTTAATTAACAGCCAATTATTTTTCAATATTAGACAAATATATACACATACATATATATTTATAAAGTTATTTGCTTGTATACACAATTACAATTTAGATATATATACATACCCAATTTAGACCTATATATACACACAATTTAGACATATATATACACACATATTTATTTATAAAGTCATTTGATTAATTTATGTGTTTATAATTTGAATGATATTATATAACAAAATGTTTTGTTGATTACATAATTGAACTTAATATAAAATATTAATGATATTGTAAGGAATATAATAAAACTTGTAAAAGCCCTAATCTTGAAGCCCTTATATAATTCACTAAAATGTTTTCTACCTAAACTAGTTACCCGTTCATACAGACCTTCCATTTTTATCTTAGAACTACAATTGTACCAAAGAATACCCGTTCATATAGACCTTCCATTTTTATCTTAGAACTACAATTGTACTTATTTATATATTTTTATCTTAGAGCTACAATTTTACCAAAGAGATTCCTACTACATTAACCATACCTTGTTGTACAATTTAGTATTAACCTTCAAATCAACCCCCTTGAAAATCTTGAAAGATGCTCTTTAACCTTAGCTTATTCCTACGATGCAACAAAACATTCCATCAATTCCCATCTCACACTCCACATTACTTAAACAATGCCTACTCATCCTATCCATTACCTACACATGGTACCTTGTGCAAGATGAACCAATGATGCCATGCACAACCATGTGGCTTCTCTCTATTTCCTTGGTAGTATTAGATGTGATTGAACAAATAGTGGTAGCCCCAACCAACATCACATGTTCAAGCATGGCGTTCCTTGATTGGAATTTTTATTGATTTTGGTGGATTAATAGCCAGTCTTCATCTAGTTTACTTCTCAGGACATGGAGTCTGGAGTTCGGCATTGTTAGTTGTACAAGTGTCCTAAGCCAATAACAAGGGTACCTTGTCAAAAAATAGAGGCGAGTGAAGTTCCCTTGGGAAAAAATAGAGGCGAGTGAAGTTCCCTTGGGAAAAAAGGGTCCTTAAAGGTGAAAACAAATGACCATGTTGTGGCAAGTCTTATGTAGACTGGGGCACTGCCCCTACCTGTACACAGTCTTGCCCGATCCTTACACTTATGCCATGTGGCTAGGGAGAGGAGATAGAGTTTTCTCCCAAGTGTTTGCTCTTGGGAAAATAGTGTGAGGTGTAGTGTAGAGTTAGGAAGTTATAGACTTTGCAAGATAGTTGAGAGGAATGTTTCCCGCCACGACATTCAAATAGAGTAGACAAAATTTGCCGCGGGCAGTTCTCCCCCTCTCTCTCTCTCTCTCTCTCTCTCTGGAGCGTCAGGTCCGGCATAGAGGGGCCAGTACCATAGAAAGGAAAACCCACTAAAACAGCAAAGACCTTTTCAAGCTCCCAATCCATTCATCCATCAGTTTCTGACTGTGGCTGAAAAGGGCGGGAAAGGCTGCCCGCCCCGGCCGTACACCATAGAGTGAAGGGGGCGCATTGAGTACTCGTCTACGATCACATCCCAAACGTGCATCTACATGAATGTAAGTAAGATCACACTGCTTACATGAATCTAAGTGAATGCCACAAGATAGTCTCTTAGAGATTTGGCCAGGACAGCACGGTACACAGAGAAAACTGCATAGCATTAATTGAGTGTTTCTGCAGGGCTTTGTCGTAGTCACATCGTTCATCAGATTATAGCAGATTGGCGCACAACATAGGAATCGAAGGTTGGCTTAGATTTTCGCTGAAAGCAAGCATTTTCACATGTTTTACATAAGGTTTGCTTGAAGGTTTTTCACGAGAGGCACTTGAGGGACCGGTCTCTCCATGGCTGCTTCTGATGAAGCTTTGCATTGTTATCCGCTTTCTCTACCGGCCTGCGCATTGTAGTTAAAATTGTACCCAATCGGATGTGATGGAACGGGCAGCATTTTGCTGAAGTCGATAGAAGGCGATGGGGATTCCCGGGCTTTTGAAAATGCTCAAGCCTTACACTCAGCTCGTGCACGTCAAGAAATACTCTGGAAAACGCGTAAGCAATGATATGATTAAGCTTCTAATCATAGACCTCCTAATTTAGAATGCTTATCCTAATGCCTCTCCTAATCTACAACGCTTATGCTATTAGATCTCCTAATCTGCAATGTCTTTTCTCAGGTGGGCATCGACGCCTACTGCTGGCTCCACAAAGGAGGTACGCAAAACCCATCTTTTTTCCCTGCTTTTTGTTTTTCCAGATTCCATGGCAGAATTCGAATCCCTGTGAGGTCCTTCTTTGCTGCTTTTTCCAGCCTATGCTTGCAGTTTTGGTGTCTGCGAGCAGGACCAGAGGACCTTCTCTATGCAGCCCTGCGTGAAATATTGCATGCACCACATCGATATGCTTCGCTTCAACAACATCATCCCAGTGGTGGTGTTTGATGGTGGGCGCTTGCCTTCCAAAGCATCTACTGAAAATGAACGCCAGAGGTAACACAGAAAACCTCTTGATCAGCAAAAGTGCCTGTAAACTTAGGGTTAAAGCTGTGGTGGTGGTGAATTTGCCTCTCAGGCGAAGGGATCTGAATCTAGAGCAAGCCAGACTCAAGCTATCACAGGGTGATGTCAGTGGTGCTGAAGAGCTTTACCAGGTATGAATCTCTGCTATTTGATGATTAAAACGTCTCATATATAAGGATGTCAATTAGGCTAAATACAAGGCAATTCATCGACCATTACCCCACTTCTGCACTCAAGGGCTTTACACCTATGCTGACCATGGGCAGGCTAGATTGCCCCTAAGCCCTACCTATTGTGAAATACTCTAACAACAATGATGGGCTGGGTAGATCTGTAAAGCCCCTTGTTAAATACTAGCTCAATCTTATGGCATCTATCATGCCCATGCTGTAATATGAGGAATCTTTGGCCAATGAGCCACCTTCACTCTCTAGGCAATCCGAACAGACTACATGTCCATAATCTAATCATACATGCCTACTAGATCAAAACATGTCTATGGTCCATGTGCTCAGGCTGAACATTGTTCTCTATCAAATAGCTTATGTGCCCCTCATAACTTTGCTTTCCATATCATATCTACAGCCCTCCTTTTGAGATATTCTTTGCCAAGTTGCTCATGCACATTGCCCTGCTACATTCTCAGAGTCTAGTAGTGCCATGGCTACTTTTTGCTCCTATACATACATATATATACTACCACCACATTGTGTATGCATATGCATGCATATGCATGCATTGGAGATGGTGAGAAGGTAGTCTTGTCTTATTCCTTGTGTTCCCCTTGGCTCTTGGGCATTGGGTTGTAGGACTTGATATTGGATCGAGCTACTGACTTGACTGAGAGCAAATTGAGATAAAACTAGAGCTTGTGCATTAACCACAATGTGGTTCAATGCTTGTTGAGCATTGACATCACTAGAGAACATTGTTTTGCTTTAGTTGATAGGTTTGTGCTCATTATACTATTTAAAAGTCAATGTGATGGAGGGGGTTTGCAGTGAACTACGTTGCTACTGCAGTTTTAATCAACCCAAGAACTTGCACTCTAAGCATTGTGACCTTAATTTTTGTGTCGTTTATTGCGGTAGAACCAGTAAGACTACATAGAATGGTAATGTGACATCCAAAAAAATATTAGGCGCCTGCCTCAAAAGGGTGCCACATGGACATGTTTTCCCACTTGCAACCGCCTAAAGGGAAAATTTGACATAGAATGGTAATGTGACATCCAAAAAAATATTAGGCGCCTGCCATGTGCATGCCTCAAAAGGGTGCCACATGGACATGTTTTCCCACTTGCAACCACCTAAAGGGAAAATTTGGGCATACAGGTGGGGCAAGGTGCCTGTGGGCCAGCCACATGTGGTGGTGGGTCAATTGACTACCAACCAACCAGCCCTACAGTAGCCTATGAAAGGGCAGATAGAGGGTCATTTAGGAGCATGAATGGAGACAGTTCATTTCGGAGCATGAATGGAGACAGTCCAGCCACAGAAACCTAGGCTGATACGCAACTTCGAAGAGTAGTGTCAGCAATAAAAGCGCATCTTTCAGCAACATTTACATGGACATCTGTAGACCGTGTTTTCAGTCATGCATAATATCAGCTCATATGCACAACAATCATGGTCCGAATCTGATTTATATCTATAGACAGCTTTGTGTATATTCATGTTTTAAGCAATGTACAGTATTTTATGTCTTTGTCTTGTCTTCTGTGTATTTGCAGCATTCATGTCATAAGCATAAACCTTTGGTTAGCAACAATCCACAATCTTGTTGCCGCACAGTTATCATGTTACACTATGTTGCATTGGTATTAGAGTTTCTGGTTCGTCTAAGGCAGTTCAAACACACCAATGTACATGTCTAAGTTACATTGATATTAGAGCGTCTAGGTTCTTCCTAGACATGCATTAGGGACATAGTTACCGCGGAACGGGAACGTTCCGGGAATGTCGGATGCTGAACGGGAGCGGATCGGGAACATTGGGGAACGCCACGTCATATGAGGAGGGGCCAAGAGGAGGTAGGGAGAGAGTGGGGCAGCCAAGAGGAAGGGTGGAGTAGTAGGTGGAATGGAGAGTGTGGGGCAGCCAAGAGGAAGGGTGGAGTAGTAGGTGGAATGAAGAGTGTGGGGCAGCCAAGGGGGGAGCCAAGAGGAAGGGTGGAGTGGTAGGAGAGAGCAAGTTGCAACTCAGCAAAGGGGAGAGCACTCAGGCTTCAGCAAATGGCAAAAAAACAGCCGCAGCAGCAACAAAACACATCGCCGCCGCCGCCGCCGCCGCCGCCGCGCAGAGACAGTCAGGCCGGAACGCCCGGAACGCGTGTTCCGCCCTACGTTCCGGCGTTCCGGGAAACGTTCCGCCACGTTCCGCAGTAACCTAGGCGTTCCGCGCTCCGATTGCGCGTTCCCGGAACGCGGCATCTTCCAGACCGGCGTTCCGGCGTTCCAGGAAGGCGGAACGCCGTTCCGCGGTAACTATGATTAGGGATTGAATGTGACATGCATAAGCTCTGTGTCATCTTTCAGCCCTAAGCATACATAGGAACACCCCTAAGCACTACATAGGAACACCTGATGCAAGAACAAGCAACATAGACAGAGAGATGGTTGTGTATTTCATTATATTCATATATGTATAAAAAGGTTACAATATCTTGGCCTTAGGCCTTCCCAAAAGGGGTAAACAAAAGCCTATTCTATGATCTTCTTCATAGGAGTGAGATGTCTCAACAATGAGTAGGGAAAAGTCTTTTATAGGCTCTTTGGCTACCAGTCCATCTGGCCAATTACTTTTGGCCAAGTCTAGTGGACATAACACATAAAATCCTCCACCGACTTGAGGCATTTGGTTGACTCCATCCGTGTCCACACTAAACTTCTTCTTGAGCCTGTCTGACTGCATCTGTTCCACTTTGTCCCCTTGCCTTCTTGCCCTATCCCTGAACACAAACATGAATCCTTCTTGTTGAAACTGATCATGGCACCCTTGGCTCCATCCCCTTGGATGATCATCATCCCTTGGAATTGCTCCAAAAAAGCCTTCCTTGGCAGCTCCAAATGGTTACAGACTCCCATGAAACCCTTTCCTCGGGTTTGCTTGACACCAACCAGCTTCTGGGTTCTTGACACATGTTGCATTTCTCTCCTTGGACCTGTGCACTTCTTTTGGGACACCAACAATACTTAGCATAGTTGAGCCTCATTGCGACATGTGGAAGCTCTGTGTCATCTTTCAGCCCGAAGCACTGAACACCTGATGTAAGAACAAGCAACATAGATAGAAAATAGAGAGAGAGAGATGGTTGTGTATTTCAGTATATTCATATATGTATAAAAAGGTTATAATATCTTGGCCTTGGGCCTTTCCAAAAGGGGTAAACAAAAGCCTATTCTATGATCTACTCAATAGGAGTGAGATGTTTCAACAATGAATAGAGAAAAGCCTTTTATAGGCTCTTTGGCTACCAGTCCATTTGGTGGACTGTTATTGACCAGGTCCAATGGACATAAAACACAAAATCCTCCACTGACCTGAGGTATCTAGCCTTCATCCGTGTCCACACTAAGCTTCTACTTGAGCCTCTCCAAGCTTGGAAAATGCCCTAACCCTAGTGTTTTATAAATTGCAAATCAAGGATTTAGCATGTCCATGTGCTTGCACACTCAACATAGGATTACCACCATTCATAGAAGGTGCATAAGGCACACCCCCATTATTGTTAAAATAATGCATCTTCATATGCTGTCGTGGAGGTCGTGTCGGCATGTTTCTACAGCTGACCTGGTTCATGCACAAGTATATAAGTGTTGCTCTCTTTTATTCATTCAATCATCCAACAGTGCCCTATTTGCTAGCTCTTGTACTTTGTAACGTCAAGCTAATAAAGCTCTTGTTCTTGCTTGCAATCTTTCTCTCTCTCATGTTTATTTGCTTCCGCTTGTGCGCACTCTTTCATGGTATCATACGCTTAGGCTCTGGTTGTTGCACAATCTGCTCTTTGCTTCTCTCCTTCTTCAACTATGCCTTGCGTTTTCTGCTTCCCTAGATTCTCCAAGCTGTAGATACTTCAAACAGTGGCTGTGTTCTCTTCCTTAGCTGTGTTTTTTTGATCTACAAGCCCTCCTACCATTGTCAGCCAGCCCCCAGGCTGCGTTTTCTTCTATAGAGGCAAGTGGAGGAGTTCTAGCTGCAAATTTAGTAAGGGCATCAATTCTTTGGAAGGTTCTTGAAGGATATTTTTGCCAGACAAGTGGCACATCAGCTCTTCTCCCTCCAAGATCCCCTCCCCCTTTTGGTAGGAGGTTCTCGGTGGTGTGTTGTGGGTTTCTTTTGCTGCTATCCAGCCTGCATCTTCAGAGGGGGCTACTAGTCCCTAATTGGATCCTGTGGAAAGGTGCTTGAGAGAGCACGTGGATTGCTTAGCTACAGAGGTTGTTTGAGACATAGCTTCTTTGAGACAGATATGGGTCCCCCCTGCACGAACAAGGAGGACAAGCTTAGTGGTTCAAACCATGATCACTGGAAGCTACAGATGAAGGTCTGGTTCACACACAAGGGACTCTGGGAGATTGTTCAGGGCCACGAACGAAAGCCCGAATGCCCTACCAGCTCTAGGAAGTGGACTTAGGACCAGGAGGATGCCTTTCTTGTAGAACTTTCAGCTTGGGAGAATCAAGACTCAAAAGCTCACTCTGCACTTGTACGAGCCATCTCACCAAAGGTCTCCCCCGCCGTGCAAACATTGGATTGTGTTGCTTCTGTTTGGAGAAAGCTGAGAGATCTATATGCACAGGACTCTACAATGTGGTCTGTCAACCTATTGGGTCAGCTCTTTTCTTTGGAGTTTACAGCAGGGACTTCCATGCAGTCATTTGTGATGAAGGTTAAGATAATCCATGACCAATTATTGGCAATGGGTACTGCCCTGACCTCTTCTCAGTTAGCTGCTCTCTCCCTCATCAGGCTTCCTGCAGATTATGACATGGTTTCCCGAGCTTTTGCGGTTTCAAATCACAACACGTTCCCTCGAGTTTGATGATCTGTGTACTCTCCTCTTGGAAGAGGAATTCATCCTAGTTTCACAGGAAAAGTTGAAAGTTTCATCGTCTATTGGACTTGATCAGGCACTCGCGATAGTGCAGAAGAAAGTTCGGAGTCAGTGTTACAAGTGTGGTAAGAAAGGCCACCTGTCAAAGGATTGTCAATCAAAGGACAAAGGCAAAGCCAAGGACAAGGGCAAGTCTTCAAAGAAGGGCAAAGAAAAGTCAGAGGACATTGACACAGACTCGTCTAGTGATAACCCTAGCTCTCCCAAGGCCTTACAGACTGGAGAGAACATGACTGGTGTGTTGCTCTGATCCTAAGGGCATCCCCCTGCGTGTTGTCTTTTAGAAACGGCTTGTGGGCGGGAGAGGGGGCTTTCAAAAGCTCTCTTATATTAAATTTTAGTATGGGACTCGTGTGTCGGAGTTCCAAGTATAAAGATAAGCAAGTTCACTTGATGGTCCGAATGAGTTCCAGGATCAACCAAGTTTCCTTCATGGTTCGGATGAGTTCTAGAACTATTGGTTAGCAGAGACTATGGACAGGATGTGTTCCATGTTCATTTGTTTGAGGTTATTAGATGTGATGTGTTCACAGTTCTACTTTGAGTTTGGAGCCAAGTAGATTTTCTTTTGCTCTTTACAGGATCAACCAAGTTTCCTTCATGGTTCGGATGAGTTCTAGAACTATTGGTCAGTAGAGACTATGGATAGGATGTGTTCCATGTTCATTTGTTTGAGGTTATTAGATGTGATGTGTTCACAGTTCTAGTTTGAGTTTGGAGCCAAGCAGATTTTCTTTTGCTCTTTACAGTGGCATTATGTTTTCTGAAGACAAGAAGCTGACATGTGCATTTTCCGAGGTGTACTCAGTACTGGCCATGCTGAGGTGTCCATGGTCGCACCTTTGTCATCAATTTTCTTTTGATTTTTTTGCACACTTCAAGATGCAGAGGGGGTGCTAAAATAATGCATCTTCATATGCTGTTGTGGCCTATCGGCCTGTTTCTACATCCGACCTGGTTCATGCACAAGTATATAAGCGTTGCTCTCTTTTATTCATTCAATCATCCAATAGTGCCCTATTTGCCGGCTCTTGTACTCTGTAACCTCAAGCTAATAAAGCTCTTGTTCTTGCTTGCAATCTTTCTCTCTCTCATGTTTATTTGCTTCCGCTTGTGCACACTCTTTCAATTATGTGATGGAAGCAACTCGAGTCATGCTTGCTAATCTTGATGACGGGATTCCAACTTCTGACCATGGATGATTGTCGTCATCCCTTGTCTCCACATATGGTCTCCCATACATGTCATCCTTCTCTTCTTGGTGACCTTTTCACTGAAAACCTTGCCTTAGATCAATCCACTCCAAATCTGATGTAGAGATCTTCGCATTTGTTCCACTTTGTCTCCTTGCCTTCTTGCCTTGTCCTCGAACACAAACGTGAATCCTTCTTCTTGAAACTGATCATGGCACCCTTGGCTCCACCCCCTTGGATGATCATCCCTCCTTGGAGTTGCTCCTTAAAAGCCTTCCTTGGCAGCCCCAAATGGCTACCGACTCTCATGAAACCCTTTTCTTTGGTTTGCTTGACACTAACTAGCTTGTGGGGTCTTGACACATGCTGCATTTCTCTCCTTGGACCTATGCACTTCTTTTGGGACACCAACAATACTTAGCATAGTTGAACCTGATGCTTTGATACCACTATGACATGTGGAAGCTTTGTGTCATCTTTCAATCCGAAGCACTGCAAGTTTACATAGGAACACCTGATGCAAGAACAAGCAACATAGATAGAGAATAGAGAGAGAGATGGTTGTGTATTTCAGTATATTCATATATGTATAAAAACGTTGCTATATCTTGGCCTTAGGCCTTCCCAAAAGGGGTGACGCCTAAGTTGGCACCTAGTTCTAGTTCTTCACTTCATCAACCAATGTCATCATACGAGCTCAATTAAACTTTAATAAGTATGATGGTGAGTGTGATCATTCTGCACTCCAAGTATGATGGTAAGTGTGATCATTTTGCACTCATGTAATTTATACATCAATTCACTGCATATTTTTCATTGGCTAAAGTTGTAGATTCTCAAGCCAAAGTCTATTTGGCGGCTCAACACCTCCTTGGGGAAGCTGTAATCCGTTTCTTGGTGGTAGCATTGGTTGGGTCTTCATATAGATCCAACCACAGATACGACTCATTACTTACGGGATACTTTTGTGTCCGACCTCAAAGTTAGGCTCCTTCCACCTCGGTATTTCACCAATTTGGAGGTTGAGTTATATAAATTCTCCCAAAATGGATATCTTGTGTTGACCTACCCAAACAAGGTCATAACCATGGCATATCACTTGGGTAAGTCGGAAGACGACAAGCTAAAAAAGTTTCTCACGGGTTAGCATAAATATTCGGTTTCTTGTATGGAATTTCACGCCTCAGTAATATGATCAAGCTTTGACTTTGGCTTAGAATCAAGAAATGATGTTGAACAGAGGTAAGCCCAATCAAGTTTAGTCAAGTCTCAAATCCTAGCACTAGCACCCACAATCTTCATCTAGCCACAAAAACAGTAATGACAATAAGGACAATAAGTCTCAGAGCAACTCAGGTGGAAAGAAAAACACAAAGGCCTAGCCTAAAAAGACGCTTGAGGAGAAGGCCAAGGAGGGAATTATTGGACGTTGCCTCCATCCATATGAGCAAAAGCCGAGAACCATTATTTCTTTTGCCATCAAGTAGGCCATGGTAAGAAGGATTGCACTAAGTGGCAAGCTGAGAAAGCTACCCCTCCTTTAAACAAGAATGCGGTTCACCTATTACCCTCTTTGAATCTAGTACTTGGTGGTACTTATCATTTAGTACTGGGTGGTATTGGGTGGTACTTATCATTTAGTACTCGGTGGTATTTAATGAAAAGTAGGAGGGTGAGATTGAAGGGCAGAAAAGGCTCTAATCTGTGCTTATGGTACAACAAAGGGACAACGTGTTTTAGGCAGCTTGAAACGTGAAACCTCTGAAACGTGTGAAACGTTTCAACGTTTTAGTGAAACGCCCACTGAAACCTTCAGAGTGAAACGTCTAGATTTTTGGAACTTGGGTTGTTGGTGGCTTTCTTTTCCTTGAGTCCAAGAATAACCTTCCAGTAACTTTATAATAATGTTGGCCCTTTCATACACCTGGGCGCATGGCTGTTGGCCGGCTCAAATCTAGCCGCGCAACGTGTGGTGTCTGCCCAATGCTGACCGTGCTGTTGGGTGATAATCTCAAGTGCGTTGCAGGAATGACCAGGGGTGATTAGCGAGTTGATTAAAGGGAATGCCATATATATATATATAAAGATGGAACTCGTAGCCATGGGAGTGGGCCACAAAGGAGTAGCATTGTAGCTATAGTCATGTAGGACAGTGAAAGCAAGTAAGGGCAGGTATGGCGGTGAGAAACAACGATGGCAGGCAGAACAACAAGCCAATTAGTGGGCTATGGCACAAGAGTTGTAGAGCGCCATGAAAGCTTAAACAAGAGTTATAGAAGGGTCAATGGCACGTGAAATCGAATTTAATACAGGCCGTGTGCAGATGTCAGAGATGTAGGAGTGCAGGTCACGCTGTGGTAGCATGTGGAACATTAAATTTGAAGAATTTGTTTTTTATAGGTAAGTTTAATCCTTATAAATTTTAAGGGTCCATTCACACACAGATTCTAAGGTTGTTGGAGTTGTAATTTTCCTCAAAGATATGTTCACACAAACATAGATCCACTGCTCGAGTTTGGCCAAAAGGCATTGTATTTTTTTCACCCATGGTATGAGGGTAACTAGTGTACCCGAGCTCACCCAGAAACTAAAAATGAGTAGATGCATGCATGTGTGATTCTCGATGGATTTTGAGATAGAGTTGTGAGAGTAGTTGGCTCTCACACAAGTGCTGGTGTGCATGGGTTGGTGGCTTTCCCGAACATTGTGGTGTCTCAAAAAGGACAAGGGTGGATTCGCCTGAGAAAGTGGTGCTCAAACCAACTTGTTGTTATATATATATATGTATATATATAGGTGTTTCCCTCCGGCGTTTCAGTTGGTGCTTGTTACAGAGTGACGTTTCGGGTTGAAACTCCACGTTTCGGGGTGAAACGTTTCGGACTTGAAACGTTTTGTGGTGACGTTGAAATTTTGACATGGGTAGCTTTGAGGATGCTCTCTCTCCTCAGTGTTGTTGGCTACGTAGATGAGCTATACATTAGTGTCTCACAAATTAGTCATGGAAGAAATCACACTTGGTCTCTACACATCATTCATAAAGCTCAACAATTTGAGTTTAATGTTTGAAAGGTCACATTCAAGTGAGATTTCATTGTTTCTCCACTTTTGGGCCATGATTCTCGACAAGTGGTTCTGAGAGCATGTGCCCATTCTTGATTGGCGGCAGGACACCTTAACAATTGTTGACGGCAACACACTTTCACAATTGTTGACGGTTTACTTGAGCTTGTCATTATTCGTACGGATAGGAGCATTTCAAGAATCCTACTCATTTCACATGTTCAAGCCTAACGAGCTCTCAGAAAAGGAGCTGAGGGTGTGTTGATTTATGTCCTCGCTTAACAATCTATTGTTTAACCAATAACAACCTTAGAAAAAAGAAGTTTCAAGACATCATGTTGAGGAATGATCTCCCACTCAAGCTTCCACCCAGTCATCTTGAGGATCATCACATTGAGTTGGTTCTCAGGACAAAGCCACCTAATAAGTTTCCCTATTGTCTATCCAAGACATCGGAGAGCGAACTGGAACAACAGTTATTTCAATTACTCTAAGCTTGATTTATCTGCCCATCATCCTTGCCATTCATTGCACTCATCTTATTCGTGCAAAAGAAAGATAAGATTGCTTGTTTATGTGTGGACTACAAGGCACTAAATAAGTGTTCAATGTCCAAAATTAAGTACATTTTGAAGCATCTAAATGGTGCTAAGTATTTTTTTAAAATAGATCTCAAGAGTGGCTAACACTAGGTTTGGATTTTTATAGCTTGATCGACGTTCCAAAGATGGCTTTTCGGACTAAGCATGGCCACTATGAGTTTGTAGTGATGCCATTTGGCCTCAAAAAAGCACAAATAATGTTCAATAAAATGATATCTCGGGTATTCATAGAACTAATTGGAAAGTGTGTATTCATCTTCTTGGATGATATACTAATCTTTTCTACCACTATAAGGAGCATGAGTGAGATATGGAGAAGGTATTGCAACTTTTGCGAGACAACGAGCTCTACATTAACGAGAAAAAGAGTGCATTTGGCCTCTTAGAGGTCCATTATCTGGGATACGTGATCAGTGAGTTTGTATTTGCCTTGACTCTAAAAAGGTGCAGTCCATATTGGATTGGGATGTACCCAAAGTTGCTTAGGAAATCAGATTGTTTGTGGATCTTTGCTAGGCCGATAACACCCACATCGACAAATTTTTCAACCTTGCAATACCTCTTATAGATTTTCTCAAAGGCATGAAGATGCGTTGCGAGAATGGGTCTGTTTTATAGACAAGGCTCTTGAGGCCTTCCATGTATTGCTAAAAAGTGGCCTCCGAAGCACTAGTGGTCAAGCTGGTATCATGGGATGACACATTTGATGTTGTCATCGATGCTATCAACCTTGCCATAGGCATTATTTTACAACAAGAGGGTAGACTAGTGGTTGATTACAAACGCAAGTTGAATGATATCGTAAATAATTATTCGGTTTTAGGGGTGATCACAGTTCTCAACATTGAAAACCTTTTCATCACGGGTGGGAATTCATAGCAAAGATTGATCATTAGGCACTTGGGCACCCATTGGAGTGATAGGTAAGCTAGGTGGAGTTAAATCTTCCACAGTTTGGATGTAAGATTAAATGTCTCTGGCAAGAATAACATTGTTGTGGATGCTCTTAGTCGGACGTCCACCATTCACACTTTGGAGGGGTCGTTTATGCTAGAAATTCAAGGAAAAGATTTGGATAGTATGAAGGCATGGTATCCTGATATGGTAGAATTTGGGACTCCATACAGTTTGGTCCTCAGTTCAAAATCATTATATAGTTCTAGATGGTTGGTTATTCTACAAAAACTAGCTATGTATACTATGGGAGAAAAGATAGGCACTTCTTCATGATGGCCATGATTCTCTTGTTAGGGGTCATTAAGGCATCAATAGTACCTTGGAGAAGTTGGAGCGGTTATTCTATTGGCCAAAGATGAGAATAGATGTCTACTAGTATGTCCAAGCATGCTAGATCTACCAAAAAGTGAAGGTTCCACACTCAAAGCGGTCGGGTTGCTATAGCCTTTGTCTATTCCGGAGAGACCATGTCACAACATCGGTTTGGATTTCATAGGTCCTCTTCATTGACTCTGGGAACTAGGAATACATAGTGTTTGATCATTGTTGATCGGTATCAGTACATTTTGCATGCTCATTTCATGCAAGTAGACAACCATAGTAGAAAATATTGCTTGCTTGTTCATTCAACTTTGGTACCTAGTTTGTGGTTTACCATGGACAATTACTTCAGATAGAGATCTCTAGTTCAATTCCAATTTTTGGAGACTAGTAGTAGTCTAATGTATTTCATCCACAGGTAGATGGTCAAACAGAGAAATATAATTGGTTGGGCCTTTGATGTTCTCAATTGAATTGGTGTAAGCAATCCTTAATGTCACTCCTTCCCTCTAGCATTGGCAAGATTTAATATGAAGTAGCATTCGGTTGTCGTTTCTCGTCTCGACCTATGAGGATGGTGTTGCCATCATTCGAGGCCAACAAGACCACAATAATATTCTCAAAGATTATTGAGTCCGTTAAGGAGCACCTAACCAAAGCACATGAAACATACACTAGGCAAGCCAACAAGTCTTAACAAGATGTCAACTACAAGGAGGGAGATTAGGTATTTCGTTGAGTCATGAAGTAATGGTTAAAGCAAGTGGGCAAACATTGTTCCAAGCTCTCTTTCCAAAGCTTTGGCTTGTCTCTGATTGTAAAGGAGCTCACCGATGTCTCCATGAAGTTGAACTTGCCAGACAGGTGGAGTCTACGTGATGGTCTTCCACGTCTCATGGTTAAAGCCGTATGTTGGATCATCCTTACAAGAGGTTCTGAATTAGTAGTAGCCACTTGAAGTGGTCGACGAATCAATGGTTTGCAACTAATAGATGTTTGATTTTTTGATCAAAACTATGCTTCCACTTATAGAGGAGAATTTGCTTAGGCTTGATTTGACTCCATGTTGCTTGATCAGATTTGACTCCACCTTGCTTGCCTATCACATGGTTTGCAACCATTTAAGTGCTTAATGACCAGTCTTCATTGTGAATCCCCTCTCGTGAAGGAAAGGTTTCTAATGCTTGAGAGTTATGATGACCTCTAAAAGCTCTTTGTCGTACAATAATAATTCTTATAGTATCATTCACCTTGTGGCTTTAATAAGCCATTGGTCTACCTAATGATAACCTCGAATGGGTCATCCCATGATGCCAGCTTGAGCATTGGTGCTTTTGAGGCCACTTCCTTGAATACATAGAGGTCTCAAGAGCCTTATCTGTGACGTACACTTTTTGATGACACATCTTCATGCCCTTGAGAAAATTTGTACGAGGTGTTGTAAGGTCAAAAAATTTATCCATGTGGATGTTGTAAGCTTAGCAAAGATCCACAGATAATTTGATTTTCTGAGAAGTATTAGTACGTACATCCCAATCTAGTATGGCTTGCACCTTCTTGGAGTCAAGGCGAATATCAGACTCATTGATCATGTATCCCAGATAATGGACCTCTAAGAGGCCAAATGGGCTCTTTTTCTTGTTAATGTAGAGCTCATTGTCTAGTAAAAGTTGTAAGACCTTCTCCACATCTTGCTCATGTTGCTCTGCAAAGGTAGAAAAGATTAGTACAAGAAGATGAATACACACTTTCCAATTAGCTCAATGAATATCCAAGACATCATTTTATTGAATGTCATTCGTCCATTGATGAGATCAAATGGCATCGCTTCAAACTCATAGTGACTTCAGTTCGTTCGAAAAGCTGTCAGTTGTAAAAATCCAAACTTGGTGATAGCCACTGTTGAGGTCTATTTTTGAAAAATACTTAGCACCATTCAGATGCTTCAAAATGTACTCAATTTTGGGCAGATTGGGAACTTATTTTTGATGGTAAGCTTATTTAGTGTCTTGTAGTTCACACATAAACGTGTAGTCTTATCTTTATTTTGCAAGAATAAGATGGGTGCAATGAACGATGAGGATGATGGTGGATAAATCTGGCTCGGAGTAACTAAGATAACTATTATTCATCGCCTTCCAATGCCTTACATAGGTGATACGGGAACTTACCTGGTGGATTTGTTCCAAGGACCAACTCAATGCGATGATCTTTAGGATGACTGGGTGTAGGAGTGTGGGTAGGATATTATTTCTCAACATGATGTCTTGGAACTTTGGAAGGAGACTTGCTAGCTTTTTTTTCTAAGGGTGTTGTTGGTTGAACAACAGACTTTTGGGCTCAGACATAAGTCAACACACATTCGTCTTCTTTTTTGAGAGCTCATTGGGTTGCTTCCTGCTTCTTTCTTTCTTCGCCATTGGAACCTTATGGAAGGTGGCCTTCGTGTTGCCTTCAATGAGATTATGCTCACAGGTGCCATGCTAGAGAGGCTCACAGAGGGCTTGATACATTTGATTCCCAAGGAGGGTGGTGATAGATTGGAGATCCGGTAGTGGAGACCCATCACCCTTCTAGGGACGGCCTACAAGATTTTGGCCAAATGAGTGGGATTTTTGCAATACTCCTATTCTTGCGAATTATGATGGACTCAAGTAAACAGTTAATAATTGTGAAGTCTTGGATGTCGAGAATCAGTCAATCAAGAATAGGCATACATGCTCTCGGAACCACTGGATGTCGAGAATCATGTCACATCCCAGAAGTGGTATAAGTGATGTATGTGCGGAGACAAGGTGGGAACCCATCCACGACTAATTTTGTGAGACACTAATGTGTACAACTCATCTTCGTAGCCAACTACGGAAAGATAGCGTCCTCATAGTTGCCCATGTCGAATATAACAATGAACTGTTGTCCCTTAGCTGTGCCATAAGCACGGATTAGAGCTTTCGTCTATCCTTTAGCCTCGTCCTCCTACTTATCATCAAATACCATTGGGGGTACTAGATTCAAAGAAGGTAAAAGTTGAATTGCAGTGGAATATTGGGTGTAGCCTCAGCAGTGACCAGTGTAGAGGATGATGCTTTGGTGGCTTTCTTAGTTTGCCACTTAGTGCACTCCTTACCATGACCTACTTGATGGAAGAAACAATGGCCTACTTGATGGAAGAAACAATGCTTCTCTGCCTAGTAATGCTTTTGCTCATCTGGTTGGAGATAACCTCCAATAATTCCCTCCTTGGCCTTCTGCTCAAGCGTCTTTTAGGCTTGGTGTTACATGCACTGAGCTTGATTGTGATAATGCACAATAGGGCCTTCTGTATACCTTTATGTGGTGAGAATTTTTAGCATCAACTTTAGAGAGTAGGGAGAGAGAAGAGAACGAGAATATAGAAGACGACACAGTATTGGGTCCCAATACCCACTGAAGGTCCCCCCCCCTTATAAGCAGGAGGAGTATTTGTTGGAAGGTTGGCGATTTCGAGCGTGTGATCTATGGCTAGAAGGTGCCTTGGATTATCCCATAAGTGGAAGCATGGGAAGTTGAAGAGCCATATATAGGCTAGAGTGGCACCTTGTCATAATCATCTCCTCCGGCCGGTGTTTTGGGAGGCAGTTCACCGGGAGATGGGAGCCCAGTGTGGAGGGATGCTGCAGTGCCCGTTGGGGGTGTTCGTGGTGCTCGATGGTGATGTGTCTCCTACGTACGTTAGTCTTTCGTTGCGTATTCTAGCATGGTATCAGAGCCCGGGTGTGTGTGGTCCTAGGCGACCCCCCTCGTGCCTCGATGGCTTGCGGAGCTCGAATCGAGGGAGGGTGTTTGGAAGGTTGGCGATTTCGAGCGTGTGATCTATGGCTAGAAGGTGCCTTGGATTATCCCATAAGTGGAAGCATGGGAAGTTGAAGAGCCATATATAGGCTAGAGTGGCACCTTGTCATAATCATCTCCTCCGGCCGGTGTTTTTGGGAGGTAGCTCACCCGGAGATGGGAGCTCGGTAGAGGGATGCTGCAGTGCCCGTTGGGGGTGTTTGTGGTGCTCGATGGTGATGCGTCTCCTACGTGCGTTAGTCTTCCTATGTGCGTATAGTCGGCCGATTGGTGTATGTGGCTGGTCGTGGAGATTGGTGTATGTGGCTGGTCATGGAGATTCAGAGCCTGTCGGCTGCCTTTGCTACAGGCCTCGACTGTTGTATGGGGGCCATATAAAATGGCCCCACAGCCCTTGCCACATCTTGTATCGTATTCTGGATCTTCTTTGTGTGTATAGAGCAGAGTTACACGTCTCTCTCTCTCTCTCTCTCTCTCTCTCTCTCTCTCGCTATTTTTTTGCATTACGTTTGCTCGTGTTCCCAGATTTGGTTATTATCTCCGCTGTGTATTCTGACATGGTATCAAAGCCCGGGCGTGTGTGGTTCTGGGCGGCTCAAGCGTGTGTGGTCCTGGGCGACCCCCTCACGCCTCGGTGGCTTGCGGAGCTCAAATCGAGGGAGGGTGTTGGAAGGTTGGCGATTTCGAGCCTGTGATCTATGGCTAGAAGGTGCCTTGGATTATCCCATAAGTGGAAGCATGGGAAGTTGAAGAGCCATATATAGGCTAGAGTGGCACCTTGTCATAATCATCTCCTCCGGCCGGTGTTTTGGGAGGCAACTCACCAGGGGAAAGGAGCCCAGTGTGGAGGGATGCTGCAGTGCCCGTTGGGGGCGTTCGTGGTGCTCGATGGTGATGCGTCTCCTACGTGCGTTAGTCTTCCGTTGCGCATTCTGATAGTATTTGCTTATATTATTCTTTGGAGAAATGCTGTACAATGCTGAGTACAAATGATATGAATGCCCAACGCAAGGACGAGGAAGACCGTACGTCGGTTGAGTATCCACCTATCCCAAGGCTTTGCTGAAGATTCTCCTTGGCCATTGATGCAAGTCCAGATAGTTGTAGGACTGCACATATGTTGGCTGAATGTGAAGAGTATCTTCCTTCTTAGCTTGGAGTGTTTGGATGCTGCAAACTGAAGGTACTTTGCTGAATATACCTGAATGATTTTGTGTGGGCTGAGGTTATGCTTTTATACCGCCTCAGAACTGTAATCGGTTGCCTTAGAAGGCTGTCGGCTGATGCAAAAGTCCCACGATGCCTTAGAAGGCTGTCGGCTGCCTTAGCTGATGCAAAAGTCCCACGACTAGATGAAATGGCTAGTCGGCTGCTCCAAAACCTGGTCGGGTGTTGTCGGCTGATCCAATGCTTGGTCGGGTGCCAACTGTGCCCAGTCGGCTGTTGTGGGGCTGGTCGGGTACTGGCCGACTAGACCCCAAGCCTCATGGGCTGGCCGACCGCATGGTCAAAGCCACATGGGCTGGCCGACTGAATGGGAAAGGCTTGGATGCCTTTTGCAAAGGGTAGCCCAAGTTGGGGCTAGTTCCTTCTATGTGAATGAACCTAAACATGCCTACATGCATCTAATGTTAAGGTTGACAACTACATGCTTCTGAATGATGCTTTCTCCAAGTGGGTTAAGAGGACTGACAGCTGACCGACCTCTAAAGTTCAGAGATTGACCTACGTAGCTCGTGTCTGACTGTCCTTGGACTGAGGGATCACAATGGGGTCACGGCGTACGACAAATAATCCTAGAAAAGGTTCTACTTCTGTACAAATGTTGCACTGATGATTATGTCAGCGTGTCACTGTGTACTCAGGTGCACGTGACTTTCCCTCCTGCTTAACTTGGTAGTAGGTTCAAGGCTTCCAAGTAGTCCGCCAACAATTGGGGGTACTCTTGAAAGAACACTTCATCCAATCAAATCGCTTCATGGGTTCCGCGGTATTTAAACTTCATGTAGAACTGTCTTATTCTTTGATCGGATCCATGCTTCCGTGTGTGGAGGAGAATTTGCTCTAGCTCTATGAGTTCAGCTTCATCTATCATATCTGGTTGTTGCTCTTCGGATATATCTTGCAATGTTGGACCTACATATGGCTTCAACCAAGAAACATGAAAGACATTGTGCATAGTCCAACTTTTCGGCAACTTTAACTTTAAAGAGACATCACTTAACCTTTGAATGACTGGAAATGGGCCGAAACTTCGGAATGATAGTTTGGGACAACGCTTGTCCACTTGCTTTAGCTGTTGTTTCATGATGCAGAGATATACCTAATCTCCTTCCTTAAAGTTGACATCTCACTTGGATATGTTGGCTTGCCGGTATATGCTTCCTGAGTCTTAGCAAGGCGCTCCTTTATTGACTCCATGATCTCCGAGAATGTCTCGATGGTTTTATTGGCCTCAAGAGACGGTGACACCTGTCTTGTCAAAAGAGATGAGAACCGACGACCAAATGTTGCCTCATACGATGTTCGACCAATACTTGATGATTGAGTATCGTTTAGGATTGCTTGAACTAAAGGAAGATATTGTTTCCATTTCGACTGTTGGTCATGGCAGTATGATTTGAGAATGTCAAAGCCCAATTGATTGTAAATTTCTGTTTAGCCATTTGTTTGAGGATGGAATGCACTGGTGGACAACTGCAACTTAGTCCCAAAGTTGTCAAATAATGCTCTCCACAAAAATGGGACGTAAATTTTGGATCTCTATCTGATGTGATAGTCTGTGGTAAATCACCAATGGGGTACCAAAACCAAATGAACAAGCGAGCTATGTCCTCGGTTGTGGTTGTTTGCTTGCACGAAATGAGCATGCAAAACTTATTGAATCTGTCAACAATGGTCAACACTTTGTGTTTCTAGATCCAGCTGAGGCGGGAAGAGGACCTACGAAGACCATACTGATGTCGTGAAAGGGTCCCTCAAGAATAGGGAAAGGTTGAAGCAACCATGCCTGTTTGGTATGAGGAACTTTCACTTTTTGACATATCTGGCATGATTGGACATGTTGGTAGACATCCCGTTGCATCTTAGGCTAATAGAATGACCTCTCTAACTTCTCCAAGGTATTGTTGTATGATCCCTAACAAGAGAGTCATGGGCATCGTAGAGGACTAGGCGCTTTTCTTTGAGTACACAAAGACGGTTCTTGAAAAACAACCAACCATCCCGTATACTGTAGTGGCCTGGTTTTGAATATTGAGTCCCGAACTTTCCGAATCCGGATACTGTGTCTTCATACTGTTTAAGTCTTTGCCTTGAATTTCTAGTACAGTGGACTCTTGCAATGTCTGAATAGGGCCCTTTCGACTAAGAGTATTGGCAACGGGGTTATTTTTGCCCGAGATGCCTTCAATCATTCCCCCAAATTATTGGAACAATTGACTCCACTTGGATTGCCTGTCACTGCATTGGGCATTGGGCATGGTTTGCAACCATCATTACATGGAAGGAGCTTGTGCCCATGGTCTTGGACCAGGAGGAACGATTCACGAACCCTCCTCACAACGGAGGTTCGGAGGCCTTAACTGGCCAACGGCCGAAAGGCCGGAATAACAACAAGGGCAAAGGGAAGGCTTCACCATAGAAGTCTTCTGAGAAGAAGCATGACACAGATCGAGAGAAACTGAAGGCCGAGAGGTCCTGCAATGATTGTGGCGAGAAAGGCCACTATTGGAGGAAGTGTCCTAAGCGGACTGGGAAGAGTGCT
Organism: Cibotium barometz; assembly: GCF_041138505.1. Classification (NCBI taxonomy): domain Eukaryota; kingdom Viridiplantae; phylum Streptophyta; class Polypodiopsida; order Cyatheales; family Cibotiaceae; genus Cibotium; species Cibotium barometz. Next base: position 12,977,183 of record NC_141096.1, read on the forward strand.
GATTCTTTAGCCTCAACTGCAAAGACTCCTGCATTTGTGCACTTAGAGATGATGGACTGAGATGCTTCATCTCTTTGAGCGAGGAGGCAGTTGGCTTCACCGCAAAGGATACCCGGGAATGGATTCTTGACAGTGGTGCTTCCAGGTACATGATTCCGTCTCGAGACTTCTTTTTGGATCTGAAACGACAGTGAGAGCCGGATGGAGATTATTCCCGACGGCAAGGGAGGCAAGCATGCCTCCCGTGTTCTTTACGTCCTTGCCCTTGGTTTTCATCTTTTGTCAGTGCATGAAGTATGCAAGATTGGCTTTCGGGTGGAATTTGAGGGCATTCAGCTGTTCTACGGGACCGTGAGACTGGCCAGGTTGTTTGGGAAGGCGGTGTGGAGAATGGTATCTACAAGCTCTCTGCACTCTCCTCATTGACAGGTTCTCAAGTCGGAGATTTGTGGCATTTTCGTTTTGGCCACTTAAATGTGGATGCACTACGGCGAGCTTTCCGGGACCAGATGGTGGTTGGCTTGCCAGATGTTGGCAGCAGGCAAGGACATTGCAGTTTTTGCATAGGTGCTTGCATAGGTGGTAACAAGCAGCACAGGGAATCCTTTCCGAAGCAGGCTTCCAGGCGGGCTTCAAAACCATTGGAGTTGATTCACACTGACTTGTGTGGACCTCAACAGACACCATCATTGGGAGGATCTCTCTATTTCATGCTACTTGTTGATGACTGTACCAGATTCACGTGGGTCTACTTTCTTTCACAGAAGGACCAAGCTTTTGCACGGTTCAAGGATTGGCACGTGATGGTGGAAAAAGAGTCTGGATTGTAGGTAAAGACTCTCAGGGCTGACAAAGGGGGTGAATTCTCTTCGAATGTTTTTCTCAGATTTTGTGCAGATCATGGCATCAAGAGGGAACTGGCCAATACAGGATCACCTTCAGAGAATGGAGTTGTAGAACTCAAAAACAGGGCTGTGATGGAGATGGAGAGGACCATGCTGGAGCATCGTGATCTTCCTCATCCACTTTGGGAAGAGGCTGTGGCAAAACGGCTGTCCATACCCTCAACCGGTCTCCAACGACTTCAGTACCTAATGACTCCATTTGAGGCATACTTTGGCAGGAAACCTGATGTTTCCCACTTCCGTGTTTTTGGGAGCGATGCGTGTGTACATATTCCGAAGAAACAGAGGGGGAAGCTTGACTCCAAATCCCGCAAGCTTATATTTGTGGGGTATAATTCTCTTTCCAAGGGATACAGATTGTATGATCTAGAGAGGAATGAGATTGTTGTCAGCCGAGATGTGGTCTTTGATGAGCATGTTCCAGTATCCACTGTCGAGGAGCCGCCACTTCTTGGAGATCCAGAGGAGTCTGATGATGATTTCCAGTCCATTGTTCCAGTTGATCAACCACAGTTAGTACAGGAGGTTGAGCCCGTAGCTGGAGTAGAGCCCCTGCAACGGCAGGAGGCTCCACGATTTGTTCGAGTACCTAGGTGGTTGATGGACACCCTTCGGGAGTCAGGTGTCATGGAGCTACCCTCCAAGTGGACCACAGAGGACGGCCCTCGAAGATCGCACAGAGTCCACGACAAAAGTAATACAACGGAGCTTCTTCAGGTAAACTATGCTTTGATGTCTCGTATTATGCGAGACAAGGAGCCCACTTCCATTAAGGAAGCCCTTTCACAGGATACTTGGAGGAAAGCCGAGGTGGAACTTGATGCCATCGAGAAGAACAACACATGGGAGTTGGTACCGAGGCCGTCGAAACGGTCGGTCATTGGTGTCAAATGGGTCTTTAAGACCAAATATGCGTCAGATAGATGGGTCGGTGGACAAACACAAAGCCAGACTCGTGGTGGCTCAACGGCCAGGCATCGACTACGAGGACACCTTTGCACCGATAGCAAGGATGATCACGATTCGGACCGTTCTTGCCCTTGCTTCTTCTCAGAGGTGGCCTGTGTATCAAATGGATGTAAAATCTGCGTTCCTTAATGGTGACTTGCAGGAGGTGTATGTTGAGCAGCCTCCAGGCTTTGTTGTTCCAGGATCAGAAGGGATGGTTTACAGGTTACGTAAGGCCTTGTATGGTCTTAAGCAAGCTCCCAGGGCTTGGAATCAGAAGATTGATTCCTTCTTTGTTCGGACTAGTTTTCAGAGATCGGTTGCAGATCCCAACCTGTATCTCTTTCGAGAATGCAGCATGGTTATGATTATCATCCTTTATGTGGATGATCTCATTCTCACCGGCGGTCATGTGGAGCACATTGGCGTGATGAAGGCTGCCTTATCAAAGGAGTTTGAGATGACCGACCCATGCTTACTCCACTTCTTTTTGGGATTGGAGACTGGCAGACCCAGAGGGGGTTTTTTGTCTCTCAACAGCGGTATGTTCATGAGTTGCTTGAGGCCTTTGGGATGGAGAACTGCCAGCCTATTACTTCGCCGATGGACCCAAATACAAAGTTAACTGTTAATGATCCTTGTGAGCCAGTTGATGCCTCGCAGTATCGGAAGTTGGTTGGTTCATTGATTTGGTTGCTGAACACCAGATTGGACTTGAGCTTCTCTATGGGGCTGTTGAGCTCTTTTATGCAGACGCCATTCAAGTCTCATTGGGACGCAAGATTGCGGATCTTGCGGTATCTGCAGAGTACGAAGGATCTAGGACTCTTTTACACAGGAGGGGATGGAGTCAGACTCCAAGGTTGGAGTGACTCAGATTGGGGAGGAGAGAAGGAGATCCACTTCAGGTTACAGTTTTACCCTCGGCTCAGGAGCAATTTCTTGGAGCAGTAAGAGGCAGCCAACTATTGCCCTATCTTCGACAGAGGCAGAGTACCGGGCTGCTTGTGGTGCTGCTTGCGAGGTTGTGTGGTTGCGGAGGCTGCTAGGCGAGATTGGGTTTCCACAGAAGGAGCCCACAGTCATCCAGTGTGATAACCAGAGTTGTATAGCTATTGCTCGGAACCCGGTCTTCCATGCCCGAACCAAGCACATAGAGATACAGTATCACTTTGTACGCGAGAAGATCTTGGCTGGTGACATCTTGCTACTTTATTGTTCGACGGAGGACAATGCGGCGGACCTCTTCACGAAGTCTCTACCTCAGGCTACGCTCAGGTGGCACTCCAGCTCCTTAGGGTTGATTTCACAGCCAGGAGTTGAGAGGGGGTGTTAGAAGTCATCTCCTATCTTTATCAGACACTAGAGCCTCTGTTGTGGGCGTGCCCGCCCTTTGTAGGCGTTTTCTCATTTTTCCTCACTCCTCGTATTTTTTCCCATTTTTTTCCCTATTTTTACCAGGTGTGGGAGGCAGTTCTTTGCACCCTGGCTGATCCAGACACACTGGCCGTCTGCTGGTCAAGATGTCCTAGATGCTGGCCGACTGCCCCTTCTGGTCCCCGACCTCTCATGTATGCTGTTCGACTGTGTACAGCTGGCCGACTGGTGGATGGAGCTGGTCGTGGACATTTAGGTCTAGTCGGCTGCCTTTTCAACAGGCCGACTGCATGTTTGGGGCCATATAAAATGGCCCCATGGCTCCCACACCATTCTATCTTGTTTTCACTCCGGGATCTTGTGTATAGAGCAGAGTTACACGCCTATCTCTCTCCTTCTCTTGTGCTGTCTATTTTCTGCACTCTACTTGCTCTTGTGGTCTCAGATTTGGTTATCATCTCTGCTGCATATTTTGACAATACAGTTGATGATCCTTTGATTCCATTGTATCCTAAGAAGATATACTTCTTGCTCTAGGAATCCCACTTGATTTTGGATGAGCGTGAAACATGCATCCACATCAAAATGTCCTGAAATATGCAACTGAAGGTTTCTTACCAAAATACGCTTCTTGAGGTATCATGCCCTTGATTGCCGTTGTGTAACTCTTGTTAAGGATATGCACTGCAATGTTAAGTGCTTTGGTCCAAAAAGAATTATGTAATCCTTTGCCTTTGAGCATACTCTGTGCCATCTCCACAACTCTGTGATTCTTGTGCTTTGCAATATCATTTCGTTGTAGAGTATGGGCAACCATCAAATCTCTCTCGATCTCGTACTCTTTGTAGTAGGCATTGAATTCACTTTTCTCCTTGATATGTTCGAAACTTTTTCAGCCTCTTTCTTGTCTCATTCTTGACCACGCTATACCATATTCTGAATTTTCGAAAAGCTTCAGTCTTATTCCAAAGTGAATACACCCACATCTTCCTACTGAAGTCATCGATCAATAGCAAATAGGAAGGACCACCCAATGCAATGGTTAGCATTTTATCACAGACTTGTATGTACAAGCTCTAGAGAAGCCTTCGCATGATTCTTGCTTTCTTGTGAAAGTGCATGTCGATGTTGCTTGCCCATCATGTGGAAATGCATGCTGATGTTGCTTGTCCATCATACAAGCTTTAAATACATTTGACATCTCTAAAAATGCTAGTAGATGTGCTACAATCCCAGTTCTTGTATCTTTTTTAAGACTACCATATCTTTCATGCCATAGTTTGCTTGATTCGACATCGGCTCGGGCTATAAAAACTGAGAATTCATATAAGTTATTGCGTTAGATTCTTCTCCCACGACATTGCCGTTGGCACTTGTGATGACTATACCAATCTTATAAAAAAAATCTTTAAGACCTTTAAGTTACGGTCAGCTATGGTTGCACTACAAACAACAGATTCCTCTTGATGTCTGATACATAAAGGACATCGGACAACTTTTTAGTATCACCTTCGCTAGAAACAAAAGAGATGGTACTTGATCTGGGATTTGGCGTCGTTCTCAATTGCTACCGAGATGGGCTTCTCCATAGGCTTGAGGGAGGTATACCAGCCCTCTTGATTCGTCATATGTTGGGATGCTCCACTATCGATGATCCATGAACCATCGGATGTTGAGGAATGTTTTGTCTTTGCATAAATTTAAATAGCTTCAATTTTGCTTCAACATTGTTTTTGAGGTCTACATGATTTGACCACGTGACCAAGCTTGGCGTAGTAGAAACACTTTGCCTTTGATTTCTTCTTCTTCTCAAAAGCATTGGAATTACAAGGGTCCTTCCCCTTACCTTACTTTGCATTTGTGGAGAATGCATCGTCACTACCATCTTTGGCTTTTAAACATCTCCTCTTTCATTAGCATAGTGCTAAACTCCTCAAAAGTAAGAGGTAGGTTGTGCACTTGTGTGTTCAGTGAAGTCACCAAATTGTCATACTTCTGGGGAAACACATTGATGCATCCTCGTGTTAGTTCTTCACTGGTCTTAGTGATCCCCACCGTCACCATCTGATCTTATAGATTCTTTATCCATGATATGAACTGTTTTGTTGCTTCTCCTTTAGAATGCCTTTCTTTTACAAGTTGATTCTAACCCTTCTTTGATTCCTCGTCTCATATTGGTTCTCAATAACTTGCCATGCTTCAGAAGATGTGGTAGTATACTAAATTGGCATCATCACCAAATTAGTGATGTTGGTAACAATGGCACATAGCGTATCTGTATTCCTTCACCTCCATGCCAAAGCGAGAGCAAGACTTGGTAGTATGGCATGTAGTAGGTCTGTTGGATCCAGAGTAGGACTTGGGTTTGCATCAACCCCGGTTGTGGTTTTCCACAACTCATATGAGAATCAAGAATAGACCTAATCTTGAACTTCCACAGAGTGTAATTTGTCCCATTCAACATTCCATCTTGAGCACAAGGCAGAATTTCCACAATGTCTCTTACATATGCTAGAAAGGCAGGCTCCTCTAGAGAATTGGCTGTCGTAAGGACCTTCTAATAGTTTAACTATGATGCAAGGAATGGAGCTTGTATAGTCTTTGCTCATATGGATCATTTGCTATCAAGCAAAATTTTCAATGAGAACATTAGAGAATTGCGGTTACAAAGCAATATGGACAAGGGAAACTGTCTGCACGAATATGGGGATAAGGAGGTTGAGTCTACAGTGGAGCCATTTTTTGGGGGATTGGTTGATCAAGGCCATTTCCCTTTCAAGCTGACAACTCGGATTCCAATCATAATGGCTGTACTTGATGTTGATGGGAAAGATGATAACTATCTGGCAACTCAGATTACTTCTCTTTCTAAAAACTGCAATGATAATGCATCCTCCTGCAACCAACAACCGTGAATACTAATGCAACGAAGACTTGACACAAATACAAGCAGACTAACAAGAGAAACTTCTGTATATCTAATGCAAAATTATCCCCAAGTGACCAATCTCCAGGTAACCCAAATTGGCAGAAAGCTGAGCTTTTCATCAAACGTTGGTTGTTCTTGGCTGCCCAAATAATATCAATCACTAAATTGGGGCTGATGAGAATTTATAGCCGCCCATGATTTGTGCACATAGCTAATTTTGAGGAGGTTCATTTCTTTCAAAAACCCATACCTTATGGTGTGGGAAAGGGGTGGAGTAGCTTCCAAAGCCAAAGCTTTATTGCTAGGCTAACTCCCTCAACTCCCCAACCCCCCATCACATGGGCTAGTTGGCTGCTTTTGCACAGGTCGTGGGTCGGTTGATTAACTGAAAAGCCCCAAATTAACCTTATAATAACTTTATGATCAACGTTACCCTCTCGTGGGTGCATGGCTACTGGCCTCAATTTGTTTGTGCAGCATGTGCTGTCCACCGAATCCTAGCTACGTTATTTGTCAACTGGTGCCTGCTCAGACCTGGCCTGTTTTGTGGCATGTTGTTCGTGCTTTTGCCCCTAAATCTCAAGCTAGTCAATTCCATTGGATTGGAGTTTTTCAATGTGTGACACTCGTATGGATCCCATGCAGCTGAGGACAGTTGCCATCTTACTGGAGGAGAATGCAATGCACTTGCAGATTATTACCCAGCAACTCAAGCAACATAGCGAGCAGCCCACGCAACATTGGGGCGAGGCCACTTTGCATCCAAAACTTGCAAACAAAACTCTTGACAAAACCTCTAATCAAGCATCTCTTGTAGAAGTACTGGCTTGTAATCCTCTTGTAGAGAATGTTTGTGGCATACTCGTCAAGAAGTCATGCAAAAATCTCCATCTATAAGAGTATGCATTTAGATTAATCACCAAATCCATCTCGGCCAAATCCCAAGCAACATGAAAAAACAGATATTTCCCCTTAGCGCTGAGTTGAGCTTGTATCCATAAGTACTTCCTTGGTCTTTTATGCTCAGACCAACATGGTCTTTTATGGTCAGACTAACATCCACTAACATCCTATTGGCTATGATGTCCAGTACTTCCTATGGACACCTACAAGTGGAGCATACTCTAGAGACTAGACTCTGCGATGCATTGAAGCAAAAACTCGAGCCGTCGTCCGATCAGCATCCAAGATGCTTGCTTTTGCCTATACATGGGTGGCGAACACATCCATTGACATGTCCTCCTTTGGTCAGGACAAATCCATGGGCATGTTGTTCTCAGATAAGAGGCATCTGGTGATATGTCCTCTTGAAATGATGCATAAATTGAAGAAATTGTCATTGAAGCCAAAGATTCTTCACCCAACTCCTCTGATGGTTGCGAAGACGCTTCTTTTAAATTCCCTGGTTGAAAACGAGACCATAGACCATGTACTGTAGAGTGCATGGCGTGGTGCAACTCCCCCACTAATGTTTGAAGTGTAATAATCCTCGCTCTTTTGCTGTTGGTGATGGAATGTCCGGAGAGTGATCATGCGTTCTCTCGTGACACCGCTCCAGACTGTAGCGTAGCAGTTGCGAGATTGTCCCTCATACAATGGCCATGGCAATCATGAGATTGTTCCTCATGATGACAACATGCATGGCAATCTGTCAAATGTTCAGTGTGACTGGCACACAGGGTTGCAAGCTTTGCCCGACCGAGTAGAGAGCGCAATGATATCTGGGCAGCCAACATCTCAATCCAGTCTGCTTTCTTTCCCCATATCTTATTATGCTCCTTTGATTCTACCCTAATTAGGCAGGCAACACATAGGAGATGCTAGAAAATTTCCTTTTCTAGCATCCTAGGCTAAACTAACTTGTACTCCCCTGCTTCTTCAGCTAGACAACCAACAAAGATGGAATGTTGGGAGGAAAAAAATTGCTAGTCCTAAGCTCCTTGTTGCAAACATTAAATGGAGCTAATTGATGAAGAATACTTGCATACATTAAATGGAGCTAATTGATGAAGAATACTTGCATACATTAATAACTCACAAGTTGCAAGTAATGATACAAGATAAATGATTATGTATTTGATGTGAAATTAACCCCAAAATGTGACCAATCTCTGAGTAACTCAAATTTGCGGAAAGCCCAGCTTCTGCCCAAATGCTGGTTGTTGGTGGCTTGAGTCCCAGAATAACCTTCCAGTAACTTTATAATTAATGTTGGCCCTTTCATACACCTGCGCGCATGGCTGTTGGCCGGCTCAAATCTAGCCGCCCAACGTGTGTGGTATCCGCCCAATGCTGACCGTGCTGCTGGGTGATAATCTGAGGTGCGTTGCAGGAATGACCAGGGGTGATTAGCGAGTTGATTAAAGGGAATGACCAGAGAAACCAATTAGATTCCTTGACAATTGTATTAGCCTCACACGCCTCATAATAAGAAAGAAAGAGCGATTACTGCTCCACAGGTCTTCAGGTATAATTGCAACTGGTTGATTCGGCAAGCACTAATGAAGTCAACACGAAAGGCCAGAAACAACCTCGAGGAGGTGTCCATGTTGTACCACTGTCTTGGCACATTGGAGCTGAAGATATGCTAGCTGCAGATCACTTGAGGCACTAATAAGATGTGCTGGTTATGCCTGAAGTGTAGTCAAAGAGAGACTAGTTACAAACGTAATAATTATTTCTAATCGAAGTATATTAACCAACGTTGTTTTTCATTGAAGTCCCTAAGGGTAATAAATAATAACCCTGTACAACAAACTACAGTATTTTCAGCCCCTAGTATTTACGCACATCATTCTTACTGAGTAACCAGGGTTTCTCATTAAGTTCTAGTACAATTTGGACTCACTTTTTTATTGCTTTCTATCTGATTATGCTTTATGGAGGTGAATTTACGGTTTAAAATTGCATTCTAATACCAGTTTCGGCAATGGTGCAGAGGGCAGTGGAAATAACACCATTGATGGCACACGAATTTATCAAGGTAACTCCCCATTGAGCTAATCCTTGGGGTGAACATGGTTTTAGTGAGAGTTTAGGAGGATTTTACTGTGAGAATGACCAATTTGCAGGTCCTTAGAGCAGAGGGTGTGGAGTTCGTGGTTGCACCCTATGAAGCTGATGCCCAATTGGCCTACCTATCAAGGTTGGGTCCAGAGAAGGGTGGGGTAGCTGCAGTGATAAGTGAGGACAGCGATTTGCTAGCCTACGGCTGCAATGTGGTGAGAAAAATTTACTCCTCATGTGACATGAACACCCTGATATAAGGATTGTTAGTATTTTTTTGTTGAAGCGTTTATATGTACTTTGCATTGACATGGAACTCAATATATACAGGTGATCTACAAGATGGATAGATATGGCAATGGAGAAGAGGTGAGAATGGATGATGTCATGAAGAGGAAGACCACTTCAGAAGGGGCACCCAACAGCTTGTGGTTTGGTTGCTTCACACCAGAGCTTTTCACAGGTGAGCACAACAGCTTTGTTATTTTTGGCCGTTGTTAGAATGTAAGTGAACGGAAAGCTGGCAAGCAAAGAGAGGTCAATGAGGAGCTTGTCATGGGTTTTCTGTTGTTTTCTGTTGGGGTGTTGTACAAGAACCTAACGGCACTTCTCGCGATTACGGGCAGAGTACCCTGCCCGCCGGGAGAGAGGGACCTTGGGCTCCCGAAGGGGAAGTGCGTCGGAAAAGGGGTGCTATTCTCACCAATTGTTCCCGGTTCACCTCGTGAGGTTACTTCTATAAGGTTGCAACCAAAATACCCTCTAAGTGGGTACATAATACATTGCCTGCAGGCAGCATGTTTACATCATGAAAACAGGGAATACAAACAAAAGCCTGCCTTTGCTGGCATTGGGCACATGAGTCATCCAAGTGCAAGCACAAAGGTTGCAAGCAAGAGAGACAAAGGGTTTAAAATTTGCACCAATAGGAGCATGTAAACCAAGCCCACAGCTAATTACTGGCCACTTTTATCTACCTGCTAATGACCACGAAACCAGTTACCGTGGTGGGTACCTTGTCTTCATGGTTGCTCTGTGATCAAGAAAGCAGCCAAAATTCCCATTTTGTGTACTCTGTTTGCATTGTCTACGTCCCGATCAGGCAAGAGATATAGAGAATTTGGCTGGGATGGCAACAGGCACCTATAGAGGAACACGTCAAGGATAGATTACTGAGGACCACGTCAGGGGTAGCCGTAATCTGGGATTATTAGTCGTTTCAAAAGATAGATAATTAACTGACTTACTGAGGAACCCATTTTGTGTATTCTGTTTGCATTGTCTACGTCCTGATCAGGCAAGAGATATAGAGAATTTGGCTGGGATGGCAACAGGCACCTGTAGAGGAACACGTCAGGGGTAGATTACTGAGGAACACGTCAGGGGTAGCCGTAATCGGGGATTATGTAGTCGACTCAAAAGATAGATAATTAACTGACTTATCAGGCCAATCAAATGAGATTGTTAACTCCATGGCTACTGCTCAGTAAAACCTCTGTTGGAGTGGCCCTGTTTTTTTATACCTATTTTTCCTCACTGACCTCGTGAGGGTGAATAAGAGGGTAAGAAAAATTGCGATGATGCCTGCCCTTTGCAGCCTTCAAATTTCAGAAATGTGACTTGGACTAAAGGAGGGTGGAAAGGCATGTGATCGTGATGCAAGAAGGGGGCACTGGGCAGAGCTCAAGAAGAGTGGAGACAAGAAAGCAGCTGTCTTGAAGTTTGTATCGATGTTGCATTAGCAACACGGGTTCACCAGAGCAAGAGAGGCAGCAAGCACTTGAGTGCAGCTGGCCTCTTGTTTCGTGCATTCTCTGTTTTCTTTTGTCTGAGCTGCAGTTTTGGACGTTTGCAGCAGGATTAAGAGTGAAAACCTGCAACGGTTAACTCTGAAGGGGTCACATTTGGTTGGGCAAATGGGCGGGCATCTTCGAACCTGGGCACCCTTGCAAGAATAGGGGGGAACTTTTTGCGTGGGGGAGCTTCAAGGGAAGGATGGTATGATGATGAAAGGCAAGGGGGCCTGGCTATGGTGGCGAATTTGGCAAATCGAGAGGCAGATATGAAGTGCGTGCAGTTCAGTGTTGGGGTTCAGACTTCAGCTTCACTCTTGGGCGGCCTTAATAAGCACTGCATGAATGAACTGATGTCCCTTTTGTTCTCATGTCAGTATTGAGAGTTAGTGATGCGGTCGTCTGAGAAGGCTTTATCTTCCTTTGCACTTTCAAAGCTTCTTTCTCATTATGAACATTAAAAGTCTGAACTTTTAGAGAGAGAAATAGAGAGAGAGTCCTTCTACCTTGTTCTCATTACTAATTTACTAACATTGAAAGTCTGAAGTGAGAGAGAGAGTGTCCTGACTCCTTCGAGCTTGGTCACCCTTAGCTTTTTCAGCTGTATTTTACACACTATCTTATTTTTTTAACCGTCACTTAAAAAAAATAAGTGGCTGTATTTTTTAGGTAAAGATGAAAATAAAAAAAATATGTACAAAATGACTCAGGCATGAGAGCCCTTATGTCAGTGAGAAAGTGGCTGTATTTTACGGCCAAAATACCCTAAAAAAATGAGCATGACTCTAGTCAAAAAGCAACTCTGCCACTTTCAAAGCCTTTCTCAATATGACTGTTGAAAATCTGAAGTTAGAGAGAAATGAACGAGAGAGAGAGAGAGAGAGAGAGTTCTTAGACTTCGGTTGGTTTGTTGCTGTTGCACTAGCTTTTGCTTTGTCCTCTTTCTCTGACTAGCTTCTTGTTGTCTTTAAGATATTTGCTGTAGTAATTACTAGTAACCACTCTGTCTCTCTCTCTCTCTCTACACACAGTAGGATGTACACTTACATATATATTTGTGTATATATAGAGAGAGAGAATCTGATGTATGAGACTCGAGAGAGTAGTAAAGTGTGTTTTGTGCTACTCTTTCTAGGGATGTGCGTTCTGGCGGGATGTGACTTCCTGCCATCTGTTCCTGGTATTGGAATTAAACGCGCCCATGGCCTAGTCTGCAAGTATCGTGATCTGGCCCGGGTAATGCCTCCTCTCTCTCTCCCTCTCTCTCTCTCTCTCTTTCTGGATTTAAGGATCAATCCTAAAGCCAAACACTTACTTTTGTTAATAATTTTTAACCTTCCCATTCTAACCCATTTGCCCTCCATATCCAACCAAAGAGAATATCCTCCCTCTGCAACAACCACCCTTTCGTGATTATTACATTCGGACATTTAAAATCCTTGAGAATATCCTTGATCGTGAATCGTGATCACATGCATATTTTTCACCCAGCAGATTTACAATTCACCTCATCACCGTCTCGCCTTTTCTCGTGTTTTTGTTGCATGCATGTACCTCTTTATTTGCCTTTCCTTACATTCATAATTTTGTATGATGTATGAAAGAGAGGATTTCATGCATAATCACCAAGTACATACATACATACACTTTCAAGCTTGTGTATCATTATGTGCATAATAGCAAGTACATACATACATACACTTTCAAGCTTGTGTATCATTATGCTGAATAGCAAGTACATACATACATACACTCTCAAGCTTGTGTATCATCATGGTTTCATGGAAGTACAATGTGGTGCATATATGCACCATCCATCTCAATTGATTCCCACAGATAATATTCATAATCATCCAACGTACACTGGAGGGGCATTTAACTGCAACTTCTCATTCTCTTTTGATATTCTATTGCAACATATGTATGTGTGTGTTTGTGTTTTCACATCTAGCATATCATGTCAATTAAAAAAGTGTGAAGAAATGTTGTCAAGGACCCTAGACTAACTGGTTATCCATTCGATTTTTGGGGTAATTCTTCTATTCATTGAATTGATGTGCTGATTGATAGGTTCCGGACAGGGAATTAGCTGTAATTAGCTTGCTAGGGAGATTGAAGGACATAATATAATGTTATTTTACTATTATACTGTGCAAATAACTTGCTAGAAGAAAAGGATTTTTATATTCTCTAAAACTATTCAAGAAAGAAGGTATATAGTATTTTAAAACTATTTAAATAACTCGCCATTTTCTATGTAATCATGGTTGGTTTCTCGATGCATTTTTTTCTTGACGTTTCTCGGATTCCTCCTCTTCACGCCGGAGCTTCCATCCATGTCGCCAGCTACCACCATCATTGTTTACTATATGTCTGAGAGGATGGCTTTTTAGGCTTGTGTGTGTGCAGGTCTTGTCTAGCATGCGATTCGACCGCAAGCTGGCGGTTCCAGAGGGCTACAAGCTCGCGTTCAAGCAGGCCAACGCCATTTTCCACCATGCGAGAGTGTAATTGATAAATTTGCAATTTTAAGAATTATGCGTTTCTCTCTCTCCCTCCCTCTCTGTCTCTCTGTCTCTCTCTCTCTCTGACATGGTCTGTTCACACGCTTTTACTCGCCCTCCTTGCCGTGCGCTGTGTCTTTGTGCAGATACGATGCCAGCTCTAGGAAGCTATCATTTTTGAAGCCGCTCCCTGCACACTTCGTGAAAGGATTTAATGGAGAGCTGGACTTTCTTGGGCCGTATCCTGCCCACTTAATTCCCCTCCCCCCCGGCCCCCCCCCCTACTTGAGCAGGAAAACAATGTTCTGTCAACCATAGGCGCTTCTCCTCGTGAATTATTTCATATATACCGTCTATAAAATGTAGTTCGCTCTCACCACCTTGCCAGGAGCTTCTGTGCTTTTGGCATTCTTGCATTCCCCCCCCCTCTCCCTGCTTTTTGATTGCCCTTGACGATGTCCTCAGTGACTTGCCCCCCTCTCGGGCCTTAGCTATCGCACAGGGCCGCCTCGACCCCATCTCCATGTGCGCTTTTGATGAGTTCGCTCGTGTGGTTCACCCTTCTCCGTCTGATACACTGAAGACGGCACATGTGGACGCCCCCTCCTCCCATGAGGTGAGTGTGATTGCTGCTGCCTCTGTTCTTGCCGTGCATGGTAGCCCTCTGCGCCCACTGCGCAGCTCTTTCCCGAGGCTGCGACGACCTAGTACGAAGCTTTCAAGCTAAGCTGCATTGTGCTGCTCTTCCTTTTTTTGGCTGTGTTTAGTTGATGCAGGGAGATGTTTGGTTAGGAACGGACGAGAAACTCTTTGCAACACCGGCTGCGAGTGAGCTTGAGGTGTTCTGCAGCCCCCAAAACGCAAGTGGTAAGATCTCACACCGTAATCTGTTTGCTTGCTGCTTTACTATTTTTCCCGCTTTTAGCTATTGCATATCCTAACAGAAATCATGCATTTTGCTATGGCAGCGTCCTCTTCGGCGGCCAACCAACAGCCGGACAATGGCTTCCTCGCCCACCTCAACCTTGTCGCATGCAGGTCGAACAGTAGCACTCCATGGCCATGCCCTAATGAGCAGCAACCTTCATGCTTATCTAGCTATGAGCGCAGGACTCTCTCACAGTCCCCAGGGAAGAAAAGAGTACTTCCACTTCCCCCCAACAACAATCCTTTCAAGAAAGGGAGACTAGAAGACAAATCAGCCAATTGCTCGAGCGAAGGGCATTTTCTCTTCAACAGCGAGCAACTCTTCAGCAGCAAGAACGTAAGCCTCGAACAAGCCAATGCTAACGAAGAACAAACGCAAACATGCACCAAGATTAGCCTTGACGCCGGTATGCCATCTTCTGCAGAAGAGGATGTAGATAGCAAGGATAGGGCAGCCCAAGTTTTAATGGTAACTGAGATTGCAGGATCTCAAGGTTCAGTGCAAGGAGAGCTCGTAAAAACACTCACTTCAATGCAAGCAGAGTGTGCGAAGTTACAAGATTCGAGGCATCAAGGGTTCTCCAAGGCACAAGCTCCAATGCAGCAGGAAGAGTCCTTGAAAGCACAAGCTTCAACTGCTTCCCACCCTGTGGTGGTGAAAGCAGGCAATGTCAGTTCCAGGACTCCACCAGTGACAAAGCACCAAAAGGAAGCAGCAAAGGCAAAAGCAGCGAAAAGCTCAAGGCAGATCAAAGGGGTGGCCTCATCGTCAATGGTGTGCTCTACACCGAGCCTTCTCAAGTTTTTCCAGAGAGCGCCCACTCTTTGATATCTATTGTAGTCCGCCTACCTTAACACACAAGCCCTCATCCCACAGCAGAACACTTCTTGATTTCGGACAACAATTTGTCTGCACTCCCTTTTGCTCCTCTTCATATCCAGAGTTACCATTCAAAAGAAGGGTGGGAAATCCGCTCATTATCATTAATAGATCCTTTAGCTGCGTGCCTACCCCTGTTGCGTAAGGTGTGTAGGAAGAGCACAATTTTTGCTTTCATTCTGGTTGGGCCAAATTTTTTTCCAGTTTTGGGACCATCGTTAGGTCGACCCAATGTCAGTTGTCTTCACAATTTGTGGTGTATTTTAATGCATTCGGACGGAAGGCATTGCAAGTCTGTACCAGTCTCATCTCTGAGTTTCCAAACGTCTGTTGTAAAGGTCCCTTTTGCTGAGTACTCTGGACGTTTTTTTCTTCTTCTTCTTGGGTTGATTCAGATTAATCTAGCGGTAACTGCGTTTTTTTAGTGAGCAAATGTGGTGGGAAAAATTAAATGCGACTAACCAAATTTTCCAACCAAACTCAAAAACTATGCAAGAATTTCCAGCAAGAACACAAATTGGCTTCTGAACTATAGCCCCTTCATAATAAAAGCCTATATTTCTTTCAATAGGTGGTGTAAAAAAAAAGCCTACATATTTTATCAGCCAGGCAGCCTTGAGCCCCTCAAGGCTCCCTTTGTCTCGCGTGTGTACGCCGCAAGTTCACGGCTTCTGCTACACGTCACTTAGTCCTCCTTCGCCTTTTCCCAAGTTACCCCCTTCAACATCGTCTCTGTTATTCACACAGATTCGTTCCCGTGCAAATTATATTTTAATTTTAATAAACTAGCCATAGCTCAACTTCCTAAACCTTGGGACTCTCTAAATTCAGCTGCAAAAACTTCAATTCTTGGGCTTCTTATTATATTGGGGATGGTTTCAAAATATAAGTTGAAAGAAATTATTGTTTTTGTATATATTTGCATAGATAAGCGTCAATTCTTATTACACGCGGCCATTTTGTGGCTTTGGGGCGAAAAGCACTCACGAAGTTGGATTAAGCCATTCAACCCCTAATAGCGCACTTTTGTGTGAAACGATGCTTGTGTAGAGTGTACACGTCAGCCTATATCAACAAGCAAATGTTCTACGTAATTATGTAGACCAAGGGAAAACCAGTTCTATTTCTATAATTATTAATGACTAATCAATTAACTTGTGCTCTGCACATCTCCACCAAAATTCAAATTCTACCCCAATCTCCTAGAACGTCCTCCTCTTTTTCTCTAACCTCCAAATTCGTGCCACCATGAAAGCTTTGTGAAACTCTACCTTACTAATGGCATAACCCCCCGTCTTGATGGGCAAGAGTATTTTAGTCTCATGGAAAGAGGAGAAAAAGAGTCGACTTGACAACCTATATATATATATATATATATATATATATATATGCACACCATATGCTTGCCACAATATCAGAGCTTCTAAAACACTTTTCTTTGAATAAGCACTAGACTTGGCATAACATTCCAATCCAGTGTAGTGGTGACACACGAACACACATGAGCAAACCATCAAAATAATCGTGAAGTGACTAGATTATCTCTCCTTGGAAGTTTATACTCGTCGCCATTTGTCTAAAAAATATATATAAGACAACAACATTGGCTATTACAAGATATAATTTTAAAGAAAAAAAAAGTTGAAAGATAGAATCTTAAAAAACTCATTCGGTGGATCAACATTTGAGACGAATGGCGTTTGAACATACTTGTAAATGGCAAATGAGAAAATTATTTAATGTCCAGTGCTTATACATCGAAAGTCTAACTTATTAGGCTTTTCATAGTCTACAAACATTACATGTATATGAAGCTGATCCGTAATCTTTCGCAATCTTAGATTGCAAATTCCAAGGAGCTCAAAGCTCTCGTTTTGTAAGCGTCTGGATAATATGCACTAGTAATAATCTAAGTTTCAAAATATAAAGATATTTCTTGTTTCAAGAAATTGTATGAATAATAATTTTTATTTACATTAAAACGTCGAAAAAATAAAAAAAGTAAGTTTTTATATTGTAATACACCTGTACACTCTAATAGTTCGATCATAGAGATGCTATTGCTTGTCTTTCCCAAGACGGAGGGTCTACAATTGAGCCATGAAAATTAAATAGATTATGGTAAACAATGATGACTATATTATAACAAACGTCGAGTCTCCTTGTCTCACAACCATCTTATGTACATGATATCAAATACAATACTACACTTCACTAATCATTTACGCAGGATTATGTCTCTCTCTCTCTCTCTCTCTCTCTCTCTATGGACGTTAAGTATTTCGACCTAAGCAAGAAAAATTAATAATACCATTGTAATTGAAAGCAAGTCAAAATCAAAACATTTGCTTATCCAAATGTTATAAAAACAAAGAACAACTCATCATGCCTCTATAGCCATCTCAAAAATTTGAACCACTCCTTGAGCAATAGATGGGACACTCCATACTTATGGATATGCAGGGTGGCTTTATCTCAATGTTAACCATTTATTCCACACAATGTAAGTATATTTATATATATCAATTCAATATTACCGGCAATGGAAACGCCAGTGTGGAAGATAAGTTGAATGAATTTTTCATCCAACTCCTATTTAACTTCATGTCTTTGCATCACCAAAAAAAAAGAAATACCAATTAACTTGAAAGCATGCACACTTACTGAAAGACAACATAGATTGCACATGCCACATCTTTGCGAACATTCTCCTTCCAAATGCTTGCTTGATTGACACAAAGATAGCTTGAATGTAGTCTCTAGCATTTGTAGGCTATCTTATGGGCATATATTACATTTACATTCTTCTAGATGCCGTTTGCAATACCTCTTTGTAGACAACAGCTGTGTAGACTTTATTTGTACCTTCATTGTTGTTTTCATGGTCCATGGTATCTTTTATACACACTTTCATTGTATCTGTTGATCTAACATGTGACATAGCAACATACAATTGTCCATGCGTGAATACTTGTGTGGCCAAATAAAGTCCCAACACGTTCAATGTTGTCATTGTTTGGGACTTACGTATTGACATGTCAAAAAGCAATTGAAGCATTGATGGAATGAATGTTATCCTCGGAATGAAGACCCTATCTCCAATGTTGTACATGTAATAATTTTTGCTTCTATCACCTTTGAGTGAAATTGCTTATATATCAGTTTGGTACTGTTATTACAAAATCCCGGTCGAGGATCCAAATTGCGGAGGAGCATGATAGGAGCATTCATCTTTAAAATCAAGCGGTGAGGAGAGGAAGCACCACCTAGGGTCAAACTATTCAAGGACTCAATTGTATACAATATTCTGTCACTCTCAGAAGAAATAACCGAATCTACACATTGAGGTATTCTCTTTCAAGACCAAGTAATACAGTTAAGGCTAGCTCATTAATCTCATTCACCTCTTGATTTTGTGGTGCAAGAATAGTACGGTCTCTGAAGAAGCATGCATAATCCTCCACTCTTTGAAGATCTCTGTACACCCATTTTACCAAATTCAGCAAGGAGTTTGAGAGGAAGCACCACCTAGGCTCAAATTATTCAAGGACTCAATCAAGCGGTGAGGAGAGGAAGCACCACCTAGGGTCAAACTATTCAAGGACTCAATTGTATACAATATTCTTTCACTCTCAGAAGAAATAACCGAACTACACATTGAGGTATTCTCTTTCGAGACCAAGTAATACAGTTAAGGCTAGCTCATTAATCTCATCCACCTCTTGATTTTGTGGTGCAAGAATAGTATGGTCTCTGAAGAAGCATGCATAATCCTCCACTTTTTGAAGATCTCTGTACACCCATTCTACCAAATTCAGCAAGGAGTTTCCATGGATCAACATTCATGGTGGAATTACTACTCTGCTTTTTTGATGGTCTATAGAGCCATCTCCAATTTGTAAAGTATAATTGACAAATTCTAGTTCTATAGAATCATAACCACTCTGAATGACCCACATGTTTTGAGTGAGCTTTAAAACATTCACATATCTCTAAATATATGATCGGCACAATGTTGTATCAATAATATCCTCACGCGATTCCTTTTCAATAATAGGTAAGATTTGTCTAAAGTCACCACACCAAACGAATATAATTTTGTAACCAAACACTATATCACTTTGCATGATATCTTTTAATGTCTTGTCCAATGCTTCATATGCATCATTAGAGCCTCATCCTAAATGATCAATCTTGTAAGCTTTAATCTCTCGGCCAATGGGCTATTAGCTTTAATAATACATGTGCTAAAAGCATTCAGAACCAATGGAATTTTGAAATATGAGTGTGTAGTGTGTCCATTTGAAAGTAACAATGTAGCTGTTTCTGAAGATGCACATGCCAAAGTAACTAGATTCTCTCCACGTAATCGAGATAGAAATGCATTATAAAGATATTTTGCATGATCCACCTGGTCCATCGAGGAAAAACCACCACCATTATTCAAATTAATGGCCCCAAGGATGGTATGAAATGCTCTTGATTGATAACTATTAAGACTTCTTTCCATGGAAAGAGCTAAATCAGATGGTATCAAACATCATCTCTTCCATCAACAACCCATTGTTGACAGTAGCAATAGTTGATTTATCAGGAAAAGGCAACCTTTAAAATCATGTAGACGTTTTTCATATTGTTGTAAGAGGTCTTGCATGTGTAACAGAGCTTGATTCTTAGTAATGATTGACAAACACCAACGCCAGTACACCTTCTTTGCAAGCCATGGAATAAATCATCTAAAAGTTCGGCACAAAATTTGACCCAAAGTTGTCCGAGAGATATAGGCTCACAAAAAACTAGAATGATGACAAAAAGTTGACGCATCTGGAATCCTGCTTTTTGAAATGTAGCTTCTTGAAGACATATATACCACTCATCATCACTCTCCAACATTAAACCCAATGTCCAATACAGAAGAGATACAATCACCTCTAGCAGAAAAGAACCTAGTGCGTGAGAAAGGGGGTGCACCCAAATTCATCAAAATACCTGTCAACCAATTGGGCCAGTATTATGAGAGTGATGACACCAATGCCACAATCCCAATCCACCATAACGATTACCAAAAGCACTTGCTATCCTAGATGGAGGTGTGGGTGTGAGCATGATCACCAAGAGATGTTGGGAAAATTGGGGAAACCAGAATTAGAAAGGGCGGACCTAATCGTCGTCAAGATGGTGAATGAAACATCCTCAAGACCTATGGGACTATTGAAAGACGTTCAGCTGAAAGGTCTTTTCGTTCCGTTTACCATCATACATTTATTGTGATGGACTTTCTGCGTCGCCAGCCAGATTCTTACGATATTATCTTAGGCAGACCCTTCATAAGGGAAGCCAAGGTGGTGCACGATTGGGCATTAGACCAGGTGTATATTTGAAGGGATTCGCAAATTCTGAAAATCAATCTCCATATGTGGAAGGCACACCCCATGGAAGGGCAATTGTTTGGAGATGATTTGGTCACCACAGAACAAACCACATCCTTACAAGTTTGCCAACAAGTTAGAGAGAATTCACGAGAAGAGAAAGAGGCCGAAATGTACACGTCACTTCCACTTTCGGACTTTATCGAAAACTGGATGCATGTACTTGCCACCATAGATGTGTTGGCCCCCATAAGAACAAAATACGTTGAATTGGGAATCATTCCCACCACCTCAGTGCGCATGGTAGATGTGCAATCAAGAGAAGAGAAAATAGAGGATGAAGCCTCCAACACAAAAGGGTCAAGACCGCAAGGTCGCAACAGAACCCAATGCCTCAGGAAGTGGCAAAAACAAAAGAGATATATCACTCAACAAAATGCCTTGTTACGTAGTAAACCCACGGACGCCTAGTGGCTAAGATATCTTGAAGTCACTAAGGTGAACGAGGAGTTTTCTAAGAACTGGGGGTGAGAGATTGAGTAAGATAACCTTGGTAGGAAAACAAGAGGAGAAAACCACACCTCAAGAGCCTAATACACCTAAACTCACCAAGGCAGGATAAAGAAAATGAAATAAGGCTCTGACTGAAGAAGCTAAGGGTGAGGCAAAGAAGGGGATGGCTAGGATAGAAGATGATGAGGATGACAAGCCAAGTTTGCTCTTAGTGCTAGACCATTTCAAACCTACACCATTGATGAATGAAAAGTTGTCCAATTGATGGCCAAAAGAGTGAAGAAGAATGGCCAATCCACGTCTTGTAAGACGGACCAACGGAAGTTAAGGAGGTAGAAATTACAGAGCCAGGGGAGGATACCTAATCTGTGTACATTGCTAAAGACTTAACTGCTTCTTCTAAAGAAGAAGAACTCATTTCTCTCCTCTCAAAGAGTTCAAGGATTGTTTTGCTTGGAAATACACGGAAATAAAGGGTGTACCACCCGAGGTGGTTCAACACACCATCCCGATCGTGGAAGGATCCTGGCCAAAACCATATTAGATGAATCCGAAATATGCAACGATTGTAAAAGAGGAAATTGATAAACGCATTGCTGTGGATTTCATCTATGAGATTGAGCACACGGATTGGATTTCACCAATCATGATTGTGCCAAACAAGAATGGAAAGCTAAGAGTTTGTGCTAATCTTAAAAAGGTCAACATAGCCACCAAAAAAGACCACTAGCCATTGCCATATATGGAACGTGTCTTAGAAAGAACGGGTAATAGGTGAAGAAGCCTACAGCTTCTTAAATGGGTTTTCAGGCTATAATTAGGTGTCCATAGCACTAAAAGACCAACACAAGACAGCCTTCAACACAATGTAGGGGACCTATGCTTATAAGGTTATGTCTTTTGGTCAAACTAATGCCCCAGCACGGTCTTCAAGGACTACTTGCAAAAGTGGCTAGAGGTATTGACAATCTATGTGCACACTCACGCTAGACTGACCACTTGGCTTGTTGAGGGGAAGGTGTTTGAGAGATGTCGACTATATCGTATATCCTTAAACCATTTAAAGTGTCAATTCCTTGGTCAAGCACGGTATAATCTTAGGGCACATTATGTCTAAGAATGGTATTTCCACTAACGAGAGCAAAGTAAAGTTGATCTTGGAATTACCTCCCACCAACAAATTACAAGGGTGTACAACGATTTATGGGACACGTTGGGTATTATACGATTCGTCATATTCTATGCTGAAATTGCCAGGCCATTGTGTATAGACTAATCATCTTTGAATGGACAAAGGAATGTCAAAATACATATGATAAGTTGAAGAAGGCACTAGCTAGTGCACCAATTCTGAGACCACCCAACTGGGATCTTGTATTCCATGTGCACATCAATACATCAAATTTTGCTATAGGATGTGTATTGGCGCAACCTCGAAAATTCAAATTGGATTACCCAGATTGCTTTGCCAGTCTGTGAACTGAATGATGAAGAGATAAACTACACCACAACTAAGCATGAAGGGTTGGCCATGGTTTGTGATGTTAAGAAATATAGACATTACCTATTGGCCAACAAGTTTGTATTCTTTATAGATCATCAAGCCCTATTATATCTGGTGAACAAACCATGCACTGCTACAAGCAAGGAGAATCACATGTTTGTTGCTTTTACTCCTAGAATTTGACTTTACGATCACGGTGAGAAAAGGAACACAACATGTTTTGGCAGACCATATGACTAGAATTCCAAACAGAGAACCTACAAACAACTAGCATTGACGGTGACCTCCCAGATGCATGTCTATTCAAAATTGATATGTTGCTTGAGTGGAGGAGCGAGGAAATATTAGAATACCTAGCTCATGGTTTTCCACCAGATCAACCTTTGAACAAAGGTAAGATGCATCGGCTTATTAAGGTAGCCGCATTCCACAACACAGAAGGACAGGATGTGACTTATTAAGGTAGCCGCATTCCACAACACAGAAGGACAGGATGCGACTTACCCCTGTAATTGTGAGACAATCCTTTGAAAAATGGGGTATTGATTTTGTTGGACCTACTAGTCGAGCAGCGCATCCGTCATCAACAAGCCCGTGGCCACGAATTATTTCACTAAGTGGACAGAGGTGAGAGCCTCTAAAAGAGTTGATGCTTTAACTATGACCAAGTTCTTATATGAACAAATCATTTCCATATTTGGTTGCCCACTGGAATTAGTCCGTGAATCGGGGTTCACATTTCATCAAATGAGGTGATTTAAGAAATACTTACAGGATTCCTTGTAGTCCATCTCACAAATCATCACCTTATTACCCACAAGTGAATGGCCAAGCAAAGAGCACAAACAAGATTTTATTTGCTATCTTGACTAAAACCTTAGAAGCCGATCGCACGGATTGGGAACACAAGCTGACTACAACACTATGGGCTTATCATACATCGTATAAGGTAGCAACGGGATACACTTCCTTTCATCTAGCTTACGGCATTGATGTTGTAATGCCTATGGAATTCTTAGTTCCAAGTTGCGTATTGCAGTATAGGAAAGGCTTACTGAAAATACATTAGTTGAGAGGTTGGTTGACTTAGAGAAACTTGATGAAACCTGGCTAATTGCATTGCATGGGCTCATGGTGGTTGAAAAACTACGAAGAAAACGTTGGTTTGACCATAACCTAAAACACAAAGAACTGGAAACGAGGGACCTCGTCCTTATGTATGGTGTTGGAAGCACCAATAAAAAGAAATTGAAATACAAAGGGTTAGGGCCTTTTAGAATGTCTGAAATCACCCCTCAAGCTTCAGTTCAAATTGAAACCATCGATGGGGTAGAAATGGAGGGATGTATCAACGGAAGTAAACTCAAAAAATATTATGAACCCTTGACCTAGGAAATGCTCACACAAGAGCATCTTCTAAAACAAAAGAAAGAGCTAGTCAAGGAAAAAGTAAGACAAGCTCAAGAGGAAGCCAAGGCAAGGGAAGCCAAAGCCAAACAGGGACTCCTAGGAAGATGCCACATGTAAACATGGCTTCACTCACCTTGCTTAATGAGGATGACTTGGATATTGAGCATGCACACCTCAGTGTGAAAGTCTCTACAAAAAATAGTCACACTAAGAGCATTGCATTGATTGATACGAGATCAAGTCATAACTTGATCTCCTATGAAGCATGGGTAGCTCTAAACAAACCCCACCTAGAGGGGTAACCAATGCACAGGTTTGCAATGTGTATTTATCAACTACGCAAATTGTGCGATATTTTAATGTTAATATCTCCATCAAAAATAATCCCTTGGTTGGAAAGGTATTTGTTATGCCTGTAGGAACTATGGAAGAAGAGATGATTCTTGGATGATCTTGGATTTGCACCAGCAACAACTGTCACATCATCCAATGGGACCTAGTCCTTGACATTTGCCCACAATGCCGGCATGTTGCAAAGCAATGGTACCAGTAGCATTTTGAGTTGTGGACAGTATGGCTGCGAGACTGCCTATGTCTCTAGGTTCTTTGGCAAGTCAGGTCTCATTCCATGTGTTTGTCGCATGTTTAACCCTAGGGAATGAATGGATCAACAAATCTTGATCTACCTCCTCAAACATTCTTGTCATGAGGTCACTATGAGTACCTTCTTTGAACTCTTTTGGAATTGGAGCAGGCACATCCAACTTCCTTTCTTTAAACAACTCATTTCGTGGATACGCTATATCCTTAGCCTTGTTAGCCCTCTATTTGGCTTCATGGCTGCGTTGACATTTCTCAACAAGGGCCTTAGCTTCCTTAAGCTTCCTTATTTCTTCTTTAGCATTAGGATATTCTCCAACACCTTTAGGAGTTACTGGTCTCTCTTTGGGGGTTGTTGGTCTCTCTTTTGGCTGCTCATCTGGTTTTCGCACTTAGTCATCTCCTTCCTTTGATTGGGTGGATCCGATGTCAATGGTATCTTCCTTGGATCCATCCTGAATTATGAACATGGTATCATCCTTGCCTACCTTTTTCACTCTTCTCCTTCTTCCAGTCTTAGACGTTGTAACACCTCGTGGGTATTTCCCTTTGTCCAGTTGTTTTTCTTGTGCGCATGTCAGGACATTTAGTGGCGTGATGTTTCCAGGCTGCACACTTATAGTCGTGATGGTGGTGTGGTTAGAAGTAGAAGCAGATCCCATTAGGACATTTTGGAGGTCATTCATAGGGCCTTGTAAGAAAATGGTCGATTCTTATTTTGTCTCTCTAGAAAAAATCTTTAAATATTGAAATAAAGAGAATGTAAAAGTCATAAAAGTGTAGTCTCTGAGCTAGAGAGGTAAATTTTCTCCTAGGTGGCCTTCTTAAAGCTCGTTGGAGCCTTTTGAAATGATACATTCGAAACTGCAAGAATAAAGTTAGTTCAGGAGGATATTATTGCACAGAAGACAGTTTGGAGGGATTTAGTACCTTCATCTCCAATTTCAAAAGACAAATACAAGCCTTCTCTCACCATAGTCAGTCATATTCTTTCACTCTGCATCATATAGTATACTTACTCATTCCTAGAACACTCCGATGGAGAACAACCATGTACACACTCATTCTATTGAAGATTCCAATCATGAAAGCATTAAGAGAAAGTACCATCTACACATTGATCTAGATAGTGCGTATGCGCCCATTCAAAAACGTAGAAGTGGACAACTATTACTCTCATCAGATGTTAAAGATCATATGAGGTTGTCGGGGAAGCAACACATAGAACTTTGGTGTGATGGCTCTCATTCAAAAACGTAGAAGTGGACAACTATTACTCTCATCAGATGTTAAAGATCATATGAGGTTGTCGGGGAAGCAACACATAGAACTTTGGTGTGATGGCTCCATCTATCCTATTGACCCCCGTACTGCTTCATATCCTCCCTTTTCAAATCCCACAACTCTCTTATGTTTTGTAGGTGATGGCGCCATAGGCTTACTAGGAGCTCTACAAGTTTAGGAGCTTACTTGGAGTGCAATTTGTGGAATTGAGCTCAAGGGGGAGTGTTGAGATATCGAGCTCAACTAGTGCTACAACGGACATTGATGACCAGCCTAGGTGATAGCTTCCGCATCTACACCAGTGGCATGGTTGGTGAGATTATGGGTGATATGCGGCCAGTGGGATGACAGTCTATGTGACAGCCATTTTGGATTACTAGAGACTGGTATAGTTATAGTGCCAGCTCATTTAGTCGAGTTCACATTATGGACCGACCCTTGTATGTTGTAGTAGTTGGTTTGATGGAGTAGAGGCTTTATCAGAGTTGGTTGTTGACGTAGATGGTAGGTCATTGTGTAGAGGGGCTTTTGTGGAAGAGGCTTGTATCCTTTTGCATCAGCATCATAGATATCCATTAAAAGTTGGATCCTCTTCCTCGTAGTATGGTATTGGTAACTTTTTATTGTTGACCATCATGATGGCTCTATCGCTATAGAAAAGTATTGTGGTGCTTGGGTAGCAACAGTCCATTTATGCCCCAAGATCAAATCTTCTTTGAACACATAACCACCACAAAAAACTTGCAAGTGAGGGGGCTAGTTTCAATATACATTGTATGTTCAAAGAAAACATGGCATGTTCAAGTCTTGTGTAAAGGTAATCCTTTCAGGATGTGCTGTGGTGTGAGTGTTGGTTGACCTAACAAATCCCATAGCACAAGGGTCATGAGATTGTGTTCTCGTGTTGGATAAAGCTATGCCTGAGCTGTCGTAATTTTATTTACAATTTCCAATCCAACCAAAAGTAAGATATGCCGGAAGTTCTAGCTCCTGCAATGATTCTTCCTCCCATAATAGCAATTGTACATTGCATATGCAGGAGTGTTCAAGGTGACTATTTGCATGGATTCATCTAGTGAATATAACGATTCACTTATCCAAGTTCCGCCAATGATGACATCATACTCAAGGGAATCAAGGGTGACATATGAAATGTAAATTCCATATCGCCACATCGATTCGAGTAGTGTATCTAAAGTAACCTAGAACTTTAATGTTTTGTTCATTGATTCCTTTTGCAAGACCATTGCTTGTCGGGGTGAGTTCAGATTGTCCCAATGACACCCAAGTGTCTATTGTTATGATGTTATGACTTGCTCGAGAGCTAATCAATTTGTGTTTACACTGAGCATCATTTCGTGTAGGGAAATCCAACCATACCATGCTAGAGTCTTCCAAAGGAACCATGGGTGTTTCAGTTAGTGTTTGAGCTTCAGATCTTGTATTTCATATTCCCATTCACTTTCATCCTCTGTTGGAGTCTCAGCTTTTTCAAAAGTACCCAATGCGTACAATGGCCCACTTGGTCCTCTGACAATTCTTAATGAAGGCTGTTTGGAAACTTGCGAATCCTAACATTCTTGGTTTATGTAGTTCGTTACTCAGGTTGAGCCATGAAAGGTGCAAGTGTTGATGTGATTTTGGCTTCATCAGAGAAGAGCATTGAGGTTTTGAGAGATTGTTTTAATCTTGTAAGGGAATTATCGAATTCCTTACGTGCTTTCTCAAGCCTATTATAGTTCGTATAGTCTGTGTCAATTGACTCTTCTGTAGAGAGTATGTCTTTCTCTTGAAAGGGAAAGCGGTTCTCCTCTAAGCTTTGTATCTTGGTTGCTGGTTTAGGTTTGGCATTATGAGGCTCAATCACAACCGGTGGTCTTGTAAGACATTTAACCATGCTAAGCATGCACTCTTGAGCTCATTTGTTGCGTTCTGCATATGTCATGTGATCATTATTATGCATTTGGGGTGGTAGTTTCTTGATTGGTCTATGTGGTGCACTAAGCGAAGAGTAAGAAATTGTCTCATCCTCACTTAGTGATGTACTAGAACTTGTTTCATTTTTTGACTTCCTTTGGTTTGTTAGTTCTTCACTATGTTTACCCATGCGACGGGATCGAAATTTTTTTTGGGTTTTTGTATCCTGTGTCGCACGTATGTGTGTTGAGGTTTTTGTGGTGGTCTTTGATGTGGATGCTTCTGCATCATGTATAGCTTTTGGCTCTGTCATGTTTATGTCTCCTTTTGGGTTTACTTCTACCAACTCCTTTTCCTCCTTGTCTTTTACTTCGACCTTAGTTTCGACAGTTTGTTGTCCTTTGTTTTTCTTGGCTGTTTGTCATGCCTTGGCTTGTAAGCGTGTAAGCACATTCAAGGACACCATGGCCAATTACCCATTTTGTACACTTAAGATAATAAGAGTTGTATTTTGTGAGACGAGTTACATTGAAGCAACTCGTCTTGGGCAATCTTGGAACATGTGATCAATGCCACACTATTCACACATTGGTAGCAAGGTGTCAGTGACTATGGACATGGAAGTATTCCAAACTGTGCAGTCTGCCACCTTGTGAGGTGGTCCTCGACAATAGAAACACTGAAGTGTCCAATTAACTACCTCCTGAGAGCAGTTTCTACCCTTTAGACTATTTCTTTTTTGTACACGGGAGGTTTTGAGTCTATCATGGATGAAGCAGGACACTTTTTAGTATCATGGTCAAAGGTTTTACAATAGATGCACTATAGAAAAACAGGTGCCTTGTATGCACAATGAGGATTGGGATTGTCATAGTGATTGCATTCAACACAAGGCATTTCGCTCGTCATTTTTATAGGCATTAAGGACGTCTGATTTTGAAGGTTTTTATCCTCTCTTAGAGATGTTGGCTGTAAGGTTTGAAGCAACGCTGCATAGAATTCGGGAAATATCAATTTCGAGATCGGTCTTTCTTTTGCCATTGCTTCACTTGGTTTAGATGAGGAACATCTCGTAGCATGATCATCTTCTAGCATGCTATCATCTAAACGTATTGCTTCTTTACAACAACATTGATTGAATGTTTTCAGATTGGATACAATGATCAAGTTGTGTAAGCTGTTATTCTGTAAGCCCATCATGAAACATCTCCTCAATTGAACATCGTTTAATTTTTCCCATGACTCACAACGTGAGTCCAAGAGTTTTATACGAAGGATAAAATCTCTAATGGATTCATGTGGTTGACACTCAATTGAATAGAGTTCTGTTACTGCACTCCACTGATCGCCTTGTCTGGAAAAGCCATGTATAAAGGCCGATTTCAAGGTTTTGAAGTTGGTCTTGATTGTCGGCATCAATGCGATGAACCATCAACTAGCTTTTCCTTCTAATAAGCATAAGTTCAATGCATGTACCTTAGTGGGGCAGTTGGGATTTCCTTCACATCTCTGTTCAAACATTTGAATGAATTGAGCATGGTCGATTGTTCCGTCATATTTGCCCATAATTTTGGAAATTTGTACGGCCATATTTATGTATGAGTTTGAAAGATCCCTGCCCCCTCCGCGCAACGAAATCGGGGGTGCTAGCAATGGAAGTAGCACTTCTTGCACATGGCAGAGCCTCTCACTCAGGGCCTCGCCCATAGATATCCGGACAAGAGACTAATCCCTCGGTCCTTCAAAAACCAAACCCAAAAACCTCCCTCGCCCAGAAAGTACGGGCAATTCCTCCAGGATATTTTTATTCTAACGTAGTCAAGAGCCTTAACTAACCAAACTAATCCGACCAAACTTGTAAGTCACATGTGGTCAGATCAAGGAAGAGACTTGCACTTGGATCATAGTGACCAAGGCTTTTTTCCTCATCAAGAGGCACAGCCGTTGATTCTTTTCCATAGAACACAGACTTTCCGAGATTTACTTCATCTATCGTACCATAATAGAAGTGAGTCTTATTTTAGGGATTCATCAGTCCACCAGCCTATGGGTTAGCCAACCGCCCAGCCAGTGTATTGATAGGATCCATTATAAAAATTTGGTTATGTTTTGTCCCGGGTACCAGGAAAAGAGTTTTCAGGCCCCCTAGCTGGTGTTTCAAGAAAACTTCAAGAAGCAAGTCACACCACTTACACACCCAACATGAAATTGCCTGTTTCACAGATTGAGCTGTCTTTAAAACAATCTTTTAATGAAACCATAGTATGACTGATCATAATCCTCCAAAATATCCAGGTTGAATTTTAATTTCCAATCATTTCTTCATTGGTGTACCTATGGCATTGTTGGCAACCAGAACGCTCACCACCTGTTCACTCAGGGGCCTTTTCAATAGTTCCTAGCTCATAGTACCCGAAAATATATTCACTTATAAAAATCCAGATGGACTCTCCGTTGAAGATCAGCAAGATCAACCAACAGATCCATATAAAAGAGCCATGGACTCATCCGTTGAGGACCAGCAAGGATAATCAACCAGATCCATGCCCAAGTTCAGAAAACAACTCTGACTCCTTGTTCCATTTTCTTTCTCGATGCACGCGTGGGTATCTTTGGCGAACCAGAGCCCGAGCACCGTATGGTCAACACCCTCTAGGCTCCTTCGTAGGTCACCTAGCGCTTCACTCACATAGGCCACTTCCTTGGTCCCTCATCCTACCACCATACCGGAAGCTCACCATTTAAATCGACCGAGGCTAGTCAAGACATGCTGGACCGTGCTACGCGAGACGTCCTCCGTTGACTCTCCGTCAATTGTTGCAACTTTATCACTTAGGTCTCCACGATCCCATTCACAAGAAGGTCAAAATGCTTCTCCAGCATTCTTGACATAAAACAATCATTTAAGAACAGGTCATAAATACAGTTTCGAACTCTCACTTTTCACATTGTTCCACATCATTTCTCGTTATTCCACATTCTTCTACATCAATTCACATTACTTAATCCACATTCAGTCATATGTATTCCCATCGTCCTTCATCCATTCTAATCCAATCACATCATATCACATCTCATAACATCTATCCTCATCACATCTCATCCATTCACATCTTTCCATATCCACATCACATCATATCACATCTCATCCATTCACATCTACCCATATCCACATCACATCACATCACATCACATCACATCTCATCCATTCACATCTACCTAGATCCACATCACATCTACCTAGATTCACATCACATTCATCCACCTTACATCTCATCCATCCATTCACATTACATCACATTCGTTTATATTCATTCAGATCCACATCTCATCACATCACATCCATCCACATCACATCTCATCCATTCACGTCTCATCACATCATACTCACATCCATTTACATCTCATCATATCATATTCACATCGCATCACATCCATTTAGATATCATCACATCACATTCACATCTCATCCATTCACATCCATCACACCCATTCAGATTCATCACACCCATTCACATCCATCACATTCATTGCATCCACATCACAAACCATCCACATCCATTTACATCACATCACATCCCATCAACATCTCATCACATCCACATTCACATCCATTTACATCACATCACATCCTATCCACATCTCATCAAATCCACTCACATCTTATCACATCCTATCACATTGCATTCACATCTTATCACATCCTATCACATTGCATTCACATCTTATTCCTATCGTATTCACATCTATTCATATTTAGTAACATTTTCTACTTTTGATACTGATGAGACTTTTCTAAATTTCTGCCAATTGCTTGGCCTAGTTAAAGGTACTTTTTCTCGACGGATATTTTTATATTCTTTCTCAAATTTCTCAAGTGAAATATATTCAATATTCTTCTTTTGAGTAAAAGATTCATGGGATTTACAAAAATCAATTCTACCCATATTTTCCAATAAAATTAATAATGCTCAAAATTTTACTTTTGATAAATACTCATAATTTGAATTATGCTAAAAATTCCTCTTTTACCATTTAATTTCTTAGATCTCAGTTATCATGGGAATTCCTCTTTTTGCATAAAATAAATTTATCAAAAATTCTTCTTTTACCATTTAATTTCTCGGATCTTAATTATCATGGAAATTCTTCTTTTTGCATTTAAATGATTGAATTCCAAATGTCATGGAAATTCCTCTTTTATCATAAAATAAATTTATCTAAAATTTCTCTTTTCTTTAATAAAAATATCCATTATTTTAAATATGCCAAGAATTCCACTTTTACCATTTAAATGATGGAATTCCAAATGTCATGGAAATTTCTCTTTTATCATTTAAAAATTTTCCATGCATAAAATAAATTTATCTAAAATTCTTCTTAAAATTCTTCTTAAAATTATCTAAAATTCTTCCTGAAATTCTTCTTAAAATTAAATAAAATTATCCATTATTTATACCAAAATGTCTCTTTTTCCATTTAATTACATGGATCTCCATTATCATGGGAATTTCTCTTTTTGCATAAAAATAAAATTACCAAAAATTTCTCTTTTCTTTAATCAATTATTTATGCATAAGTACTAAAATTTTATTTTCCATGAATATGATGATAATCATTCTTTTAGCATAGGATGTCCAATCCTAGAATATGTTAGGAATTCCTCTTTAGCATTATGCATAAAAATAAGATACATATTATTTTCTAAAACTTTTAAAACTAATCATTCTTTTAGCATAGGATGTCCAATCCTAGAATATGTTAGGAATTCCTCTTTAGCATTATGCATAAAAATAAGATACGTATTATTTTCTAAAACTTTTATCATAGCTTCACTGATATACTTTTTACCTCTCAAGGTTTGGCTTGCTTCTTTATCTAGAAATGAAGCCCCCAACCAATCAATTGGTTTAGTGAGTTGAGAAGAAAGCTCCAAGAGTTGTTGAAGAGAGAGAGAAGCTCCAAGCTCTCCAAAAGTAGAGGATTTTTAAGGGATAATAGAAAATATCATTATTTTAATGTAATACTGGCATGGTATAGTACACATATTTTTTTTAAACAAAAGATTAAGGGTCTATTTATAGGTGAGGGAGGCCACTGACCAAGTCCAACTGGGTTCTAGAATTTTCCAGGTTCAGTTTGAGTCAATTTGTACAAGATTTGGACTAGTTTGGTTCCCTTTTTGATTTGGTTTGATCTAAGAGAGAGGAGAGATAAAAATATCACAATTTTTTTTAATTAAAAATCCTTCCACGTGTGAAATAGGTGCCTACCTCAAGAGTGCCCCTCTCCTTACCAAGGTGTCAAAAATGCATCATTATTCTAAAATATCTCATGTTTTTAAGTAATATCTCATAGTTTTTAACTAATAAACCTTGTACTCAGTCAACTCTTCATCCTTCAATAAGAGGAGGTCTCACGATGCAAGGAGGTGCATGAAATATGCGAAACAAATCTTTACCGAGATTGCATCTGTATTCTCTGCAAAGCGGTACTATACTGCACCCAAATTGTCAACCAGTGACCTTACTTTGCATACATACACCCAATGGAAGCTTTGAGACATATTTGCAACACACACAGTGTCTGCACAACCAATCGTTGTTCCTGCAGTTCCTAAAACATAGTTCTGTAGAAAATCGAAACTTACCCGCAGTGCTGGTGAATGCCTGTTTGGCGAACTGAAAAATGGAGATCCAGATGCACTGGAAACGCTTTTTCGCCCCACACTATGTTTTCCAACGGACATTAAAGTTACCGTGTAGCTTTTCTCCTACGAAGAAAGCTCCTCAATCAGAGTTTGTTTGCTGATGCCTCTCGAAGAGCTCCCGATAAGGGTGTAGTAGCCAACACAAGGGGGAAAAGTAGATGAAGCTCTTACCCTCATACCGCTTCTTGTGCTTCTCATGCTTGCCGCTCAGCCCTTAGCATGAACCACGCTCTGATACCATGAAAAGATGCAGGGGACAAGAGAACTTGAGCTCTTGCAAGCGCACACACACACACACACACTCACACAAACCCTAGAAGAGAGCACACAAGGTGAGAGGCTGAAAATTCTTCTTCTTCTTCTTTACACAACAAAACAGGTCTACAAAGAAGATAAAGTGACTAACACACATAATAGAGTATATACAAGCGGTCCATAATGTGAACACACTAAGAGGAGTGGGTAGATGTGGACTAGTCGGTGTAGTCTAGCTGTAGAATCTCTAGCGAAGATATGTCGATGCTAGCTACCAAACTTGCCAGTGATATAAATGTTGAATGGTCATACAAGCACCTCGTGAGTGTCAGCTCATGTTAAGCTTGACATCTCAACAGTTTAGAATTAGCCCTTGTGTCCAGGGAGTCTAAGTCCTCCTCTAGGTCCCTAATGAAGACTGGCTCTTGAGGTGTCCCAACATTTATCTTTTGGTTTCCTTTATTTTTCCATTCTTAATTGACTTTTTTCTCCTGTTTTTCTTCTTCTTCTTAGATTTTGCTACCGAGGCCATAGATCGTTGCTTGAGAATATATTAGTTTTGGGCTTGTAGCCGAGTGATAGCATTCCATGGTGTGTGAGATCTAGATTTTTTGGATTTGCTTTTGAGTTTAATTACTTACCCTAGTCATGTTTAGGGGTGTGATCATGGGTCCTGCTTGTGGGCTTGTTACCACAGTCTTGTTGGGAAAGTCCTTGATCTAATGATCTGTGCCACAACGGTTAGTCGGTGGCATGTTTAAGGGCACTGCTTGGTTGAGATGAGGAAACTTTAGAGGGTATTCTGAAACTCGATTGGGCACCTTGACAGTGGTAACATTGAAGAGGCATTCTTCTAGCTGTGGCATTAATGTCCCGGTCCCTGTGCCCATTGCATCTAGTTGGTGTATTGGCTTGACTTCCCCTCTGCCATCCACTACATATAGTCAGGATGATGAAGTTTTGTGGGGTCCTCAAAGAGGTGAGGGGTGGGTTTAACATCTATCTCATATTCTTGGTAATAAATAGAATCCTTGAAGCTTTCTTGATTAAGAGGTGTGATCCTTGGGGGTGGAGGTTGAGGTCCCAAAATAGGTGGAGATAATGACACATTTTGTGCATTGTGAATCCCCCTTGAATGGGTTGTTGTGTCATTTGATCCCATTGGGTTTAGATGTTGCTATGGGCGACGTTATGGCTCATGGCTATGTGATGGAGTAGGTAAAGCCAATTATTGAGGCCTAGAAGCATTAGCAAGGGTTTGCAAATACGTGCGGCAGCATTATGAAGCCTCATGACCATAATGTCCACAAAAAGTATAATTACCATTATAGCATGTCCTTAGGAATGGACACTCACTGTTGAATGTCCTTTTCGACAGATTGAGCACCATTGAAGCTCTCTCCTTGGGTACATATGTACGTTTTCGGGGGCCCTATTGGTCTTCATTCCCTCTTGGAGTGATTTCATGAAATTTGTGAAATTCATCTCCACTAAAGTGTTGCCTTTAGTAAGGGGTTCAACTATAGAAGTGCTATCTTTCATGACTCTGGAAGAAATAGATTTAGAATCTGATGCTTTAGCTCATTTGACCACGAGATTATTCTCTAGTTGGATGGAATTTGTTGTGACTTTATACCCTATAGTGATCCCTCTAATTACTAAGCCATTATTATAGATTGCTTCATGTGGTTAAGCCCGTGGTGGTGGATGAATCTATCCAACAATTGATTATTTGAATAGCATCATGGTGGCGAAGGGCAAGGAGAGTTTAAATGCTTGAGATGGCCAATGAAATCTCTAACTGACTCGTCTTATTTCCTCTCGGCTTTGTGTAGCTGTGAAGCTACACCCCATAAGACTCATTCATGCACAAAATTCTTCAAGAACAATCTCTTAAGAGCACTGAAGTTCAATTGTTCCTTGACCATGAGAGTTCTATACCAATCCCTAGCCTTATCGTCTAATGTGACTAAAGGTATTGATCTTGGAAACCTCATTTTGTTCTCCTAGGGCCCTGGGCAGTCTTTCCATGGCTCTGTCGACCACCATCTCTCACAATAGGTGCTATGCTTTCCACAACGCTCTTCCCAGGGCCTATACAAAAGCAACTAGGTTTGGTGCTGCCATAACAGGAGCAATGATAGAAGTAGGTGGAGGTGCAACATGTGGCACTACATGAGAATGCATTGGTCCAAATCTTGGTGGGGGTAGATGTGCTACAAAAGGTATGTGTCGTACTAGCACACTCACTCTAGGGAAGGGATGTTTCATGGGTGTACTAGGATGAGATGTGACCCCCTTGGGGAATGATAATACTAGATATGCCAGGTGTAGGGGGCTCCATGTGTTCAGTGGTGTGCTTTCCACACTGGATGAGGAAGTGTACTAGTATTGTCTTGGGTGGGGGCAGCTCTAGGATCTAAGAAGGTGAAGCTCATGCTAGTGTGCTCTTGAGTCCTTGCAACATGTCATTGTGGGTTAGAAGACGTGGATTGGTCCATGGTATATCCGGGTGATACTACAAAAGTAGGATTCGTTGGGCTCACATGAGATGTTACCAATTTTTCTCAGTGTGGAAATTCTTGATTTGGCCATGGGTTTTTGAATCCTTTCATGTTCAATGACCCTATATATATAATCACAGATACCCTATAACCGTTCCTCCTCAGTTGTGGCCCTAGATATAGATTGGACAATCCCTTCCCAATGTTAATCCAATTCTAGAATTAACAAGAGCTACCACCGTTACCTTACCTTACATCAAGGAGTCACGGTAGATACACCAAAGGGTCATACATTCACGATATGAAGCAATAGTGTCCAAAGCTACAACTTGGATGGGCG
The DNA here is from genome assembly GCF_041138505.1 of Cibotium barometz. Lineage (NCBI taxonomy): Eukaryota > Viridiplantae > Streptophyta > Polypodiopsida > Cyatheales > Cibotiaceae > Cibotium > Cibotium barometz. The sequence continues at coordinate 13,013,858 of NC_141096.1, forward strand.
CTCGTAATGGTGTGACAGAGTATTTATGGTGATTCTCGCTACAAGAGCGTGTGGTAACAAGTTAGGATGAAGTCCTAAGTGATGTACTTCATGGATATGTTCTCAAAGTAGTCATTGTAATAGCATTAGGCTTCGTATGAGCCTAAAGTGCCCAGTTGGCCACAGTTTAAGCAAGTGTGAACACTTATGGCCATGTATATAAGTGAATTTCTCTCATAATACAACATACTCTCCCATTGTGCAATTGAGTCTTGCTCTTGCTAATCCTCTTGCGAATCTCTCTCCCTAATGCATGCCAGTGAGTGTGTGTGAGTGAAGTGAGTTGAGAGGAGGGATGAGGATCCGTAGTGCAATGCGACGGTGTGACAACGCTCGTGGGGAGACGCGGTTATTGCTTCTCAAGGAGTTTAGAGCTTTAGGATATTTTTATCTCTCCTCTCTCCTAAATCAAACCAAATAAAAAAGGGAGCCAAATTGGTCCAAAACTTGTCCAAATTCAGCCAAACTGAAACTGAAAAATTCTAAAACTCAGTTGGACTCAGTTAGTGGCCTCCCTCTCCTATAAATAGACCCTCATTCCTTTGTATTATTATATGTGAACTAAACTATGCCGGTATTACTCTAAACTAAGCTTAATTTCTATTATCCTCTAAAAACCTCTACAAATTGAAGAGATTGGAGCTTCTCTCTCTCTTCAATCTTCCCTGGTGACTCCTACAACATACCAAACCAATTGATTGGTTGGGGGCACTTCTTTTGGGCCGTACTCGAATGAAAACCAAAACCTTGGTATCCAAAACACCGATTGTCACTTCTGAACTCATTGTTCTGAATCCTTAAAATAGGCGTGACTCCTGAGAAGTATTCTAGGGAAAGGGTCTTTCTTTTTTAAACAGAATCTTTCTTTTATTTTAGAGAGGGAATAATTATAAGATCAAAAAGGGAGATTCTTACTCCTGTATACCTTGGGGAGGAATCTTACATTCTACCCCACTTAAAAAAGTGCGAGATGTCCTCATCTCGCAAGGTAGAGGAGAACTCTTTTTCTTAAGATCCAATTTTATTCTGGGGTTCCTTATATTCTGGTCAACCCAACAGAATACGGGGATAATTATCTCTTATATAGAACTCATCATTAAATAACAATTCATTCAGATCATATCATTCATATCTTTAACATGATAATGGTCCATTAGACCGAAAAATTTCCTTCTGATGAACATTCCTCCCTCCCACGGGAATTTCAGTCAAGTAAGTTCTCAATTTGTCATCCCTTAACTTGATCTACTGGTCAAGTGTAGCAGTAACAGTTTGACAGCACAACCCACTAATCTCATAGTGATTTGCTGAAATCATTATCATCATTCTAGTTATGAATATCATCACAGGGACTCGTCCCATTCCTCCTCATTGTGGTTTCATTATATTTCAACTAAATTTCAGAAATCATCATTTTTCAATCAAGTAAGTTCTCAATTTGTCATCCCTTAACTTGATCTACCGATCAAGTGTAACAGTAATAGTTTGATAGCACAACCCACTAATCTCATAGTGATTTGCTGAAATCATTATCATCATTCTAGTTATGAATATAATCACAGGGACTCGTCCCATTCCTCCTCATTGTGGTTTCATTATATTTCAACTAAATTTCAGAAATCATCATTTTTCAATCAGAATCCAAATCAATTCATCAATTCTCAAACAGAATTAAAAATCATATCAACCACATTCGAAATCATCATCTAGATAGCATTAACGCTTATAATTTCAAGTCTTAGATTTACTCGTATATACTGTCAGTAAAGAGCTGCAGTTATAGTCTCGGTATATACGGGTAGTCATGGTCCTTGGAATTATAAGGTAAATACCATCATGTCTAGGCCTCAAGCAAGTCAGGGATTCTATATAATTGCGGTACTTCCATCTGAAGACCCAATTACCAAATTACGAATTTCAGTTTGAATATCAAATTGTATGACTTATATCACACAATTACAACCTTTTTGTGTTTCTTGATAAATTTTTGACATATTTGTCTTCTCAGTTGATCTTTATTAGCCAAATGGCTCTGATACCAACTGTAAGATCCCTGTTCCCACCGAGCAACGGATTCAGGATACTGGCAGCGAAAGTAGCACTTCTCGTGCGAGACAGGGGTCCCACATTCGGGGCCTCACCCATGGATATCCGGATAAGAGACTAATCCGTCGGTTGTTCCAAAACCGAACCCGGAAAAACTTCCTTTATCGGAAAGCACGGGTGATTCCACCAGGATAACTTTTTACTCTAACGTAGTCAAGATCATTTCTGATCTAGCTGATCCAATTACATCTACAAGTTACTTGATCAGATCAAGGAAGAAACTTGCACTTGGATCATTGGGATCAACGCTTTTTTCCCCATTCAAGAGGCACAGCTGTTGATTCCTATCCATAGAACAATTACTGTCGGGATTTACTTTATCTATCGTAATAACAAAAGTTGAGTCTCGATTTACGGATCCATCACTCCAGCCTAACCCCATCCGATCCCATGGGTTAGCCAACCGCCCAACCACTGTAGTGATGGGATCCAATTAAGAATTTGGTTAGGTTTTGTCCCGGGTACCAAGGAAAAGAGTTCCAAGGCCCCCTAGCCGGAAGTTCATGCAAAAATAAAACTAGTCACACCACTTACACACCCAATATGAAATTGCCTTTTCACAGATTCAACTAGTTTTAAAACAATCCTTTAATAAAACCATAGTATCATTGATCACCATCTTCCAAATTATTCGGTTGATTCAATTTTCCATCATTCCTTCATCAGAGTATCTATGGCATCATTGGCAACTAGAACGCTCACCACCTGTCGACTCAGGGGCCGTTTCAATAGTTCCTAGCCCATAATACTCGGCAATATAATCACTTATCAAGATGGACTCTCGTTGAAGATTAGCAAGATCAACCAACAGATCCATATAAAGAGCCATGGAGTCATCCGTTTGTTGAGGACCAGCAAGGTCAGTCAACCAGATCCATGCCCGGTTTCAGAAAACAACTCTTACTCCTTGTTCTAATATCTTCCTCGATGCACGCGTTGGTATCCTGGATGACCCAGAGCCCGAGCACCGTATGGTCAGCACCCTCTAGGATCCTTCGCAGGTGACCTAGCGCTTCACTCATAGGCCGCTTCCTTGGCCCCTCATCCACCGTACCGGAAGCTCACCATTTTAATCGCACCGAGGCTGGTCAAGACCTCGGCCGACCTTGCTACGCGAGACGTCCTCCATTGACTCTGCGTCAGCAGTTGCAACTTTATCAGTTAGGTCTCCACGACCTTAATCACAAGATGGTCAAAATGCTTTCCCAGCATTCTTGACATAAAACAGTCATTTACAAACAGCATTTACAAACAGTCACAAAATACAGTTTCTATATCGAATTCCGTCTTTCCACATTATCCCTCCTCAATCCACATTACTTATTCCACATTCCCTTCATATGTACTCATTCTCATCCATTCATTCATATCAACGACACATTATTTCCCATGCACATTCACCTTCATTATTCTTCATACACATCCATGCATACATCCATTTTCACATCCTTATTTATACATCCACATCCACATCCATACATCCATACATACACATCCACATGCATACATTCACATCTACATGCATACATCCATACATACATACATACATCCATTTCCTCATTCCCATTCATATAACCCCATACGCCTTCTCATCTATTCTTTTTCATCACATCCATTCTCACCCTATCACAACCCATATTCATCTTATCTCATCACATACACTTCTTATCTCATCCCATATACATCTTATCACATCTTAACTCCTCTTATCACATCCTAACTTATCTCATATGCATCTTATCACATTTTATCACATCTCATACACCCCTTATCATATCCTAACTCATCTCATATACATCTTATCACATCCTAACTCATCTTATCACATCCTAACTCATCTCATATACATCTTATCTCATCACATACACTTCTTAGCTCATTCCATACACATCTTAACTCATCTTTTATGCATACCTCTATGCAAGAATTTTAATTGTGATAAAAGTAACACTTCTATAATAAAATAATCATTTTTTTTGTAATATTTTTATAATAAAATAATAATTTATTTATTTTTTTCATTTCTATGCACGAAATTCAATATGATGAAAATAATATTTTTATAATAAAATAATTATTTTTTTTCTATAATATTTTTATAATAAAATAATAGTTTATTTATTTTTTCATTTCTCTGCACGAAATTCAATATGATGAAAATAATATTTTTATAATAAAATAATCATTTTTTTTCTTTACAGTAAAATATTCATCTTTTATGCATACCTCTATGCATGAATTTCAATTATGCTAAAAGTAACACTTTTATAATAAAATATTTATCTTTTATGCATACTTCTATGCATGAAATTCAATTATGCTAAAAGTAATACTTTTATAATAAAATATTTATCTTTTATGTATACCTCTTATGCATAAAATTCAATTATGCTAAAAGTAATACTTTTATAATAAAATATTTATCTTTTATGCATGCCTCTATGCACAAAATTCAATTAATCTAGGATGATAATTCCTAGAATATGGTAGGAAATCCTCTTTCTATGCTTTGAATGAAATTATTTTATGTGTAAATTTTTATAAAATTTTACCATAGCTCCGCTACTATAACTGATAAATCTCAATTATTTTAAAAGATAGGTTATCTTTAAGGGAATGATTAGAATGATCCCTAATTGGATCATTAATCCTTAATGGATTAAATAAAAAATAATCATAAACTAAAAGCATAGATAAAAAACTATTAATTTATTCTCAAGCATAGATTAATCTTGGATTAAGAAAAAGCTTTATGAAAAGCTTCATTTGGATTGGGAATGGGTCATGAGTATGACTATTTCTTAAGTGAGAGAGAGAAAAAACCATTAGAATTAAACATAAATGGAAATTTACGTAATTCTTTACTATCATTAATCAATTAACTTCAATAGCATTCAAAAAAACCATACCAATTAAACTTCTCAAGCTTGAGAGGGGTTGAGAAGAGAGAAACATTGAGAAATTATAGAAAAGATCAAAATTCACCATACTTATCTTACAATTTGCTTGATTCTTTGTTCACGGTAGAGGCCCCCAACCAATCAATTGGTTTAGTATGTTGATGGAGCCACCAATGGGGATTGAAGAAAGAGAGAAGTGTCAAGAACTAGTGAATTATTAAAGAATTCACAGTTCTTAGCTTAGGTGAAGTAGAGTAACAAAGCATAAGACACTATATTTTTTTCAACAAGGGGAGGCTTCTATTTATAGGAAAAATTGAGCTCCTAACCAAACAAACTGATTCTAGAATTTTCCAAGTCAGTTTGGTCACTTTTTGACCATTTTTAGGTCAGTTAAGCTAACTTTTTGGAACTAGACTTGAATGAGGAGAGAGGAGAGATGAAATATCTCAATTTTTATGAGTTTAAAACTCATTTAAGCATGTGAAATATGCACCTCCTTTAAAGAATTCCCCTTCCTTACATATGTGTCAAAATGGAATCATTATACCCAAAATATCTCATATTTTTAATATTGCTCATAGTTTTTTACTAATAAACCTTGTACATTTTCAACTCTTCATCTTATGTGAGCATTTACTCATTTTTGGATACTCAATTTATCTCATTTTTTTGATATTACTCATAGTTTCTTACTAATAAACCTTGTACATAGTCAACTCTTCATCTTATGTGAGCATTTACTCATTTTTGGGTATCTTCTTTTACAAATTGGATTTATCTCCTCCCTACACATGGATTGATGCTATTGGCCCATAGGAACCCTAATTGGACCATAATCCAAAAATTTTTGAAAATCTAGACCCTTAGGCTAAGGTTCTTTAAACCTATTTCCAATTAGTTCTAATTGCACATTGGAAAATTCTTTTTGAATTTCTGTTTCAGGGAAACTTATTTTAATAAGATGAGATAATTTTCTATCCAAAAATATTAAAATCTAAATATTCTCTCTCTAGAATATTTTCTCTCTCTAGGTTAAAACAGTTAGAAACAAGGTCTTTATATTTCTGAAGAGGGATTGATTACAGGGGAAGATACTAGACATCAAAAAGGGTTGGGGGAGGAATCTTACATTCTACCCCACTTAAAAAACGCGAGATGTCCTCATCTGGCAAACTGGGATAATTTCGCAAGATGCACGAATATGAGACTTAAAGAAAAATTTTAATCAAGATTAACCACCAAGAAAAGTCTTAAAGAGAGCAAGATTCAAAATAAGAACGAGATTTAAACTTTATTCATTCTTGAAAAATATACAGTAAAGATAGAAGAACTCTTTACACTTCCATAAGCCCGTCCATCATATGATCACAAAAGCAGCACTCACAAGCTGCGCACGTATAAGGTAACTCATCTATGGGAATAATTCTGTTGGTTATTGCCCTATCTCAGTGGTATGAGGTGATCTAACAAAAGGACCTCTAAGGGGCAAGCCAAAAACGGGGTAAAGGCATATCTTCTGATGAGGAAGAAAACACGCCAGTAAGAAGACCCGCTCAGAAAACCCAAGATGCCTTGATCTCATGACGCAGTAGTATCGGGGACCCAAACCCAAAGCTTCAATAACCATGGCCAAGCGGACATTATTACGAAAGTGCTGCTGACCCCAGGGTGTTACCCTAGTTATGTCTTGATAGGTCCGCCATTTGGTCTGAGCTACAGAAGTTTCTAGGTGAGGAAAAAGTGAGTGCTCATACTGTTCTATAAAATCTTTCTTCATAGACTCGCTTGCGTCTTGAAGGTGAGAAATCATCATGGATAAAACTAATTCCTGTTGGCAAGCCATGAAGGAGATTAAGAAGAAGGGAGATCGATGGAAGTAAGATTACTATGAGCGACAGGTAAAAGTTACGACTTATATAAAAGAAGGAGCTAGCGTAACTTAGAAGCCAACGGTATCTTGTCACTGAAGTTTTACCGTCTTTCCATGATTTGGGTTTGGCACATATTTCTATGAAATACATTAAGAACTTTGAGATGAGGAGGTAAAAGAAGCTTGTAGGCTAAGTCACCTACTTTCATTGAATTCAGATATAAGGCTCACAATATCTGAGGGATAAGTTCTTATACTCCCCAAGAGATAAAGAACTTCTTTTGGGCCATACTCGAATGAAAACAAAAACCTTGGTATCCAAAACATCGATTTTCACTTCTGAACTCATTGTTCTGAATCCTTAAAATAGGCGTGACTCCTGAGAAGTATCCTAGGGAAAGGGTCTTCCTTTTTTAAACAGAATCTTTCTTTTATTTTAGAGGGGGAATAATTATAAGATCAAAAAGGAAGATTCTTACTCCTGTATACCTCGAAGGCTGGGGAGGAATCTTGCAAGAAAAATCTAGTTAAATTTATCTTTTTGCATAGATAAGTTTAAATGATAAAAGAAGAATTCCCACTATATTGGAATTCAAATGTTTAGATGAGAAAAGTGGAATTTTTAGCTTAAAGGAATTAATGGTTATTTTTATGTAAATTTAAGAAGAATTTTAATAGATTTAATTCATGGAAAAGAGGAATTCCCATGATAATTGGATTGCACTCATTGAAATGAGGAAAAGAAGGATTTGAAGTTTATTCAAAAAAAGGCATTGATATTTTAGTTAAAAGATGAATTTCCATGATATTAGAGAAAAGATGGATTTGAATTAAATTCTAATGTCAAAAGATGAATTTCCATCATAATTCTACCTAATGAATTCAGGTTGAGAATTTATGTGGAAAAATGAATATCTTGGATATTTGAATTGGTAAAATCACTAAATGGATATTTACCCAAAAACTAGATGTTTAGTTGAAAGGAATCCTGGTAGAACTAAACTGAATGAATTTAGTTAGACTATGTGAGGTCAGACAGTAAACCTAATTGTCCTTCTCTCGAATTGAATTAGACAAAAACTTCGTGATCAATTCCAGTTACTAAATCCAAAGAATAGACTACCGGAACTAATCTAGTTTTTTCCTGACCAATCTTACCAAGAATCTAGTTGGATAAATGGATGAAATGACGGATAGATTACCCTCATGAGAGATCAAGGATCCTCATATGAAACTCGAAATTATTGGAAAAAGGATCTTTGGAACCGATCTCAAACTGGAATCTCACTTGCATTGGAAACTCTGTTTTTCATTCAAAGGACTGTTTTACGCCAGAATGCTGGAGGAAGCATTTGGTTTATGTTCTTCTAAGAGGAGGTTCATTGGAACAGCTGGCGGGGAGTCATCAAGGGACGTCGCCTGCGGCGGTAAAGCATGCCGAGGTCTTGACCGGCCTCAGTACGGTTAAAATGGTGTGCTTTCGGTACGATGGGCGAGGACCGACGAAGCGGTCCGTGAGTGAAGTACTAGGACACCTAAGGAGGATCCTAGAGAGTTCTGACCAGGCGATGCACGGACTCACGGTTGCTAGGACACCCAGGCGTATGTCGAGGAAGATATCTGATGGACAAAAAGGAAAGGTTTTTGGGGAAAAAAATTTGATACTGGATCTCGTTTGGTTGGCCAGCTGGTCTTCAAAACGGAGAGTTCAGAGGATGCATTTTTGTAATACAATGGACTTGGAATTTTGGAAAATGATTGATCGAAAATATTATGATTTTATTCAAGGATTGTCTTAAAGCCAGTCGCATGTTGTGGAATCTATGATGACAAATGCTGAAAGTGATGACACTTGGTATATGGACTCTGAAGCATCAAACCATATGACTTGTCATGGTGAATGGTTTGAGCATATGAAGCCTATGGATGTGAAAGGCTATGTGGAGACAGGAGATGATACCCGACATGCTATCACACATGTTGGAAGTGTACCATTGGTTATGCACAATGGTGAAACAAAGTCTATGGCAGATGTCTTGTATGTGCCTTCTATTACAAAGAGTTTGGCCTTAGTTGGCCTCAGTTGGTCAAATGGTGAAACAGGGTTTACAAGTTCGTTTAAAACGAGCATGGTTTCTTCGTTGAGGATTTCAAAAATGGATGTAGAGTCATTGCTAAAGGCAAGAAAGAAGGCAGGTTATTTAAGTTGGATGCTGGGATTCCTGAGTTGAAATCAGCCATGTTCTCTAAAAGCCGAAATGTGGTACAAGACATTGACATGTGGCATAAAAGGATTGGACATGTGAATATACAAAGGTTAAAGAACATGCAAGCAAGAGGCATTGTTAGTGGGCTGCCTAGATTCAAGTATGATGGGAATATGCATGTTTGTGATGCCTATCAGTTTGGAAAGCAGGCGAGGTTGCCGTTTCCTAGAGAAGGCAACATGAGTAGCAAGCCACTTGAAATAGTTCATAGGAAGTGTTGGGAAAGTTTATGGACTTCAAAGCTTTTGTAGAGAAGCAATATGGCTCTTGGATAAAATGTTTGAGGACAGATGGAGGTGGTGAATACACCTCACATGCTTTTGAGCATTTCTTGAGAAAGCATGGCATAAGAAGGCAGTTAACTTGCAGGTATACACCTCAGCAAAATGGTGTTGCTGAGAGGAAGAATAAAGTCATTTGTGAAGTGGCCAGGGCAATTCTCAATGAAAAGAGCATGCCAGATTATTATTGGGCAGATGCATGTGCCACTGCACTGTATATATTTAATAAGACACCCACAACAACCATACATGGAAGTACGCCAGAGATGCGGCTTACATGTTTTCGGCCAGACATTGGACACTTCAAAGTTTTTGGTTGCATAGCTTATGTACATGTGCTTGATGAGAGAAGGAGGAAGTTGGATCCTAAGGCAAAAAAGTGTGTGTTTCTTGGATATGCACAGGATCGCAAGGCATATAAATGTTACAATCCACAAACTAGGCAAGTGGTTATCTCACGAGATGTGGTGTTTGATGAACTTGCTAGTTGGTACAAAGCAAAGGATGAGGGTGTCATTGATTCTCTCGATGCTGATGTGCATGTGAACTTGCCACAAGCAAGTTCTATCTCTATGTCTGGGGGCCAGCAGAGTCTGAGAGTAGCGCTATACGTCCATGGTCAGGACGCTTGAGACATGAGAGTGTCAGCATTGGGAGTAGTGCTGTGGATAAAGAAGACAAATTTAGGAATTTTGAGAATTATTCGAGTCCCATTTCTTATAAGATTGGTTGGAAACTCGGTATTTTTGTGTAGTTTGAGCTAACATCTATTTGTTGGTGCACTCTTTGTGCCAATAGATTATATCTTGACACAACTATTTGGCGTATTTGTTTGTAGTTGTATAGATACATACGTGACACTAAACTTAATTTAGATTATACAACACCTTTCATATGAAGAAGATAATGTTAAATACTATCTCCACTTTGAGACATTGAAGTAAAAACATGGGGTTTATTTAATTTGCCAAAAGAATTCTAAATATCATTATAAAAAGGAACCTTAGAAATGAGAGATCTCTAAAGGGTGTGGTGTTAGAAATAACAAAACAAAAAGTAAATCTCAATGACAGTAACAATATGCTAAGTTTACGATTGATCCACAGATAAAAACCCATCTTAGACACTATATTAAGATTATAAATCATGATATATATGCTCAAATTTGAGGGACATTGAAGTAAAAACATGGGATGATAATGCCAAAGAACACTTGTTACATTCAATGAGATTGTTACATTCAAGTTTACAATTTATCCGAAGACAAAAACCCTTCGTCAAGATAATAATTGAGTACAAATTGTATCTCAAACATAGCGTTTTCTCATGTATTGCTCCAATACATACAAAGTTTCTCTATCATAAGCTGCTTCATTTACTAAAGTGTTGCAAGTATACTCCCGTTTGTTCTTTGCATAAATCCAACCAAGTAACCATGCACTGATTGTTGTCTCCAAAAAACTTTGAAGCTCCTCTATATTTTGATTCCACATCTTTGGAAAAATCAAGTAGGTTCCGGGCATATTCCACATTACATTGTAGAGGGTATCATCAAAAATTAGTGTGTTATTTCCATCCAGGTCATGAAAAATTCTCCATGCTACATCTAAGTTTTTGTGGTATACAAATCGATATCCAATAAGAAGATCCGTCTTTTGACATGCTGCATGCCCTGCTACGACCTTAAACTTTTGATGGTGCCGAGGAAAGCACAACTCAAGAATGCATCGAGTCCTTTGTAGTCTATTAGTACTCCAGATCCATACCTCAAACCATTGCATACAAAAATCAAGGAAAGTGAATGCATCTTTGCGAATCAAATGCCAAACACTTGTATTCTCTTCCACAAGATGCATATGTTTGGCCCAGTCTGGACATACATCACCATGTTGCATCTCAATGGTCTTAAGTAAAACACCATTGAGTTCAAGTATTAATAATCTTCTTTGTTTCCTTATTGTATCTGGGGGTGGTGGAACTCTTTTGCCTCTAGGTACATAAGTCACCAATGATTGGTGCCACCTCAATAGTAAGTTTTTTGTACACTTGAAATTAAAGCTATATGCTTCAACATATCCTGTTGAAAATAAAATGTTTGGTTAATGTACATTCAAAATTTTGAATAAATATATTATGTGCCAACAACATAAATTCATCCATGATATGGATGGTCTTAAACCTTCATAGACAAATGCTCCAATACCTCATTAGTTCAACCAAAAAAATAAAAGAGCGAGTATATTGTCAATGCTAAATTTCATCAAATTTATTGAATATGATGTATAAAAGATTTTCACTATTGAGATAATTGAGTCTATCCAAATTAAATTATTATGATATTCATAGCCTTACACCTTGACGAGGCAATATATTCAATAAAAAACAAACACATCTTTATTGCAATCGAATTGCAAATATTGACAAAAGAGATAATCAAATGACAGTAAGTTTGAAGGCATTTGATTTCTTGATACAATAGTGTAAAGATTTGGCTCGTACAATCCAAAAATTAAACCCATCTAAGCACATTGTTTTGGCCAAAGCCTAAGTCTATCTTATGGGCTTTTAGGTACAAAATGGCTCCAAACATTCTGCACCCAACAAGTCTTGATATTTGTGCAGATCCCATACTTCAAACTGCACGTTTAGACCTCAGAAATGGTTTCCTTCGACCTGTAACAACAACTAGTTTGGGTTAGGTTGGAATCTGATTATACTGTCACTCAATGTTTAATGAAACCAGACATTATCCTACCCATAAGCTCAAGTAAGCCTTTTGTAGCCTTGATATGTATGCTTTTGCTGCAACTCCACTTATGAGATGACCACGATCATATCCCAAGCGAGCATGCAATAAACATGAGGTTGAATGAATAGGAGAGTTTACCTCGACAATGTCAAACCAACCAAGAGAAAATAACAACACAATCTTAGACAATAAAGACAACGTGTGATATTAGAACATTGTTGAGACCTCCTACAATACTACTTAGATAAGTAGGGTGGATAGTGCTCCTTCAGATGATAGCTTTTGAGGACTTACCACATGATCCCCACTATTAATGCCAAAGGAAACTTCTCTTTTACAAGAGAAGGATAGTGAGAAGATTGAGGTCTCCCCCTCCACTATAACCACCTACTCATGGATAACCACTCCTAACTCTGGACATAAACAACATTCTAGATGGCCTACAACAATGTCCCATATCTCCATGCATAAGCCTAAACCCTAAACTCGGCACCCAGGGGCTCAATAAACATGAGGTTGAATGAAAAAGAGAGCTTACCTTGACAATGTCAAGCCAACCAAGAGAAAACAACAACACAAGCTTAGACAATAAAGGCAACATGTGATATTAGAACATTGTTGAGACCTCCTACAATATTGATTAGACGAGTAGGGTGGACTTTCCACATGCTCCCCACTATTAAAGCTAAAGGCAACTTCTCTTTTACAAGAGAAGGATAGTGAGAAGATTGAGAGCTCCCCCTCCACTATAACCACCTACGTGCAGATAACCCCTCCTAGCTTGACATAAATAGCATTCTAGATGGCCTACAACAATGCCCCATATATCTATGCATAATCCTAAACCTTAAACTTGACACCCAAGGGTGCAATAAACATGAGGTTGAATGAATAAGAGAGTCGTATGAGCCACCTGTGGCGTAAACCCTTGGTGGTTGTTTGCTTGAATAGACCTACAAAAAATTATCATAATAAATCAAAACGTTAGTTCATTTTAACATATTATGCAATAGGCCTTATGCATAAGCCTATTGCAACCATTCAAGACTCCATTTTTTGTGAATGTGCATGATTCATGCACAATACACTAAATGAAACCCGTTTGCTTGTTTCCCACAACCCCTTAGTCACTTTCTCCTTTATTGGGAGAGGGTCTTATACTACATACATACATGTGCTACATATATACATATATACATGTGTGTGGGCTACATATATACATATATACATGTGTGTGTGCATGCGTGTGTGCGTGTGTTGTTGATCATATCATTTTTATCATCTTTAGCCATAGGCATCGGATCATCTCAGCCTCACTTGATGAGACTTTATTTTTCATGTGTGATTGTTGCTTAAAAGGTGCACCATGAAACATCTTTGTTTAGGTTACATGCTCTAGCTATTTACACTAGTTTAGGTGGGCTAGGTGCATAGGATCTAATTTTAAGGCTTTACTTCCTAGAGGTGAAAGACTAAAAGGTCAAGTATAAAAGCTAAAACATAACTCTCAATGCCACATTCACTTATGCATAATCTAAGAATTTTTGTCTTCTTTAATCTATTTATCTTGCTTTTTTACAATTGGATCTCTTGTGTGCTCAATGTGTTTGTGCGTGTATGAGTGAGATTAAATGTGTGTTATAGGATTAAGTAAGCTTAGACCATGCAATGGCAAGGTAAATAAGAGCTCTTATATACTCTAAAGGCACTGCTACCTACTACAAGAATCTTAAATGCAAGCTTTTGACAAGCTGTGACACACCTTTACCCTCCTGTGCGTTTGTTTTTTTCCACGGTATTTTAGTTTCTTGATTAAGCATGGTATGCTCTCTCGAGAAAAGGCAAAGCAAGGCATCAACAGCAAAGAAAGTGCACCTACGCCCCTCTTGCAATATAACATTGATCATTTTTGGACTATTTCCAAGAGTAGCCCCATCATTGAGCCACATGATGCCTTGAGTATTTACATTCTGGTCTTGAGGTCTCAAAACCTATTTTCCATCACTCTCTCAAGATTTAAAAAAAATCTTGGAAAGATTTTCCTGTTTCATAGCTTGTTTTTGAATGTGTTCCAAAAGGAATTTGAAAAAATGCCATATGAGAGAGTTATAGTATTTTTGGAGTACTACAACTTTGCTTCTTTGATGTTTTTATTATTTCGTCGTTTAGACACTCAGAAACTAACCCGCACATGGTACGTGGTCTTTTTTGAGCGATTTTGCCCTCGAACGGTCAAGACCAAATTTGAAAAGCTTGATGTAAGCCTTCCAATGAGAACTAGAATGCATTTATCGGCCTCACAGTTTAGGATATACAAGCGTAGCTTGATAACCTTACCCCGTAAAACACCTATAATCGGTGAAATAGGCTTAACACATGAATGTGAATGTTTAATCCATGAGCGTGGAACGCTTAATCCCTGAGCATGAAACGCTTAAGTCATGAGCATGAAACACTTAAGCCGTGAGCATGAAACACTTAAGCCATCGTCGTGAAACACTTAAGCCATAAACGTAAACGTGAATGTGAATGTGAAACATCCCCTTTTTTTATAAATACATTTCACGGTGTGAAATGGTGTCACACACGGTCTCCAAAAAAGGTAAGGGAATCTAGACAAGTCATCACATTTATGCTACCACTTACCTCTCATAAATGACTTCCAAAAGTGGCCAATTACCAACTAAGGGGCATCTTTTGATTCAATGCTCATTAGCCTTAAAATGAGTTATGAAAAAAGCGATTAATAATTAATCAAAGATTAATCCTTTCTCTAATCTTTCTCCCTTTTGAACTAAGTAAGAGCTCTACTTAGACACTAATCTCACTAATTAATTCACATCATTGGATAGTCTAAGCTATATGCATTAACTAATGTGTAAATTATTCCATAATTAGAGATTAATTAAACTCTTAATTAATTATTTCATAATTAGAGATTAATTAAACTCTTGATTTTAGTCTCTTCTCTTTATGCAAAATTAAGCAAAAGAGAGGGAAATTTCTCCAATCAAGATATTTTCAAAACACTAATTTCGACCTCTTACATGATCGAATTTGATCCCAAAAAATATATTTTCTATTTTTTTCACCACTTAAACTAGATTAATCACCCCTTAATGATAAAAACCAATCAATTAAGAAATATTAGTCAATTTTGAGAGTTTTTTTTATTGTTTTAAGATTTTATTAAAAAGCATTAAGCTATCCCTAATACTTTCTAATACTCTAATCATATACAAGTCAAACAAAAAACACACAAATCAAACAAAAATTAATGGTTCTAGCTCTATGTTTAACTCTAAAGAGAGCTAAAAAATATAAAATTATAAAGGATTGCATTCTTTGATGTAATGGATGCAAACTCTACCTAACACACTCTATGTGAACACTTAACACGCACTAAAAACTATATTAAAACTAACAAAACAACACATTTAAGCCAAAAAATTATCCTTTCAAAAATTAAAAAAAGAGAGTCATTTCTTACAAAATCACACACAAATCTCTATCAAAACCACTTTTTTTTCATGGGAAACCAGTAATTAAGACAATGGGCAATGGGTATGTGTAGATTAGAGAGCAAATAGTGAAAAAAGTCAAGGCATGGACTCCCGGAAGACAATGGGCAATGGGTATGTGTAGATTAGAGAGCAAATAGTGGGAAAAGTCAAGGCATGGGCTCCCGACGCCAAAAATGTTATGGCTCACCCAAACCCCCTTCTAACAAGAAGATTACCTGGTGAACCGCAACTGTTGTGGGGATCTTTCTATTGGGCCGAGATTGGGCCGAGATCATAACCCTTGAGGTCTCCAAGCCCCACAACTCCTTGAGAAGCAATTCCACCATGCCTCCCGTGAGCATTGTCACATCGTCGTGTTGCACTATGTGTACTCATCCCTCCTCTCACCTCACTTAAACACACACACTCACTAGCATGGATTAGAGAGATATTAGCAAGAGGAATAGCAAGAGCAAGTTTCTATTGCACAATGGGAGAGTTCTTTTTATTATGAGAGATATTCATTTATATACATGGCCATAAATGTTCACACTCAAAATGTGGCCGACTGGGCACCTTAGATTCATAAGAGGCCTAATGCTATTACAATGAGTACTATCATAATATATCCATGAAGTACATCACTTGGGACTTCATCCTAACTTGCTACCACGCTCTTGAAGTGCAAATCACCATAAGTATTCCATTAGACCATTACAAGCGCCCGTTGAAGTTGTAGATTTGGACACCATTGCTTCATATATTGAATGTATGACCATTTAGTGTATCTACCTTGACTCCTTAATGTACGATAATGACAATAGCTTTATTAATCCTAGAACTGGGTTAACATGAGAAAATAATTGAAGTATATTCAGCTGAACAAAAGTCCTATTATAGATGCAAAGTAAGCATTGTGGAATAATAAGTAGCATATAAGGTCTGTAATTCACAGTAAATCTCTTTCTGAGAAAGGATTTGAACCCACGAAGGTGGTGGGAGCACACAAATCTCGTACCGCATAGACCAAGGCTAAATTATGTACTTTACATTTAATCTTCACAATAATCTCTATAAAACTGAGGAATCTAACCAAATATAATACCAAAACAATGAGCAAGAATAAGGAAACATAAAGACCATACCACCATACACAAGCTCGGGGTCTTAGAGGTACAATTGTTTTTTCTCAACTACTAAACTTTCATACACTTCTTAATGGGAAGGTGGCCATTTTAGCTTAGCATCTTACACGAGAATATTAGAATGTACAACAATCCCATGAAAGTCACTGGTGAAAGATTTTAAGAGTGATTATTGTAATTATTTTAAAAATAAATAATAATAAAAAGATGATTTGAAATGTAAAGGAGAAATTTAAGGGTGACAAGAAGTAACTAAATGGAGACAAAACAAAAAAATATATAAAAGTAAATAATCAAAGAAGTAAAAATAACAAAAGACATTAATGCAAGGTTTTTTTTATTAGTAGCCAATATTTCTTAATCTTAGTAAATAACGTCATTCGTCTCAAATATTGATCCACCGAATTAGTTTTATAAGGTTTTATCTTTGTTCTTCTTCTTTTTGAAAATTATATCTTGTAATTTCTAATATTTTTATCTTAAATTTTTTTTTTTGGGGCAAATGGAGGCTAGGAGTATAGGCTTCCAAGAACAGATAATCTAGTTGCCCGAAGATTGTTTTAATGCTTTGCTCAGGTGTGTAAAGATTGTCACCACTATATTGGGTTAAAATGTTAGATGTATATTTATGCCAAGTCTGTTGCTTTATTCAAAGAAAAATAAGTGCTTTACGAGCTCCCACATGGATATATATGGCAAGCATGGTGTGTTCATATATAATAATAAGGTTGACAAGTTGAGGATTATAAAGCTTATCTTTACTCACCTCTTAAGAGGAGCCTTTGTTTTTATGCATGCAAGAATACTCTTGCCCATCAAAAACGGGTCAACCCATTAGTCACTATTAAAGGTCTAACACTCCCAAACCGAAAAAAAACTTAGCCACCCATGCTAATGAATATACCACAAGGGTACTACTGCAAGGGATACCATTTACATAATCCTGTATCGTAAGTACTTAGCTTAGCTTAGATGCGGAGTCACACTAGAACAACTCGGAAAACACGACTTTTGAGGCGACCTTCACAATTATTATTATTAGGATAGGATTGTGATATTTGGGCGAGCTAGACGGCAGCGGTGGTGGGCATTTTAATGTCGATAGAGGAGTTGTCGCTGCGAATGAGCAGGAAGGGGAGTGTATTCGAGCTGTCAGATTGTTTGAAGTATGTAGTTTCATCCTCCACATATGGGCTCACGCCAAGGGAAGTCCCGAAGTTGAGGATGTTGTATGCTTCACAGCGTGCACCCATAACCAAAGGGCAAGGTAGCATCACGCTCTCAGCTGTAGAAAACTGGAAGCCACTGCCTGCAGCAGCTTCAAGCTCCACCAAGAACCATTCACCTTCGCCTTCTTGTCTCCAGCCCAAAGCTCTCTGGGTTTCCACATTCGTGATTATGACGTCGTCGGACTGCGCTACCCAAAGCCGGGATTCTGTAGTAAGGTTCGTGAACATATACCTAGCCCCAACCTCCGCCAAGCGCACATAGTAGGTGGAATTGCTCTCGTCCCACTCCGGCGCCAGGCTTTCTCGTGAAGTCGCCGTTAATTCATACACCTCCCGACCATAATACTGTGCTGGGCTCGAGCAAAGTGACCAGTATGGGTACACCGGTTCGCCTTGCGTAGGACAGTCAATAGCATCAGCCCCGACCGACATCAACACCGCCGCTGCCGCTGCCACCACCACCACCACAATATTGCTGCACTCAACCAACAGCCGATGCATATATATTAGCTCCATGTCTTGATTAATAAATGTACGAAATAATTACAACAGGCACTTATTTGACGCAAACCAAATGACCAGGTAATTGGGAGAGAGAGAGAGGGGAGAGAGGGAGATTCAATGACGTTCTTGCTCATACGACCCGATATATATAGATATATATATATAGAGAGAGAGAGAGAGAGAGAGAGAAAATATGCAGTCTCCTTTTTCTTCTACATTACCAGTAGGTAGCCTACCCATTACTGCTCGTGATAATATATTACCTACACATACCAGACTAGTTGTCCTTCTCGCTCACTTGAGTCTTTCAAGAGAGAGAAGCTACCTACCTGCTGCGAAGAGCCATGGCTATTGAAATGTGAATGTGAGTATCACCAGTGAGTGTATGCCAAATGCAATGCAAAAGGGTTGCTTTGGCAAACCCTTTTATAGAATCCAAATGCAATGCAAAAGGGTTGCTTTGGCAAACCCTTTTGTAGAATCCAGCCCTACCAATCTTTTTCACAAAAAGATTTGGCCTTTCAACAGGTGATGTGATGTAAATAAAGATCACGGGTCTTCTGGAACTTGGCCTTTTGCATAATTGAAGGACGCCCTACACTATGATGTGTCATGTAAACCATAGTTAACTTCAACATGTAATCAAGATTGTACAGCCAAGTCCTTCCCTTTTAACATATGATCTAAAACTTTCAAGACCACCATCAATTGGAACTTGGTCCTTTGCATTAAAATCAAGATAATTTGTACAATAGAGTCCTACTCCCTTTTAACACGTGATCTTAACAAAAATCATGTAAGCAGAGTGAGCAATCATTGACTCTCTCTAACAAGTAGCACTCCTCACTTTTACACTCTTCAACATAATTACACAGGTTTGCGTAATTCTTTGTAATTCTCCATAATTCTCTAAGAGCTGTAGAATTTTCCATAATAAACTTTTTTGTAGGCCCTATTGCACAAGAAGATTCATTTCTATGTAATTTTCCTTAGTAATTGTAATTTGTTTGGTAATACCAATGTCTATTGAGCTAAAAGACACTTGTAAAGAATACACATGTCATCATATTTTTTTTTACTAACGATTGACACTTAATTATACGATTTAATAAAAATAGTTATTCTATCAAAAGAATTTGAGCTATTTTCTTATCTTTTACATAGAATGACCATAACTTTTAGTTAGAATGACGTACTAGTAGAGAGCTAAAAAAACCCTATAGTTTAAAAACTCCCCATTGAAAGTAATTGTCATTCTTTAAGAATTAGATATGTATGCATACTACAACTCAAGGCCACAAAAGGATATTTTGGTGACAAAATTTAATCTTTATTCATTTTTTTGCCATGCACAACAACTTTCCAAACTCAACCAGCCTTGGAACATGTGTTTTATATGATGTTATGAAGCATTATGAGTTTCTACAGTATCTAAAATAATGCTCTGGGCATACGTTCTCACTCTTTCAAATGCCTTTTGCACATGGTAAAATTATACTTCCAAAGTAAAACTGTACTTGTGAAGCATCATGAGTTTCTACAGTATCTAAAATAATGCAATGGGCATACGTTCTCACTCTTTCAAATGCCTTTTGCACATGGTAAAATTGTACTTCCAAAGTAAAATTGTACTTCCAAAGTAAAATTGTACTTGTGAAGCATCATGAGTTTCTACAGTATCTAAAATAATGCAATGGGCATACGTTCTCACTCTTTCAAATGCCTTTTGCACATGGTAAAATTGTACTTCCAAAGTAAAATTCATTTGGCTATATTCTTTGTATCTTGAAGAGTTTGTGTAGTTTTATGGGTAGATATCTTTTCTAATAATAACAGAATGTAGGCTTTGGCCTAGTTTTTATTGGTTCGAAACATTTCAAGAAGTAGTGTTTTTTTTTTCTGAGGACTCCTTATAAAATTTTAGCCTAATTGGGTGCTTCAATCTGAGGTACTTAAACTATATCTAAAACCTAGCTATGTTAATATACCCAAGTGATATTTTTAACAAAGAATAGATATTGTTATAAAAATTTCCTATTCTTTTCTTTTGGGAATTTTCGGCGACCACATACTATTTTTATGATTTTAAAGCTATAAAATTTCAAGCAAATGTTTAAAAAAACACACTAAAACCACCCAAATATCACGAACAACCCCAAAATGTAAAAAAAAACACACTAAAACCACCCAAATATCACGAACAACCCCAAAATTTTGCATTAAAAATACAGTGGTTAATAGTAGTCTTCTGGTCAAATTTATGACAATATTTAGGGTGTCAAAATTAACTGAAACGTCTTTATGAAAATTTGTATCATTTACATAAATTGAAAGTGGAGATTGACAAGACCTTTTTCACATTGCTAAGACTCTCCTAAATAAATAGTCCTCACCAGTTCAAGCACTTGAGTGAATCCACTCAAAGGTGCAAATAATCCCTCTGAAGAACATGCAATGGGCACACTAATATATATTAATGATTTGATTGATGAATCTGTACACTTCATGCCAAAAATAATCATTTTTCACTTGAGTATGATTTATTTAACCTTTATCTATTACTACAAAGGTTTTCAAAAAAGTGAGTTTTGGTAGACCCCTAAAAAAGCCCAAGCCCTTCCGGAGCTGAGTGAATGTGAGTATCACCAGTGAGTGTATGCCAAATGCAATGCAAAAGGGTTGCTTTGGCACACCCTTTTATAGAATCCAGACCTACCTATCTTTTTCACAAAAAGATTTTTCCTTTCAACATGTGATGTGATGTAAATAAAAATCACGGGTCTTCTGGAACTTGGACTTTTGCATAATTGAAGGACGCCCTACACTATGATGTGTCATGTAAACCATAGTTAACTTCAACATGTAATCAAGATTGTACAGCCAAGTCCTTCCCTTTTAACATATGATCTAAATAAAAATCAAAATTACGGCTGTTTTACTTTCAAGACCACCATCAATTGCAACTTGGTCCTTTGCATAAAAATCAAGATTGTACAATAGACTAGTCCTTCTCCCTTTGCCATGCACAACAACTTTCCAAACTTAACCAGCCTTGGAACATGTGTTTTATATGATGTTATGAAGCATCATGAGTTTCTATAGTATCTAAAATAATGCAATGGGCATATGTTCTCACTCTTTCAAATGCCTTTTGCACATGATAAAATTGTACTTCCAAAGTAAAATTCATTTGGCTATATTCTTTGTATCTTTAGGAGTTTGTGTAGTTTTATGGGTAGATATCTTTTCCAATAACAACAAAATGTAGGCTTTGGCCTAGTTTTTACTCATTGGAAACATTTACAGAAGTAGTGTTTTTTTTTCTGAGGACTCCTTATAAAATTTTAGCCTAATTGGGTGCTTCAATCTGAGGTACTTAAGCTATATCTAAAACCTAGCTATGTTAATATACCCAAGTGATATTTTTAACAAAGAATAGACATTGTTATAAAAATTTCCTATTCTTTTCTTTTGGGAATTTTCGGTGACCACATACTATTTTTATGATTTTAAAGCTATTAAATTTCAAGCAAATGTTAAAAAAAACACACTAAAACCACCCAAATATCACAAACAACCCCAAAATTTTGCATTAAAAATACAGTGGTTAATAGTAGTCTTCTGGTCAAATTTATGACAATATTTAGGGTGTCAAAATTAACTGAAACATCTTTATGAAAATTCGTATCATTTACATAAATTGGAAGTGGAGATTGACAAGACCTTTTTAGCATTACTAAGACTCTCCTAAATAAATAGTCCTCACTAGTTGAAGCACTTGAGTGAATCCACTCAAAGGTGCAAATAATCCCTCTAAAGAACATGCAATGGATACACTAATATATAATAATGATTTTATTGATGAATCTGTACACTTCATGCCAAAAATAATCATTTTTCACTTGAGTATGATTTATTTAACCTTTATCTATTACTACAAAGGTTTTCAAAAAAGTGAGTTTTGGTAGACCCCTAAAAAAGCCCAAGCCCTTCCGAAAGGTGAGTGAATGTGAATATCACCAGTGTGTGTGAAGAGCAATTCTCTCTACCGTGCAATATAGTGCTCATAGAGTACTACCGACGATCAACAAATATGCTGAGAAACACAATGTCAATCCGAGGACTCGACCCGATTAGTGCATGAAGGCTTATCCCTTACGGGAGAGCTCACATACACGAACCACCACTTGACGATTCAACCATTTAGCACCTCAATTAGTCTCTCAATCCCTTAAACCCACTACACTAATCAAGAGAACAAGAAATGCATGGCAATCTCTTAATCCCATTCAAACATTGATTAAATCTTATCTTTCCCTAACGCCACCAAACCCATAAGCGTGCATCTACTAACCCACAAGCTTAAGCAAGCATAGAATGTAACATTCACAAACCCACAAGCTTATAGAGAGAGTCTATCCATGAATAACTCATTGCCAATGAAGTGGGCAAGAGCTTGCATCAATGGAGACTACACACACACACACACACACTACAAGCATGCATACACAAGAGAAAGAAAGAAGCATTCAACTAATCATAGATTAATCTACTTCAATGATGCTAAAACATATTAAGAGAAAGAAGTGGAGCTATACTCATTGCTACTTCAATGATGCTAAAACATATTAAGAGAAAGAAGTGGAGCTATACTCATTGGAGCTTGATGCTCGTTAGAGTACAATAGAGAGAGTTAGAGAGTTGCCATAGCTTGAGAGATCAAGAGCTTCACTCAATAGCTTATGAGAATGGCCAAAAACGTACTCTTTCTTTAGCTAACATCTCTTTTATAGAGATGTCACTAACTCTAACCCTAAGCCTCTTTCACACATGGGCAGATAACCCCATAAGTGAGCCTTGCTTAATACACTTAGAACGCTTATTTAGAACCCACATTGGCCTAAAACGATTTACATTGCACTTCGGCACAAAAATATGAAAAAATTATGTGCGTCTTTATGTTCCCATGGCTACAATCCCGCTCTCTCGCATTAATTGCTTTCGGCCTCCTTCCATAATCCGTGTTCCCGTGAGTGTTCCCGTGGAACATTCCCCCCTTTCTAAATCGCGCACGTTCTCGCGCGCGGTAGAAACAAAAGCTGTAAAAAACAA
Source organism: Cibotium barometz (assembly GCF_041138505.1). NCBI lineage: Eukaryota > Viridiplantae > Streptophyta > Polypodiopsida > Cyatheales > Cibotiaceae > Cibotium > Cibotium barometz. Next base: position 13,037,566 of record NC_141096.1, read on the forward strand.
TGGAAGACAAGTAAAGCCTTTTATTGAAAAAAAATCAGTAATGACAATCTCACACGTGAGCATGCAAGTGAAAGGCCGATTAGAGTTTTAAAGAGTGCTAAAAGAAGCGAGTAAAGACTAGTCAAAGTGAGACTAAGTGGTAGATAGTGCTATTCAAAGGCAAGTGTGCTTGTACACCGCAAGTTATGACCGCAGTCCCAATGTCCTATAAGTATAAAAGTTATTCCTAAGTGGCAACCCTACTTCTAAATATAAGCCATGGTGGTTGGACCTTTTTTTCTTTCTTTGTTTTTTTTTTTGGGGTGTAAAGAGCAGAAGATTAAAGAGAATTATTACTTTTAGCTTGACAAAGAGGAAGGTTCCATCCCAATGAGACCCAAGCAATGGCCAAGAGACCTCCGCCAAGAGAATCTAAAGGCCGCTAAGTATCTCAAGGGCGACAGACCCTTTTCTTTCTTTTTGACATAAGGAGTATCCCATGAAGATGAGGGCATCGATCTCGAGGGCCCATAATGTACCCAAGAGTCCTACCAACATCTATCAAGGCGATAGAGTCCTTGTAGGTCTTCTTCTTAATCTTTTAGACGTCAGTGTTTACCCCATGGAAACCAAGGCATCGGCCCCAAGGTGCTAAAATAACCCAAGGTCCTACCAAAGCATTCCACATGGCCGTAGACACGTCATGTCTCAAGTCACTTCTATATATTTTTTAGGGCATGTGTTTCATAAATTTTTGTCTATCATAGCACCTAGCCCAACCCCTGAGGTAGCTACCACTAGGGATAACTAATATACTTCTAGAGCATAAAAACTTGGCATACTCCGTTGGTATATGTCTTACACCGTCTTCAAATAGAAATACCTTCTACTAAGTCCTCTAAGAATCTAGAAATCACTCGCCACATAGTAACAACTAATTTAAAACTTAAACCAGCCAACTGTTTGTGAGCATGCAAACAATATATGCAAAAGTGAAAAGCACATAAAGAACAATATATGCAAAAGTGTAAAGCACATAAAGAACAAAAGATTATGATTTGAATACACCTGTTGTAGTGCTCATTGATGTTTTGCGTTTGTCGTGATGCATTGCTGATGTGCAGAGTGCTTCTCTTTGGTCTTTGTAGGCGTTGCATGTCTCCCCCCTTCCTAATTTGTGTGCACGGTAGGTGGACTATTGGGGCGTGTTTGTATGCTCTTGTTTAGCTGAGATCTCTGAAAAATGTCTTATTAACAAACAAGAAAAGAAAAGAATAAAATTTGTTATTGGTGCCAATCACCAAATATAGCCGAGGAAAAAAACCCAGTGGGAGAAAAGTGCCCTGGCTTGTTGATCTTATTGTGGAGTTGATGAGCTTATCCTTGCACTGGCGGTGGATTCGTGTCCACTTCTGCTAGAAAGATTGTATCAATCACTTCAAGATGCAAGGACAACCCTGTACAAAAGCCGACCTCTGGAGAAGGTGGTAGAGGAAGGAGTGCTTCCTCGCTAAAATATGACATTGGTTCTATGGGAAGGTTAAGCAGACAATTTCAATTTTGGAATTGCTCAATATAGGTGCTCATAGTGATCCAAAATTGACATGTTGAGGCTGGGGGAAGAAGGGCTTGCAAGATAGGTGGTTGCAAGTCATTTATGCATGTATCCCTCCATTGTTGTGCTTGAACCTCCTCAGGTAATCTACGTTGATTTGGTCCTCGGTCTGGTACTCTCACATCAAGAAGGTTATGGCGTTGGGGTGTAATTCCCACAATTTGTTTCATTAAGCCCGTGCCATATCGTCGAAAGTAAGAGCGGCATAGCCAACAAATGTGTGAAGCTTCCCCTAATACGAGTCGTGCACATTCTTGACAATGTGGAAATGGATGATGCTGTTGATAGAATAAAGTGACAAAGTGATGCCCACAGCAAATTTCACCTAAGGGAGAATAAAAGTATCTAGAATGAGTTTGAAAAGGAGGAGCACTATAACCCCCGCGATGAGTTTGAAAAGGAGGAGCACTATAACCCCCGCGATGTTCAGGTTGAGTACTATTAGGGTCAATGCATGGTGGATAGGAAAGGCAAGAGCAAAATGGATCAGGGGGCTGAGAACCAATGGGACTTTGTACGACAAATTCCAGTGACAAAGGTCTTACAGGATGACCCACTTCAAGAGGTCTATAAGGACTCTTTAGAGGGATATTATGCCACACCTAGATTGCCAGAGCTAGATCTTCCTCTAGCACTTGTGGTGGTAGTCGAGAAGCTTGCAGAATACAAGAACCGAATCGTTGATAAATGGGCCAATGAATACAGAACCTTAGATTGGAAGGAGATTCGGGAGCTGACGTGGAAAGGACAACCATTATTCATGGAAGTGTTCTAAACAAATACAGCTAAACCAGGAGAGACAGCCTTTCTTGGAGAAACTGCTGCTCCTCCCCTACGAGAGTTCATTAGAGAGGGACCCTCAACATCAAAGTGGACCACTGCAAGTAGCCCAACTCTAGCACCAAGATATTATCCTACACCAAAAGTGCAACCACAGATCACACCACAACAACGTTTTTCTCACTATGACAATCGAAGGGTAGGGGAGCCAACTCGGCCTCCCATAAATGCACCTCCTGAAATGCGGGTAACAAGATCTTTGGAGTGAGGCAGGTAATAGGGGACCCACACCAATTTGGGATGCATGTGGACCATCTTACCAAAGAGAAGAACAATTCCCACTGAGAGTGATGATAAAAAACAGAAGCAGGAGGCAGCACACACAAGGGAAGCAAACCCTAATCCATATCCATCAACCATAAAGAAAGAGAGAAGCCATAGTCACCATCTCTCTCACACACACAAAAGGGAACAGAACATAGTGTTATGTCCACACTACAAAGTAAACCTAATGTAATGTCCACACCACACATGACCAGCTGGACGCGGTCATAAACACACCACACGATATCTATCTACCATACTGTCACTCTGTCCGCACCCATGTGCTATCCTCCAGCTGTATACGAGCTTGACATTTCAACACTCCCCCTCAAGCTCGACATGTCCATCTCTAGGACTCCCAATCTAGTACGAAAATACTCGAACTTATCCTTACCAAGTGCTTTGGTAAAGATATCTGCAACCTGCTCATCTGTCTGCACATATGTCAAATCAACATGCCCATCTAGCACCTTCTCTCTGATGAAATGATAGTGGACCTCAATATGTTTGGTCCTGGCATGATAAACTGGGTTGCTAGCAAGCTGAATACTACTCATGTTGTCACAATGAATGACAACTCTCATATCACTCTGTATCCTGACATCATCTAGCAACTTTTTCAACCACATAGCCTCACATGCAGCTATGGCTGCTCCACGATACTCTGCCTCTGTGGTAGATAAAGCAACTGTAGGTTGCTTTTTACTGCTCCAACTCACAGCTCCACTACCAAGGCTGAAAACATAGCCACTGGTAGATCTCCTGTCATATGCACTACCGGCCCAATCTGCATCTGTATATCCATAGACATGCATGTCTTTTCCTGCCTCATAGAAAAGACCATAATGCACGGTAGTTTTGACGTATCTCAGAATCCGTCTCACAGCATCCAAGTGAGGTTTACGAGGACTCTGCATAAACTGACTCACCAAACCAACTGCATAACTGAGATCTGGCCTCGTAATGGTCATGTAGATAAGGCTACCAACCATTTGCCTGTACATGGTGATATCATCAAGCTCATCACCCAAATCAGCCCTAAGCTTCATGTTTTGCTCTAATGGTGTCAACATTGGTTTGCATGCTGTCATACCATACTTTGCCAGCATGTCAAGTGCATATTGCCTTTGCACCAACCATATACCCTTGTTTGTTCTAATCACCTCAATGCCAAGAAAGAACCTTAAATCACCAAGGTCTTTCATATCAAACTCTTTGCATAAAGAGGCTTTAACCTCATCAATGCCTTTCCCACAATCACCTGTGATAATCAAATCATCAACATAAATGACTATCATCACGATACCATCATGTGTCTTCTTCACATAAAGTGAAGAGTCTGCATTTCCAACCACAAATCCAATACTGACAAGATATCTGCTGATCTTGTCACTCCAAGCACGAGGTGCTTGCTTCAAACCATAGAGTGCTTTCTTTAACCTACAAATGAAAGTAGGATATTTTGGATGTACATATCCTTCTGGCTGTTCCATGTACACCTCTTCTTGTAGATCACCATTCAAGAAAGCATTTTTTACATCCATTTGATGTAAAACCCAACCTTTTTGTGCTGCTAATGCAATGATAGACCTCACTGTAGCCATCTTAGCCACTGGGCTAAAAGTTTCATCATAATCAAGACCATAAGTTTGTGCATATCCTTTAGCGACCAGCCTTGCCTTATGTCTCTCTAGGCTGCCATCTGACTTGCACTTTACCTTATACACCCATTTGCATCCAATTGCATTCTTTCCTTGAGGTAACTCAGCCAATTCCCATGTATTATTTTTGTCCAAAGCATCCATCTCTTCATCCATGGCTTTCTGCCATACATGCTCTCCAATAGCCTCTGTATAGCATGTAGGTTCCACATGCTTTACCATAGATGTCATGTATGCATAGTGCATAGCAAAATCTCTATATGTCAATCTCTCCACTGGATATCTGACTCTCTGGGATCTCCGCAATGCATGCGGGTCACTCTGTACACCTGTAACTCTGGCATGTGGTGGCACATATCTGTCCTGCCTAGCACCAGGTGTACGTACAACAGGTATCCCGAGCTCCTCATCCAAACTCTCTGAGCTAGAGGACTCATAGCCTGTGATTCCAATTCCTTCGACTTTCTTCTTGCCTTTATCCATAGCACTACTCCCAGTGCTCGCACTCTCATGCCTCAATCGTCCTGACCATGGACGTACACTGCTACTACTCTCAGCTTCTGCTGCTGGCCCAGACATAGTAGTAGAGCTAGAACTTGCTTGTGATGGCAAGTTCACAGGTACATTAGCCTCAAGTGTGTCAATGACTCCCTCATCTCTTGCTTTGTACCAACTAGCAAGCTCATCAAACACCACATCACGTGAGATGACTACTTGTCTAGTTTGAGGGTTATAACATTTGTAGGCCTTTCGATCCTGTGCATATCCAACAAATACACATTTCTCTGCCTTAGGATCCAACTTCCGTCTTCTTTCATCAGGCACATGAACATAAGCTACACATCCAAAGACTTTCAGATGTCCAATATCTGGCCTGTAACCTGTAAGCCGCATCTCTGGCGTGCTTCCATGAATGGCTGCTGTAGGTGTTTTGTTCAGGATATACACTGCAGTAGCACATGCTTCTGCCCAATAGTAATCTGGCATGCTCTTTTCATTGAGCATTGCCCTTGCCACTTCACATATGACTCGATTCTTTCTCTCAGCCACACCATTCTGCTGAGGTGTATACCTGCATGTCAACTGTCTCCTTATCCCATGCTTCCGCAAGAAATGCTCAAAAGCTTTTGAGGTGTATTCACCACCTCCATCTGTTCTCAGACACTTAATCCAACAGCCATATTGTTTTTCTACAAGAGCTTTGAAATCCATGAATTTTTCCAGCACTTCACTCCTCTCTCAAAAAATATATCCAGGTCATCCTGCTGAAGTCATCTATAAATGTCACATAGTATAGACTTCCTTTGATAGATGGGTTTTGTGCTGGGCCCCATACATCACTGTGCACTATCTCAAGTGGTCTATTACTCATGTTTCCTTCTCTAGGAAACCTCAACCTTGCCTGCTTTCCAAACTGACAGGCTTCACAAACATGCATATGTCCATCATATTTAAATCGAGGCAATCCACTGACAATGCCTCTTGTTTGCATGTTCTTTAATCTCTGTATATTGACATGTCCAATCCTTTTGTGCCACATGTCAATGTCCTGCACAATCCCATTGCTCTTTGAAAACATGGCTGAGCTCAATTCTGGTATGCCTGCATCCAATTTGAACAACCTTCCTTCCTTCTTGCCCTTGGCAATCAATCTACAGCCATGCTTAAAATCTTCCACAAAACAGCCTTTCTCATTGAATCTGACTTGTAGTCCCTGCTCAACCATTTGTCCTACTGATGCCAAACTCTTTGTGATGGATGGTACATATAACACTTCTGACATATTCTTCACATTTCCATCATGCATCCTCAAAGGCACACTGCCAACATGTGTTATAAGATGCTGAGTATCATCTCCTGTGACCACATAACCATTTGTATCCAATGGTTGCATCTTCTCAAACCACTCACCATGACATGTCATGTGGTTTGAGGCACCTGAATCCATATACCATGACTCATCTCCTGCATTCTGAGTCCCCATAACATGCTTCATTGCAAAAAGATGATTTGAACTCCCATCATTGTTGCTAGTAGATGCATAATTTCCATGTTGTGGTCTTCCATTCCTCATATCATTCTGCTTTTTGTAACAATCTTTTGCCATATGTCCAAGTTTGCCACAATAGTGACATTCAATCCCATTCAAATTTTGTTGAGGACCTTGCCATCGTCCTCTACCACACGAGCACCTGTTCCAAATCTCCCCCTATGGGATTGAAATCCACGACCTCCACGTGATCCAAATGATGACTGTGAATTCTGAAAATTCTGATTTGATTGTGGTTGAGTAGACCTGTCATTCCAACCACGTCCTCCACGGCCTCGAGGGGTAAATCTCCCCCTGCCTCGAAAGCCTCTAGATGAGTAAAAAGCCTGATTCCTTGCATGTTCATCATTGCTTGACGAGGATGCACCACTTGTAACACTCATACCACCAAGGCCAAGCTTCAATTCTTCCACAATGAGCAATGACACAAGCTCATTAAAGTCTGGCATTCCTCCCAACCTTACTGAGATGGAAGTATCAAAAGATTTGTATTCTTTGCCTAAACCACGTAATGTGAGAGCAACCAAATCATCATCATCCATTGGGGCATGGATTGATGACAAGGAATCTGCATAACCCTTGATTTCCTGAACATACTCATGTATACTCCTATTCCTTCGTGTTACACTGTGAATCTGTTGCTTTAGTTGTATCTTCCTTGCACCAGTGTCTGTCTCATACATTCGGCATAATATACCCCATGCTTCTTTCGGTGTATCTGCATCTTGGATGTGAATAAGCAAGGCATCTGTTACACATATGGAAAAATAATGCAACACCTTCGAAGACCGCTCTACCCATTGCTTGTGAGCCAGTAACTGAGCATTATTTGGTTGAGGAGGTAGGTATGGTTCCGGGTCTTCCTCCGAGACAAGACTCCATAAACCTTTGCCTTTCAAAAAACTCTTCATTTGAAACTTCCACACTTGAAAGTTAGTGCGATCAAGCTTCTCTCCAACAATCTGTATCGGACCATCTCCCATTGTTGCAAAAATATAGTAGATGTACCCCTTTGACAAGTTGTATGTAGAACCTGTAAAGCTTCAAATCTCTCCAAATCACATCAAATGCTTGCAAATTGTGTGCATTTACATCCCACAATGAGTCACCAACAATGTACACTCGATCAAAGTTGAAATCAAATGATACTCCTTCACAAAAAATTTTCTGGTTTTTTTCTCGCCAGTAACCAGTCAAGATTATGCTCTAAATCCTTCAAATCTTGTCCAAATTCAATGATTCAACTTGCATTAGCTTCCAACACATTGCTCCAACATATCCTAGAAGGGTTTGATCCAATTCTTCAAGGGGAATGAGAACCACCAATTTTTGTAACCTCTGGTTTGAATTTTTCTGCATCTGTCAGGTACCACCTCTCACTAAAATTGCTCTATCTCCTTCAAATCTTCTCCAAATCCAAAACTTTTTGATTCAAAAGTTTAGCAACTCATAGGACTCTACTTGTACCAGAGGAATTAGACCAATTTGATATAGACAAGGATTAATGCCTTGATTAAAAATGCTCTGTTTCTGGACAGACTTTCTGCAAACCTGCACACCTCTGATAAATCACTTCAATGAGCTCCAAATACATGAAATGAGCTGCAACCAATCATCACAAGACCTTAGCAATGTCTTTGCTAAACTCCCCAAGCTTTAAAGCATTCACTTTGGTGACCAAATGAGGAAATTAGATCAAAATCTTTGCAAACTGTCCAAGTATCTGCATCAGCATGCGCCGCCTGCTCCAGGAGCTCTAGGAGAGAGGGGAAATCACAATTGAAGTAACAAGCTTCTTAGCAATGACCTAAACTACCTTGCTCTTGAAGGGTTTAGCTCAATTTTGCCTCTAGCTCCTGGGGTATGTCCACTGTTTTTGTGAAAAACCAGAAACTTATACATAAATCCACTTTCACTTGATTTTGCTCAAATCTGTATGCATCAATCTGCTTCAAGATTCTGTATGTTGCTTGTGCCCACTTTGTTAATACATTTGCAAGCCCAAATACACGTGCCTTTGTGTGTACATTTGCCAGGAGTACATTCACTTCAAGCTTTCCATGAAAGCTTTAGAGAAAAAACCAAAAATTTGCACTTGCTTTATGCACTTCAATCTTCACTGAACTTGCTCTTTGGCACCTGCAATCCGTAGAGGGGGTCTTGCTACACTTACCAATGGTCCTTAGCTTTCAGATCTGATGCCGGTGTGTGCTCCACAGCTTCTCCTTTGCTCCAAGCTCCAATGGCTTCCTTCACAGCTTTTCCTTCTTCTTCGCTCTTCTCTCACTCACTCTCACAACTCAGCTAATGAGCTCTTGGCTCTGATACCATGATAAAAAACAGAAGCAGGAGGCAGCACACACAAGGGAAGCAAACCCTAATCCATATCCATCAACCATAAAGAAAGAGAGAAGCCATAGTCACCATCTCTCTCACACACACAAAAGGGAACACAACATAGTGTTATGTCCACACTACAAAGTAAACCTAATGTAATGTCCACACCACACATGACCAGCTGGACGCGGTCATAAACACACCACACGATATCTATCTACCATACTGTCACTCTGTCAGCACCCATGTGCTATCCTCCAGCTGTATACGAGCTTGACATTTCAACATGTGAGAGGCCGTAGGCCCTATGATGAGTATTCAAGACAAGTAAGGCCATCAACTCTTCAGAAACTGATAAAGAAGTACGAAGGGTCGGGAGATCCATATGACCATGTAGCAGCATTTAGGCAAGCAGTTCGAGCTAAGCAAGTGACTGACAAGCATACACAAATTGAAGGATTTGGGCTCACTCTTGAGGGAAAGGCCCTTGCTTGGTTTCAGGCACTAGAGGCTTCAGACAAATCTTCTTTACGAGTTCTGGAAGAGAGATTCATTGCTGCTTTTTCCTTGATGGGGATTCAACATGACACGGTAGCAAACATCTACTCTTTCAAGCAAGGCGAGACTGAGAGTGTTAGAGATTGTGTAAATAGGATGAAGCAGTACATTAATTGTTGCCCAGAAGATGAGAAGCCTACCCAAAGTCGATTAATTTCTCTCTTCTTAAAAGGACTCAAAAATTCAACACTGCATACACATCTCTATGCAAAGAAGCATACAATTTTCAATGAGTGTTGCCATGATGCTATGGATTTCACAGATAACTTCAAATTCCAAGATGGTTCTTGCCCTGAGGTGCAACCTAGGGATCAGTGGGGTGATGACCAAAGTTCAGGGTCTAGTGCGCTAGTAAATCCAGACCAGATAGCTAACCTAGTACTAAGGAGATTGGGACAAACCTATCGCCCACCCATGCAGCCACAACAACAGCAGCAGCGAATGAGGAGTGTACTACCTACAGGTCCTCATCTTTGTGGAGCATGTGGCGGTAACCATAAAACCGAAGAATGTAATACCTTTTCTCCTCTAGTCACAAACCAACCCACAAAGAAGTGGTGCCAGGCCTGTGCTTGGGACTTGGTGACATTGCCTGAAGGCAAGAAAGCTAGTGTATATTCCCGTGACCTTGACTAAAGTGCTCACACATACATCTACCACATGGCCTACATCATCTTCTTTCTTGCGTGTTTACTATGCAGGTCGTGCCGCCTGTGCTATTGATTCCTTCTCTGCTCACAATGCTTGCTCTTGTGTTTACTTTCCAGACTATGCTGCGCGTTGCTCTCTCCGGCCCGCTGGCTTTCTTCTATTTTCTACTATATCGTTATGCCTTGCAACCTCGTCACCTTTTTACTGCTGGAGAGAGCCGCACCTCTCCTTTGCCTTGACATATGGTGCCTCCTTGCCACATTGAGCTGCCCGTCAACTCCACCACTTATCTCCAGACAAGGTTGGCCGGTGTCGTTGTGCCACTCAAAACAAAAGGTAGTTATTATGGCCACCTTCGATCAGCCACCTCTCAAAAGGTAGCTACTATGGCCGCCTTCACTTATTCTGGGTGCTCTACAACACCAAAACGACTTTGCCTTCCTGCTATTAAGCCGATAGTTGGTCAGAATTGCCTCTTAAGATGATGCCAGCCACAACACCTAATCACCTTTTAATCAAGGATAAGGAAAATAATAACTCCCTAATCACTTTCTAAGAGCTAGCTAGCCCAGTAGGCTCTAATACCATTGTAGAGAGATAGCAATAGTCATGTGATTTCTCAACATGGTATCATTGTAGAGAGATAGCAATAGTAAAAGGGATTAATCTTAATACTAATCAATAATAAAGGTTTAAGATTCACAATACTAATCAATAATAAAGGTTTAAGATTCACAATACCGTAATATCATTGCATTAGAGATGATCCAAGTACATCCTTTTATAGCTCTCACGGAGCTCCCATCTCACAAGATGTGTGCACCCTAGTGCCAACCATAGGTCCTCACACTATATGTGCCTCCTTCCACTTTTCATGTGCTACTTTTTTGACCTTTGCCAATGTACCCTTGGTCTATCCTTTTCTAATGTGCATGCTCCTCCCCTTGCTCTACTCATATTGCACCCTCATACATTGCCTTTCTCAACAACTCTTGAGTACATTCCATTGCTCATTGGTCATATCTCATCTATATCTAAGTGGTTGCATATCTTGCTCTATTGGTGTGAATTTGCTTATGTAATAATCATCTCCAATATGTGATTCATTTAATCATTGCCAAGTTTAAGCTCATACCATGTCTTTTAGCATGGTATCAGAGTTACCCTTCTTGGGAGCTTTCTCTATGTGAGAATTGTGTGGGTGTATGTGTGATTTACTCACAAGCATTTTCTCTTATCATTAAGTGGCATTTTTGGTGAGAGACTCATTGGTTACATGCACTAGGGTGCTGATTTTAAGGAAGGAACACAATGCAAGTAACTCAACACTGGGACGACAGAAATCAAGGAGATTTGCCTCGTTTCTCTCTTTGAGAAGAGCGAAACCTTTTAAATTCAAATCCATGTTTTTCTTTTTAAACCTTAGTGATTTTTAATCCTTAAAACTTTGTGATAAAAGGTTCCTTAAACCTTTGAGTATTCTTACAACTTTTTGATAAAAGGATTATCAAATCCTTGGGATCATTGAAAATAGCATGGATTACTAATGCCTTTGCCTCTTCCTAATGTTACTTCTACACAAAATGATATTATTTGGACTATTGTTGATAGATTTAGTAAGCAAGCATTTTTTATTGCATGTAAAAAGATATTGTATGCTTCACAAGCTACACATCTCATTGGGGAAAATTTGGACACAAATTGAGTCCTTTAAGGATTTCCACACATTCTCTCTCTATAAAAATGGGATCATGGTGAATTTTTTACAAATCAAATCAGAAGTTAGCAGAGTTTGAACACTTGGAATCTACTCTTTGAGACTTTTCTGATGATATGCAGCATGTTAGGCAATTTTGCATATTCTAGAAGTCCCTAAATTTGGTGATGACATGGCACGTTATGTGCCATATGATCACCAAATTTGGGGACTTCTTGAATATGTAAAATTTTTCATCATGGTATAGTAACATGCCACATGATCACCAAATTTGGGGATTTCTAAAATATGCAAAATTCCCTTCATGCTATATATTATCGAAAAGGCCTCGAACAGTATATTCCAAATTTCCAAACTTCGCTCACTTCTGGAGTTGATTTGTAAAAATTTCACTGTGATCCCATTTTTGGAGAGAGAATGTGTAGCAATCCTTAAAGGTCCTAATTTGCATCCTAATTTCTCCTAATTTTTCATTAAACAAGTCTTCACACATTATAGTCTATCTAAAGTTATTGTATCTAATCACGACTCTAGATTTTGTAATTATTTTTGGATTGTTTTATTTTAAAATCTAGGATCTAAAATTAATTTTGCATCTTATTTACATCCTAAAAGCAATAGCCAAACCAAAGAAACTAATGGTACCATTTTAGATTTATTAAGGTCATACATAATCTCTACACCAGCTAAGTCGAACCAATATCTTCATTTGTTACAATTTGCATACAATAATACACCACACTCTACTATAGGGAAAACTCCTTTTGAAGTCGTGTATGGTAAGAAATTATCGACACGTGCTTCTCGACTTTCACACACTATCCATAGTAGCAATTGATGATTTCACTAGAGACCATACCTATATATTACAACAAGTACATGAGGCTATATCTAGATCCCAAATACAATATACCAACCAAGAAAATAAGAAATGAAGGGTGGTTGCAAGATCAGGGTGCCCAGTTTTGTCCACTCAAGCACCCTTTAAATAGTAAAAAAACAGGCATTTGTTTTCCTTTAGTGGCTAATCTCTCCTAGCTAACAAAGGTTTCCTTTCAAGTTCTTTTGTTGGAACATCACATGCAAAGTTTGGAATATAGTTGCATAATCTGATTAAGCATTAAATAGTCAAAAGTCCTCATTTCCTTAGGTACAACATCAATGTATACACCCTGTCCCAAATTTGGACGGATTTCATAAAATACTAATATCTTTTACATATAAACTCATATGAGATTCCCACTTTGGACATTAGATCTTCACATAATATATAGATTAACTTGATTTTTTTAAAAAAATTTAAGCTATTTGTCTATTTTCTTTAAATATTTCAAGGTCTTTTAAGTGTTATAATATATGGCACTTTTTGTACCCACAATATCTACTACTTAAAATGCTCAATTGTGTAGATCAAAAGAGTGTTAGATAAAGAGACATGAGTAGAATGTGGTGGTTAGTCAAAATTTCAAATCCAATGGTTGGATTTTTTATGATATCTTTTCCAAAATTCTTTCAGGTTATCAGAAGGCCTGTAAATATTAATAATCTAATTAGTAAAATTATATTTCTGAAGTAAATAATCTAAAACCTATAGGGAATAGCGTACTTGTAATGGTGCATCTATGGAAAAAAATTTGGATCACTCTAAGTATGAAAAGATTAAATTTTTATAATTTCAAAATATTTTTGATAAATTTTCATTAATTAGACTAATTTATATTAATTTAAGTTTTATGGGATCAATTTTAGTGCATGTGTATTTTCTATTAGTTTCTTGATCTCATTTAAATTACCCTGCCTCCCCGAATTTTCTCTCCAAGCATTGTCCCAATCTAGCATAAACTGGACAAAACTGGATACCCTGATCTTGCAACAACCCTGAAAGCCAATCACTTTTCAAAAAGAAGGTGATTATGTTTAGCTTCATTTAGAAAAAATAAGACTCAAAAGTGTAGACAAACACCCCACAATTAAATTAGTTTCTAGATTTTATGGCCCATTTAAGATTCTAACAAAAATAAATTACAGCGCTTATCATCTAGATATTCCATCACATTAGTATATTCATAACTCTTTTCACATTAGTCTATTAAAACCATTTAGAGACCTTCTTCTAGATTATCTAGTATATGATGACCTTCTATCATATGAACATTCTAAAATCATCAAACCAAAAATTATTTTAGACCATGAGCAGACAACAACAAAAAGTTCATATTTAACATCCATATTTGGTCAAGTATAAAGGACATCCCATCGAAGATTCTCAATGGCTACTTGATCATGCCCTCGTTTGCCTATCGATCCTTGATTACATCTTATGTTCATACTATCCCATCATGATTATTTATTATTTTGTGACAAATTGAGAACAATTTCTTGTCATCCCCAAGGCATATTATGAGGAGTTAATTCATGGAATATATATTCTCATGTTTTCTATTATTTATGAATTAGAGTTGATTCATGGAACATATATTCAAACGTTTTCCACTTTTATGAATTGGAGGTAATTCATGGAATACATATTCCATGAATTGGAGTTAATTCATGAAAATATGTATTCTCACATTTTCCACTCTTATTAATTCTCCTATACAGGTTTAGATTAGGAAGCCTTTCTAAATCCAAGTGATCATAGCATACATGTGTGGGAGTATTGGTTACATCATATTAATGATATGAGTTTTGTATAGTTATTTATATTTTTAATCAATTAATTTATTAATTGATTAGCTCAGTTGATGTAAGTGTAGATCATTGGATTGGATAATGGAGATGATCTGGTGGTGGTCAAGAATATTTTGAGAGGATCAAGTTTGAGTATCAACCAATATTATTTGATTTTGTGACTATAAGCACTATTAATTAACTTTGGATGCTATCCATATTTATTGATGATGTATATATTATTTGGGACATGTGAAAAACTTCTACATATTTGATTTTACAAGATATATACACATTCGATTTTACAAGATATATAAACATCTATATGGTTTTAGAATCACATCTATTTTTGAAGTAGTTTAGCTTACATGCTCAAGTAAGCTATTTTTGAAGCAAGAGATTCTTGAACAAGTCGACATATTTGTAAAGCACACTATTTTGAGTCCCAAAAGTCACCTCAAGAAATATATTTAAGTACACCAAGAGGAAGCGTGGACTCACTCTTGTGTGGGGGCAAATTAGACCCAATATTGTACCTTGAGTAATTGTTTATTCTATTTATGCCTAATAATTAATATTTTTACAATCAATTATTTGGGTTCATGTTAATCTCTCACAATAATATATTAGACTATATTTCCCCCCTCTGTTTGAATGAAGAGTTTGAATTTTAAAGCCAGTTTTATTTTTAACCATAGTAATACGATGTTGAAAATGAGAAAATACATCTAATTTTTCTTTCATAGGGTAATACCAACTGAATTTGTTGTAATCATCAATAAACATAACAAAATATATTTTTTCTCCCAAAGAAGTAGTCCTCATTACACACATCATTGTGATGGGCTACGATTTATGATCTAATTGATTAAAAACAGGTAGAGGAAGAGGAGACACACACACAGGAGCAAACCCTAATGTATATTGCAAATCGTAACCATAGAGGGAAGCCATCTCCCTTCTCACACAATGCATGAAGCCAAACAAGACACACTATGTGTTGTGTCCACACACAGCTAACCCTAGCTAATGTCCACACACTATGACCAGCTAGACGCGGTCATTTATGTCTCACACATGTTCCTACCTAACATGCCAGCACATAACGCAGCTGGCACAAGCTGACATCGAGCTTGAATCTCAACAGCCCCTCTCAAGCTCATGATGTACTGCCATAGATGAAGATGTAGATGAGCTTGGGCTATCAAAGCTCTCAACACTCCCCCTCAAGCTCATCCCACGTACTCCCAACATAGTACGGAAGTACTCAAACTTCTCCCTGCTAAGTGGCTTTGTAAAGATGTCGGCCACCTGCTCTTCAGTCTTCACATACTGTAAATCCACTGTACCATCCAGCACTTTCTCTCTGACAAAGTGATATGGACCTCTATGTGTTTGGTCCGCGCATGAAAAACTAGATTCTTGGCCAACTGTATGTTGCTCATGTTGTCACAATGAATGACAACCTTGCCATCAATAGGCTCACCCAAATCAGCCAAGAGATTCTTTAACCATACTCCTTCACATGTAGCAATGGCTGCACCCCTATATTCAGCCTCTGTACTAGATAAAGCAATAGTAGGTTGCTTCTTGTTACTCCAACTCACCACGGCACTTCCAAATGTAAAGGCATAACCACTAGTAGACCTCCTGTCATACGAGCTACCTGCCCAATCTGTATCTGTGTAGCCATGTATATCCAAGCCTTTACCATGCTCATAAAGAAGACCATAATGTGTAGTGGTCTTTACATATCGCATAATGCGTCTCGCTGCATCCAAATGAGGTTTTTTGGGGCTCTGCATAAATTGGCTTACTAGCCCCACAGCATAACTAAGATCCGGGCATGTGATAGTCATGTAAATGAGACTACCAACCATCTTTCGATACATAGATGGATCATCCAACTCTTCACCAAAATCAGCCCCCGCAGCTTTACATTCTGCTCCAAAGTTGTACTCATTGGCTTACACCCTATCATCCCATATTTTGCCAACATATCCAATGCATATTGGCGTTGCACTAACCACACATACCTGCATGGTCTTTGATCACTTCAATTCCAAGAAAATATCTTAAATCACCCAAGTCTTTCATGTCAAACTGCCCACTCAATGCCTTCTTGACATGCATAACATCTGTAGCTTGATCTCATGTGACAATCAAGTCATCCACATAGATGACAAGTAAGACAATGCCATGATCTGTTTTCTTTACATAGAGTGAAGAATCTGCTGTAGAAACCTGAAATCCAAGGGAGATAAGATATCGGCTCATCTTATCACTCCAAGCACGAGGTGCTTGCTTCAAACCATATAATGCTTTCTTTAATCTACATACATGAGTGGGATACCCTGGGTGTACATATCCTTCTGGCTATGCCATATAAACTTCCTCTTGTAGATCACCATTTAGAAATGCATTTTTCACATCCATTTGATGCATTTTCAAACCTGCAGCCATAGTTATGACTGCTCTCACTATTCCCATCTTTGCAATTGGACTAAATGTTTCATCATAGTCCAAGCCTTGGGTTTGTGCATAATCCTTAGCTACCAATCTTGCTTTATGACGTTCAATGGAACCATCTTACTTGCATTTCACCTTGTAAACCCATTTGCAACCAATGACATTTTTGTTTTGTGGTAAGGCAACCAAATCCCATGTTTCATTATGAACTAATGCGTCCATCTCAACATCCATTGCCTTCTCCCATACATGCTTCCCAATAGCTTCTGTATAGCATGGAGGTTCCACATCTTCACCAAAGAGGTCATATATATGCATAATGCATAGCAAAATCACGATATGTCAACCTGTCAACTGGATACCTGACCCTTTGGGATCTCCGCAATGCATGCGGATCACTCTGAACACCTGTCACTCTAGCATGTGGAGGCACATATCTATCCTGCCTTGCATCGGGTGTGCATAAAATTGGTATACCAAGTTCTTCATCCAAACTCTCTGAACTTGACGACTCATAACCTGTAATGCCAATTCCTTCAACCTTCTTTTTCCCTTTATCCACAGCACTACTCCTAGTGCTGACACTCTCATGTCTCAAGCGTCCTGACCATGGACGTATAGTGCTACTCTCAGACTCTGTTGACCCCCAGACATAGAGATAGAACTTGCTTGTGGCAAGTTTACATGCACATCAGCATCGAGAGAATCAATGACACCCTCATCCTTTGCTTTGTACCAACTAGCAAGTTCATCAAACACCACATCTCGTGAGATAACCACTTGCCTAGTTTGTGGATTGTAACATTTATATGCCTTGTGATCCTGTGCATATCCAACAAACACACACTTTTCTGCCTTAGGATCCAACTTCCTCGTTCTCTCATCAGGCACATGTACATAACCTATGCAACCAAAAACTTTGAGGTGTCCAATGTCTGGCCGAAAACATGTAAGCCGCATCTCTGGCGTACTTAAATATATACAGTGTGGTGGCTTTTTCTATTTTAAGGTCAAATGGAGTCATGTCCTTGCAACATTATCGACATGTGCTTTACCTAAGCCAATTCAATTTTGTGACTCAGATGGATATGACATTATTCCCATACGAATGGTACAACCACGTGACCTTCTAGATGTTTTGTACTATGGGGATGCATCCACAATAGCACTGCATGTAGAGGAAGTCTCAGTGGAGGATTTAACACTCGAATCTTCTAATGATGCTGATAAGGAAGAGACACTAGAAGGTGAGCAAATGCCTAACTTCATTAATGGAAGTCGTCTCAAGAAATACAATGAACCATTAACTGAAGCCATGCTTCAAGCTGAGATCTTTAGGGATCCACAACAACGGTATCTTGTTAAGATTGCAGAGTTTTTCTCAGAGCTTAATAGAGCACCTCTAGTCAATGACCAGGGTAACATGTACATGGGTGGAGATGGTGTTCGCTACGAAGTCACCTATCATCGAGAGAATGTGGATAAATTAGGGGAGCTCTCTAAAAGTGAGTTCTTAGACTTATCAAAGCCTTCCAGAGCAAGGGAGTCTAGAGATGATTGGCTCATTGAGCTGGACATGCTTGGACCATAAAATAGAAAAAGAAAAAAACCTTAAAATTTGACCTTATGCACTTGCGGTCGGGACGTCATATAGACACTGCCATAGGGCCTAGGGCACCTTCTAGAGAGTACCTACGCAGGAAAGTGGGACCCAATCGGTAGAAAATTTGGCAGATATTGCTGAAACCTTTTCCGAATCCCAATCTGATACCCTTTCCAGAACAACTAGCTCATTGTCCATGGACAATCTAGGGCCATCAAATAGTCATCCCTTAGCCCCAAATAGGACACCCACAAGATCTTTTAATCCATTTGAAGCCGACACCATGGGGTTATCACTCAATGTGAGACTTCAATATGTCTACACGAATGCTCAAGGAGCTGAGATCTTTAGGGATCCACAACAATGGTATCTTGTTAAGATCGCAGACTTTTTCTCAGAACTTGATAGAGCACCTCTAGTCAATGACCAGGATAACATGTACATGGGTGGAGATGGTGTTCGCTACGAAGTCACCTATCATCCAGAGAATGTGGATAAATTAGGGGAGCTCTCTAAAAGCGAGTTCTTAGACTTATCAAAGCTTTCCAGAGCAAGGAAGTCTAGAGATGATTGGCTCATTGAGCCGGACATGCTTAGACCATCCAATGCCCAGTCCTCAAAGCCATCCATAGATGATTTACTTCTTGTAGATCTAAATTTGGAAAGGGACAGGAAAGGCAAGAGCAAAATGGATCAGGGGGCTGAGAACCAATGGGAGTTTGTACGACAAATTCCAGTGACAAAGGTCTTACAGGATGACCCACTTCAAGAGATCTATAAGGACTCTTTAGAAGGATATTATGCCACAACTAGATTGCGAGAGCTAGATCTTCCTCTAGCACTTGTGGTGGTAGTCGAGAAGCTTGCAGAATACAAGAACCGAATCGTTGATAAATGGGCCAATGAATACCGAACCTTAGATTGAAAAGAGATTCGGGAGCTGACGTGGAAAGGACAACCATTATTCATGGAAGTGTTCTCAACGAATACAGCTAAACCAGGAGAGACAGCCTTTCTTGGAGAAACTGCTGCTCCTCCCCTACGAGCGTTCATTAGAGAGGGACCCTCAACATCAAAGTGGACCACTGCAAGTAGCCCAACTCTAGCACCAAGATATTATCTTACACCAAAAGTGCGACCATAGATCACACCACAACAAAGTTTCTCTCACTATGACAATCGGAGGATAGGGGAGCCAACTTGGCCTCCCATAAATGCACCTCCTGAAATGCGGGTAACAAGATCTTTGGAGGGGGTTGGTGAGGCAGGTAATAGGGCACCCACACCAATTTGGGATGCATGTGGACCATCTTACCAAAGAGAGGAACAATTCCCACATTGAGAGTGAGAGGCCGTAGGCCCTATGATGAGTATTCAAGAGACAAGTAAGGCCATCAACTCTTCAAAAACTGGTAAAAAAGTACGAAGGGTCGGGAGATCCATATGACCATGTAGCAGCATTTAGGCAAGCAGTTCGAGCTGAGCAAGTGACTGACAAGCATACGCAAATTGAAGGATTTGGGCTCACTCTTGAGGGAAAGGTCCTTGCTTGGTTTCAGGCACTAGAGGCTTCAGACAAATCTTCTTTACGAGTCCTGGAAGAGAGATTCATTGCTGCTTTTTCCTTGACGGGGATTCAACATGACACGGTAGCAAACATCTACTCTTTCAAGCAAGGCGAGACTGAGAGTGTTAGAGACTGTGTAAATAGAATGAAGCAGTACATTAATCGTTGCCCAGAAGATGAGAAGCCCACCCAGAGTCGATTAATTTCTCTCTTCTTAAAAGGACTCAAAAATGCAACACTGCATACACATCTCTAAGCAAAGAAGCATACAAATTTCAATGAGTCTTGCCATGATGCTATGGATTTCATATATAACTTCAAATTCCAAGATGGTACTGGCCCTGAGGTGCAACCTAGGGATCAGTGCGGTGATGACCAAAGTTCAGGGTCTAGTGCGCTAGTAAATGCAGACCAGATAGCTAACCTAGTACTAAGGAGATTGGGACAAACCTATCGCCCACCCATGCAGCCACAACAACAGCAGCAGCGAATGAGGAGTGTACTACCTACAGGTCCTCATCTTTGTGGAGCATGTGGCGGTAACCATAAAACCGAAGAATGTAATACCTTTTCTCCTCTAGTCACAAACCAACCCACAAAGAAGTGGTGCCAGGCCTGTGCTTGGAACTTTACCCACACCACACAGGAATGTACGCGCATTGCAAGAATGTACAGGAGCGTGAGCAGCAAAGGGATGGAGTGACTCCACAAATGCATCAACAGTATACTAATTTTGAACGTAAGCCACCGATGGCACAAGAGCAAGCACGACCTGTTCTTGGAGCTCAACCTCCTGCTCCTGGGACTGCTCCTGTGAGGGTTGTTGACTACGACAATTCAAATATGTGTAGAGACTTGGTAAACCCAGGCTATGTGGAGGAGGAATATGCATCATATTCATCCAAGGAAAATCTCTTTGAAAGTCCCGCATATCCAAGCCAAGCACTGGAGGCTCAACCAGTGAAACAAAATTCTTTGATGTTGCTAGGCGGCTACCAACCTAGGACTCTAGGCCCCTCGGGTCAATGGCAGCAAAGGAAAGTAGAAGCAATACTAATGGGCCCCTGTTATGAGTGCGGAGAACCCCATTGGGCTCGTGATTGTCCACATCGCTCAAGGCAAGCAGCTCGATCCAATACAACAGTACCACAGTTTCTACCAATTGAAAGATATTGTCTAGGGTGTTGTGTAGAACACTTCCCAAAGGATTGTTTGCTGAAACCACATGAGGAAGACACCTCTCAACCAAAGGTCTCACTCAACTTTGTAGGGGCAGTTCCATAGCCACCTTCATCAGAGAATGAGGATGTCGTGCCACGTAGAGTCATGACTAGATCACAGACACGAAATGCCCAAATGCAAACTAATGAGACACCTCGAACTAGGGATGCAAAGGCAAATCTAGTGGACAAGACCCTACATTCCAATAGAAAAAGGACCACTAGGAGGAAAAAGAACCGCAACAAGCAAACTAAAAGTGCATCCACTAGTTCTCAAGAAGCCTCTAAACAAAACATGAGGGATCAAGATTTTACATCCCAAGAAGTGCATGAGGAGCATCAACCTCAACCTGGGCCTAGTGCTAAACAAGATGAGGCTAGTACGACCGAGGATAGTTTTGGGGGTTCTGTTTTTGTGGATAAGGTGAACGAGACTCTAGATGCCATCATTGATGCTCATAGAAGTCGCATTGCAGCTTTATCTGAGCTACCCAAGAAGCTTCAAGAATACCCAAACCCTCGTGAGGAGAAGATCAATCTAGCTGTACATCAGCAACTCATTAGGGAAGCTCAATCAATACTTGAGGGACCACCTCCACCTATCCCTCGAGGCCCAACCTCTCTTAAGCCAACATTAGAAACCATACCAGAAGTGTCATCAAGTTGGGAAATGAAAAGTGAGCTCATCTCACAATCTCATAGCGAGAAGTCTGCACCAATTGCCACCCCATTGAAAGAAGGTATTCTGTCACCACCTAGCCTTGCCTTCCCATGCAATGATGAAGTTATTGATGTTAACGAGGACATGGCAAATGAGATGTGGGCAGCAGTTCATGAGAAAGTTAATGAGAATATGTCCTCTATTATTTCACCTCCATTCTCTGAGGTGAATTTTACAAGGGGCACAGAAAACAACTTTAGATGCCCAAGCATCCAGGAGGAAGTTCAAACAATTGTTTCTCCTAGAAGTAAGCATACAATGAAAACCTTACCATCATATTTGGGAGAATATGAGAACTGTTCTCAAACCTTGAGGATACCCTCCATGCATAGAAGGTTGACAAAGGAGATGGATATGGGTATCGTGCAAGCTATTTTGTCGGCACCAGTGGCTTGTACCTTACCTTTGCTTGATTTGATAAAGCTTCGACCTGAGTTGTGGAATGATATTGCCACATGTTTGTCAGAGCAGGTATTGCTACAAAAGGGTCACCATCATTGTACTATACACCTTGAGACAAAGCATGTTATGCTAGTTCCTATCAACAAAGTAGGAAAATTTTGTGAGGACGATCGGGGAAATGCTACCCTCGCATTAGAAGTGCAAAAAGTAGCTTCAACTGCAATACTTGATAGTGGTGCAGGAGTGGGCATTGTGACAAGGTCCATTTGGAAAAAGTGGGGCAAACCAGCTATTTAGGAGTACCAAGATGTGCTTGCAGCTAGCAGATGGAAGCTTAGAACATCCCCTTGGGCTGCTTGAGAACATATTAGTCACCACATGTGGGATTGAATATGAGCACACCTTTGCAATAGTGGATTTTGGAAAACATTCAAACTATGAAGTGATATTGGGTAGACCATTCATGTGACAATTTCAAATGATTCAAGATTGGGGATACAATTATTTGTACCTCTGACATGATTCTGTTCATCACAAGGGTCAACCTAAAGAATCACTCATATCGTGATGTAACAAGGTCTCCAATAGATGAGTTTGATTTTGCTTCATCTGAGGGCTCAAGAGTTACATTGTCAGATGGGCGAGAAGATCTGTGGATGTGTGGAGCCTCATGTAGGGATTTCAACACTGAGAGACTTAAGGGTAATCGAAGTGTATCAGATGAGGCATACATTCCACAACCCTTCCCTGAGCACTTAATTGATCCACTAGAATGAAGTCATGTCCTTGCAACATTATCGACATGTGCTTTACCTAAGCCAATTCAATTTTGTGACTCAGATGGATATGACATTATTCCTATACAAATGGTACAACCACGTGACCTTCTAGATGTTTTATACTATGGGGATGCATCCACAATAGCACTGCATGTAGAGGAAGTCTCAGTGGAGGATTTAACACTCGAATCTACTAATGATGCTGATAAGGAAGATGGATGGGACTCTGATTTTGATAATGATGTGATAATCCCTGAGGAAGAGTTAGGAAAGGCACGCCTGCTCTTGAGAGGAAGGGAGGTTCAAGTAGAGATCCCTCGAAGCCGACCTAAATGTAAATGCTGTAAGAAGCATAAGAGAAAGCTCAAGAAACGTGGCCTAGGACCGTTTGTGATTAATGAGCTTACTCCAAGTGGTGCAGTGCGTTTAGAGACACTCGCAGGTGAGCAAATGCATAACTTCATTAATGGAAGTCATCTCAAGAAATACAATGAACCATTAACTGAAGCCATGCTTCAACAAATGCATGTTGCACACACACGGAAAGAAGCACATGACCTACTTAAACGTCAGGCTCAAGAAGAGGCTAAAGCTAGAGTTGCAAAGGCCAAGGAGCGTCGCAAGGCTTCTATGTTGGCCTTACAATTGGCTACTAATGAACAATATGTCGATCCTTTCAATATTCAAGTGTGTCTTCATCTTCATGAGTACCTACTTTGTCTCTGCCTTAATTGACTCTGGTGCAGATTATAATGTTCTCTCATTTGACACATGGATAGCCTTGGGACAACCAACACTTGTGCACATTCCTATTGACTTACAAAGCTTCTTAGTTAAAGATAACCCTATAGAGGAAAAATGTGTCATTATGATGTCCATTCAAGATCACCAGATGTCAGTTCCTTTTTATGTGGCAAGTAAGTCCAAGGCAGTGGTAGAGGCTGTTCTCGGTCGATCATGGTTAAGTGCTACCAATTGTTTATTAGATTGGAAGAATAGACAATACAAATTGTAAATTGATTCAGATTGCATCTTGGGATCTGCTACTCCACAAGCTTTATCATGTCAAAAGGGTGGTATTTCTACCTTACACAACCCACTTTCAAAATTTGCTCTTGAAGCTCCAACACAAATGATGTGGATAATCGATGAGTCCTCAAGTGAGGGCCATGGTTGGCATGTTCCAACTACTCTAGTCACTGTTCAAAGAAGGCCAGGCAGGAAGGAATTATCAATTTGGCTACCCAAAGATGCGTACACACTTGTACCATCTAGCCTAGTTGCTAAACCTCCTAAAAAGCATATCTTTTCCAAGCCTAAACCTCAGATTGTTACTCATTGGGTCCCAAAGCATGTTCTTAAAGCACAAGGCTATTATGAGGGTGCAACAGCACTTTGGCTTCCCAAATGCCATGGTTCGCTAGAGGTAAAAGAGTGTATCAATAAGATTCCAAAAGCCACCCTTGGTTTTCCATATCAGTGGGTGCAAAGGAAATCAACACAACCTCTTCAAGATAGGATAGAGGTGGTTGTGATAGCACCTACAAATCTCCTTGTGTTGACCTTCCCAAAACATGTATTGAATCACCAGTTGTCCCAATTTTTCCTTGTTACACAATTCCACCATCAACTTGTGTACCTAAGACAAATCCAATTTTACATGAGTCTCCTTTGAGCATAGATTCTAGCACTTCAATGCCTAAATCCTCTTATCTTGCTCAAATTCCTTGACAATTGCTAACCTTCCCACCTCTTAAGAAGGACATACCCAAAACCAAAGGTAAGGCATTAACACTACAATTGAAGCTCTTTGGTAGATCAGTGTTTGAATAGTCTCACATTTACTAATGTGGTTCCTTACGCCTTTAGAGGATTGTGTTTGTTTTTGAGATGATCTTATCTACAATGTTTTTGATTGGGATTGTAATGATGGATATGAGTGTATAAAGTTTGAAGTTTCTAAATTTCATTGTTCTATGACCAGATACCTCGTGATGGATGCTTGGTGAGATACATGTCCACCATGCATTGACCCTGATAGTACTCAACCCGAACATCACGGGGGTTATAGTGCTCCTCCTTTTCAAACTGATTCTAGGTACTTTTATGCTCCCTTAGGTGAAAATTGCTGTGGGCATCACTTTGTCACTTTATTCTATCAACAGCATCACCCATTTCCACATTGTCAAGAGTGTGTACGACTCATATTAGGAGAAGCTTCACACATTTGTTGGCTATGCCGCTCTTACTTTCGACGATATGGCACGGGCTTAATGAAACAAATTGTGGGAATTACATCCCAATGCCATAACCTTCTTAATGTGAGATTACCAGACCGAGGACCAAATCAACGTAGATTACCTGAGGAGGTTCAAGCACAACAATGGAGGGATACATGCATAAATGACTTGCAACCACCTATCTTGCAAGCCCTCCTTCCCCAAGCCTCAACATGTCAATTTTGGATCACTATGAGTACCTATATTGAGCAGTTCCAAAATCAAAATTGTCTGCTTAACCTTCCCATAGAACCAATGCCATATTTTAGCGAGGAAGTACTCCTTCCTCTACCACCTTCTCCAGAGGCCGATTTTTGTACAGGGTTATCCTTGCATCCTAAAGTGATTGATACCATCTTTCCAACAGAAGTGGACACGGATCCACTAGTGCAAGGGTAAGCTTATCAACTCCACAATAAGATCAACAAGCCAGGGCACTTTTCTCCCACTGGGTTTTTCCCCTCGGCTATATTCGGTGATTGGCACCAATAACAAATTTTATTCCTTTCTTTTCTTTTCTTGTTTGTTAATAAACATTTTGCAGAGATCTCACCTAAACAAGAGCATACACACACGCCCCAATAGTCCACCTACCGTGCACACAAATTAGGAAGGGGGGAGACATGCAATGCCTACAAAGAGCAAAGAGAAGCAATCTGCACAACATCAGCAATGCATCAATGCAAACGCACAACATCAACAAGCACTACAATAGGTGTATTCAAATCATAATCTTTTGTTCTTTATGTGCTTTTAACTTTTGGATATATTTTTTGCATGTTCACGCACAGTTGGCTGGTTTAAGTTTTAAATTAGTTGTTAAAATGTGGTGAGTGATTTCTAGATTCTTAGAGGACTTAGTAGAAGGTATTTCTATTTGAAGACGGTGTAGGATATATACCAACGGAGTATGCCAAGTTCTTATGCTCTCGAAGTATATTAGTTATCCCTAGTGGTAGCTACCTCTTAGGTATGGGCTAGGTGCTAGGATTAATAAAAAAATTTAAATAAAAATAAAAAAATAATAAAACAATAAAAATAATTTAAAAAACTTAAAAAAAAGAAAAGCAAAGAAAAGAAAAAAAAGAGAAAGAAAAAAGAAAAATTCTTTAAATTATGTGTTTTTTTTAGGAGTCCACATTTTTGCATATTCTGTAATTTTTTATTTTTTTAAATTTCTGTAATTTTTTGCATAATTAGTGTAACAAGTCAATATTAGATAAAGTGGAAAAAATCCCATTCCCATGAAAAAAGTGGGGGTATGGTAAACTCATCCAAAAGTTTGTCAAAACATATTCATGTGACATATCATTGGAAAGAGTTTGAAAAGTAGAATCTAGATCTACTTTGTCCGACAAATTTGGAGTTTGCATGTTCAAGTTATGGCCAAAACAAATTTCTTAAATACATTCCCATTTTGAGGAATTTTTTTCATTTTATCTAATATAGTCTTTAACTTGCATTTTTTTTATTTTTGTAAATTTTTTTTTGCATATTTAGTATTTTTGTGTAATTATTAAAATTAAAAAAATTAAAAATTAAAAAAATAGTAATAAAAAAATTAAAAAATAGATAGTTACACACATATTCATGAAATTGCATTTAGTGGTTAGGTAGGGTTTAAAAATATATATATATATATAAATATATATATATATATATATTCTTAAAAAAAACACCTTAAAATTTGACCTTATGCATTTGCGGTCGGGACGTCATATAGACACTGCCATAGGGCCTAGGGCACCTTCTAGAGAGTACCTACGCAGGAAAGTGGGACCCAATCGGTAGAAAATTTGGCAGATATTGCTGAAACCTTTTCCGAATCCCAATCTGATACCCTTTCCAGAACAACTAGCTCATTGTCCATGGACAATCTAGGGCCATCAAATAGTCATCCCTTAGCCCCAAATAGGACACCCACAAGATCTTTTAATCCATTTGAAGCCGACACCATGGGGTTATCACTCAATGTGAGACTTCAATATGTCTACACGAATGCTCAAGGAGCTGAGATCTTTAGGGATCCACAACAATGGTATCTTGTTAAGATCGCAGACTTTTTCTCAGAACTTGATAGAGCACCTCTAGTCAATGACCAGGATAACATGTACATGGGTGGAGATGGTGTTCGCTACGAAGTCACCTATCATCCAGAGAATGTAGACAAATTAGGGGAGCTCTCTAAAAGCGAGTTCTTAGACTTATCAAAGCTTTCCAGAGCAAGGGAGTCTAGAGATGATTGGCTCATTGAGCCAGACATGCCTGGACCCAAGCCAAGCACTGGAGGCTCAACCAGTGGAACAAAATTCTTTGATGTTGCTAAGCGGCTACCAACCTAGGACTCTAGGCCCCTCAGGTCAATGGCAGCAAAGGAAAGTAGAAGCCAAACTAATGGGCCCTTGTTATGAGTGCGGAGAACCCCATTGGGCTCGTGATTGTCCACATCGCTCAAGGCAAGCAGCTCGATCCATTAGAAGTGCGAAAAGTAGCTTCAACTGCAATACTTGATAGTGGTGCAGGAGTGGGCATTGTGACAAGGTCCATTTGGGAAAAGTGGGGCAAACCAGTTATTAGGAGTACCAGGATGCGCTTGCAGCTAGCAGATGGAAGCTTAGAACATCCCCTTGGGCTGCTTGAGAACATATTAGTCACCACATGTGGGATTGAATATGAGCACACCTTTGCAGTAGTGGATTTTGGAAAACATTCAAACTATGAAGTGATATTGGGTAGACCATTCATGCGACAATTTCAAATGATTCAAGATTGGGGATACAATTATTTGTACCTCTGACATGATTCTGTTCATCACAAGGGTCAACCTAAAGAATCACTCATATCGTGATGTAACAAGGTCTCCAATAGATGAGTTTGATTTTGCTTCATCTGAGGGCTCAAGAGTTACATTGTCAGATGGGCGAGAAGATCTATGGATGTGTGGAGCCTCATGTAGGGATTTCAACACTGAGAGACTTAAGGGTAATCGAAGTGTATCAGATGAGGCATACATTCCACAACCCTTCCCTGAGCACTTAATTGATCCACTAGAATGAAGTCATGTCCTTGCAACATTATCGACATGTGCTTTACCTAAGCCAATTCAATTTTGTGACTCAGATGGATATGACATTATTCCTATACAAATGGTACAACCACGTGACCTTCTAGATGTTTTATACTATGGGGATGCATCCACAACAGCAATGCATGTAGAGGAAGTCTCAATGGAGGATTTGACACTCGAATCTACTAATGATGCTGATAAGGAAGATGGATGGGACTCTGATTTTGATAATAATGTGATAATCCCTGAGGAAGAGTTAGGAAAGGCACGCCTGCTCTTGAGAGGAAGGGAGGTTCAAGTAGAGATCCCTGAAGCCGACCTAAACGTAAATGCTGTAACAAGCATAAGAGAAAGCTCAAGAAACGTGGCCTAGGACCGTTTGTGATTAATGAGCTTACTCCAAGTGGTGCAGTGCGTTTAGAGACACTCAAAGGTGAGCAAATGCCTAACTTCATTAATGGAAGTCATCTCAAGAAATACAATGAACCATTAACTGAAGCCATGCTTCAACAAATGCATGCTGCACACACACGGAAAGAAGCACATGACCTACTTAAACGTCAGGCTCAAGAAGAGGCTAAAGCTAGAGTTGCAAAAGCCAAGGAGCGTCGCAAGGCTTCTATGTTGGCCTTACAGTTGGCTACTGATGAACAATATGTCGATTCTTTCAATATTTAAGTGTGTCTTCATCTTAGTTGACTCTGGTGCAGATTATAATGTTCTCTCGTTTGACACATGGATAGCTTTGGGACAACCAACACTTGTGCACATTCCTATTGACTTACGAAGCTTCTTAGGTGAAGATAACCCTATAGAGGGAAAATGTGTCATTATGATGTCCATTCAGGATCACCAGATGTCAGTTCCCTTTTATGTGGCAAGTAAGTTCAAGACAGTGGTAGAGGCTGTTCTCGGTCGATCATGGTTAAGTGCTACCAATTGTTCATTAGATTGGAAGAATAGACAATACAAATTGCAAATTGATTCTGATTGCATCTTGGGATCTGCTACTCCACGAGCTTTATCATGTCAAAAGGGTGGTGTTTCTACCGTACACGACCCACTTTCAAAATCTGCTCTTGAAGCTCCAACACAAATGATGTGGATAATCGATGAGTCCTCAAGTGAGGGCCATGGCTAGCATGTTCCAACTACTCTAGTCACTGTTCAAAGAAGGCCAGGCAAGAAGGAATTATCAATTTGGCTACCCAAAGATGCATACAAACTTGTACCATCTAGCCTAGTTGCTAAGCCTCCTAAAAAGCACATCTTTTCCAAGCCTAAACCTCAGATTGTTACTCATTGGGTCCCAAAGCATGTTCTTAAAGCACAAGGCTATTATGAGGGTGCAACAGCACTTTGGCTTCCCAAATGCCATGGTTCGCTAGAGGTAAAAGAGTGTATCAATAAGATTCCAAAAGCCACCCTTGGTTTTCCATATCAGTGGGTGCAAAGGAAATCAACACAACCTCTTCAAAATAGAATAGGTGGTTGTGATAGCACCTACGAATCTACTTGTGTTGACCTTCCCAAAACATGTATTGAATCACCAGTTGTCCCAATTTCTCCTTGTTACACAATTCCACCATCAACTTGTGTACCTAAGACAAATCCAATTTTACATGAGTCTCCTTTGAGCATAGATTCTAGCACTTCAATGCCTAAATTCTCTTATCTTGCTCAAATTCCTTGACAATTGCTAACCTTCCCACCTCTTAATAAGGACATACCCAAAACCAAAGGTAAGGCATTAACACTACAATTGAAGCTCTTTGGTAGATCAGTGTTTGAATAGTCTCACATTTACTAATGTGGTTCCTTACGCCTTTAGAGGATTGTGTTCGTTTTTGAGATGATCTTATCTACAATGTTTTTGATTGGGATTGTAATGATGGATATGAGTGTATAAAGTTTGAAGTTTCTAAATTTCATTGTTCTACGACCAGATACCTCGTGATGGATGCTTGGCGAGATACATGTCCACCATGCATTGACCCTGATAGTACTCAACCCGAACATCGCGGGGGTTATAGTGCTCCTCCTTTTCAAACTCATTCTAGGTACTTTTATGCTCCCTTAGGTGAAAATTGCTGTGGGCATCACTTTGTCACTTTATTCTATCAACAGCATTACCCATTTCCACATTGTCAAGAGTGTGCACGACTCGTATTAGGAGAAGCTTCACACATTTGTTGGCTATGCCGCTCTTTCTTTCGACGATATGGCATGGGCTTAATGAAACAAATTGTGGGAATTACACCCCAACGCCATAACCTTCTTAATGTGAGAGTACCAGACCGAGGACCAAATCAATGTAGATTACCTGAGGAGGTTCAAGCACAACAATGGAGTGATACATGCATAAATGACTTGCAACCACCTAACTTGCAAGCCCTCCTTCCCCAAGCCTCAACATGTCAATTTTGGATCACTATGAGTACCTATATTGAGCAGTTCCAAAATCGAAATTGTCTGCTTAACCTTCCCATAGAACCAATGCTATATTTTAGCGAGGAAGCACTCCTTCCTCTACCACCTTCTCCAGAGGCCGGTTTTT
Source organism: Cibotium barometz (assembly GCF_041138505.1). Taxonomy (NCBI): domain Eukaryota; kingdom Viridiplantae; phylum Streptophyta; class Polypodiopsida; order Cyatheales; family Cibotiaceae; genus Cibotium; species Cibotium barometz. Next base: position 13,068,572 of record NC_141096.1, read on the forward strand.
GTACAGGGTTGTCCCTGCATCTTGAAGTGATTGATACAATAGAAGTGGACATGGATCCACCACCAGTACAAGGGTAAGATTATCAACTCCACAATAAGATCAATAAGCCAGGGTACTTTTCTCCCACTGTGTTTTTCCCCTCGGCTATATTCGATGATTGGCACCAATAACAAATTTTATTCTTTTCTTTTCTTTTCTTGTTTGTTAATAAACATTTTGCAGAGATCTCACCTAAACAAGAGCATACAAACATGCCCCAATAGTCCACCTACCCTGCACACAAATTAGGAAGGGGGGAGACATGCAATGCCTACAAAGAGCAAAGAGAAGCAATCTGCACAACATCAGCAATGCATCAATGCAAACGCACAACATCAACGAGCACTACAACAGGTGTATTCAAATCATAATCTTTTGTTCTTTATGTGCTTTTAACTTTTGGATATATTGTTTGCATGTTCACACACAGTTGGCTGGTTTAAGTTTTAAATTAGTTGTTAAAATGTGGTGAGTGATTTCTAGATTATTAGAGGACTTAGTAGAAGGTATTTCTATTTGAAGACGGTGTAGGATATATACCAACGGAGTATGCCAAGTTCTTATGCTCTCGAAGTATATTAGTTATCCCTAGTGGTAGCTACCTCTTAGGTATGGGCTAGATGCTAGGATTAATAAAAAATTTATGAAAATCATGCCCTAAAAAATATATACAAGTGAATCGAGACATGACGTGTTTACAGCCATGTGGAATGCTTGGTAGGACCTGGGGTTGTCGTAGCACCTTGGGGCCGATGCCTTGGTTTTCATGGGGTGAACACTGATATCTAAAAGGTTAAGAAAGACCTTCAAGGACTCTATCACCTTGATGGATGCTGGTAGGACTCTGGGGTATATTATGGGCCCTCGAGACCGATGCCCTCATCTTCATGGGGTACTCCTTATGTCAAAAAGAAAGAAAAGGGTCTGTCGCCCTTGAGATACTTAGCGGCCTTTAGATTCTCTTGGCGGAGGTCTCTTGGCCACAAAGAGACCTTAAGGCGATAGAGTCCTTGAAGGTCTTTTTCTCAATCTTTTAGACGTCAGTGTTCACCCCATGGAAACCAAGGCATCGGCCCCAAGGTGCTAAGACAACCCCAGGTCCTACCAAGCATTCCACATGGCTGTAGACACGTCATGTCTCGATTCACTTGTATATATTTTTTAGGGCATGATCTTTCGTAAATTTTTTATTAATCCTAGCACCTAGTCCATACCTAAGAGGTAGCTACCACGAGGCATAACTAATATAGTTCGAGAGCATAAGAACTTGGCATACTCCGTTGGTATATATCCTACACCATCTTCAAATAGAAATACCTTCTACTAAGTCCTCTAAGAATCTAGAAATCACTCACCACATACTAATTTAAAACTTAAACCAGCCAACTGTGTGTGAACATACAAGCAATATATCCAAAAGTTAAAAGCACATAAAGAACAAAAGATTATGATTTGAATACACCTGTTGTAGTGCTCGTTGATGTTGTGTGTTTGCATTGATGCATTGCTGATGTTGTGCAGATTGCTTCTCTTTGCTCTTTGTAGGCGTTGCATGTCTCCCCCCTTCCTAATTTGTGTGCACGGTAGGTGGACTATTGGGGCGTGTTTGTATGCTCTTGTTTAGCTGAGATCTCTGCAAAATGTTTATTAACAAACAAGAAAAGAAAAGAAAGGAATAAAATTGTTATTGGTGCCAATCACCGAATATAGCCGAGGGGAAAAACCCAGTGGGAGAAAAGTGCCTTGGCTTCTTGATCTTATTGTGGAGTTGATAAGCTTACCCTTGCACTGGTGGATCCGTGTCCACTTCTATTGGAAAGATGGTATCAATCACTTCAGGATGCAAGGACAACCCTATACAAAAATCGATCTCTGGAGAAGGTGGTAGTAGAGGAAGGAGTGCTTCCTCGCTAAAATATGGCATTGGTTCTATGGGAAGGTTAAGCAGACAATTTTGATTTTGGAACTGCTCAATATAGGTACTCATAGTGATCCAAAATTGACATGTTGAGGCTTGGGGAAGGAGGGCTTGCAAGATAGGTGGTTGCAAGTCATTTATGCATATATCCCTCCATTGTTGTGCTTGAACCTCCTCAGGTAATCTACGTTGATTTGGTCCTCGTTCTGGTACTCTCACATTAAGAAGGTTATGGCATTGGGATGTAATTCCCACAATTTGTTTCATTAAGCCCGTGCCATATCATCGAAAGTAAGAGCGGCATAGCCAACAAATGTGTGAAGCTTCTCCTAATACGAGTCGTGCACACTCTTGACAATGTGGAAATGGGTGATGCTGTTGATAGAATAAAGTGACAAAGTGATGCCCACAACAATTTTCACCTAAGGGAGCATAAAAGTAACTAGAATGAGTTTGAAAAGGAGGAGCACTATAACCCCCGCGATGTTCAGGTTGAGTACTATCAGGGTCAATGCATGGTGGACATGTATCTCGCCAAGTATCCATCAGGAGGTATCTGGTCATAGAACAATGAAAAATTTTAGAAACTTCAAACTTTATACACTCATATCCAACATTACAATCCCAATAAAAAACATTGTAGATAAGATCATCTCAAAAAGAACACAATCCTCTAAAGGCATAAGGAACCACATTAGAAAATGTGAGACTATTCAAACACTGATCTACCAAAGAGCTTCAATTGTAGTGTTAATGCCTTACCTTTGGTTTTGGGTATGTCCTTCTTAAGAGGTGGGAAGGTTAGCAATTGTCGCGGAATTTGAGCAAGATAAGAGGATTTAAGCAGTGAAGTGCTAGAATCTATGCTCAAAGGAGACTCATGTAAAGTTGGATTTATCTTAGGTACACAAGTTGATGGTGGAATTGTGTAACAAGGAGAAATTGGGACAATTGGTGATTCAATACATGTTTTGGGAAGGTCAACACAAGGAGATTTGTAGGTGCTATCACAACCACCTATCCTATCTTGAAGAGGTTGTGTTGATTTCCTTTGCACCCACTGATATGGAAAACCAAGGGTGGCTTTTGGAATCTTATTGATACACTCTTTTACCTCTAGTAAACCATGGCATTTGGGAAGCCAAAGTGCTGTTGAACCCTCATAATAGCCTTGTGCTTTAAGAACATGCTTTGGGACCCAATGAGTAACAATCTGAGGTTTAGGCTTGGAAAAGATGTGCTTTTTAGGAGGCTTAGCAACTAGGCTAGATGGTACAAGTTTGTACGCATCTTTGGGTAGCCAAATTGATAATTCCTTCTTGCCTGGCCTTCTTTGAGCAGTGACTAGAGTAGTTGGAACATGCCAGCCATGGCCCTCACTTGAGGACTCATCGATTATCCACATCATTTGTGTTGGAGCTTCAAGAGCAGATTTTGAAAGTGGGTTGTGTAAGGTGGAAACACCACCCTTTTGACATGATAAAGCTCGTGGAGTAGCAGATCCCAAGATGCAATCAGAGTCAATTTGCAATTTATATTGTCTATTCTTCCAATCTAATGAACAATTGGTAGCACTTAACCATGATCGACCGAGAACAGCCTCTACCACTACCTTGGACTTACTTGCCACATAAAAGGGAACTGACATCTGGTGATCCTGAATGGTCATCATAATGACACATTTTCCCTCTATAGGGTTATCTTCACCTGAGAAGCTTTGTAAGTCAATAGGAATGTGCACAAGTGTTGGTTGTCCCAAGGCTATCCATGTGTCAAATGAGAGAACATTATAATCTGCACCAGAGTCAATTAAGGCAGAGACAAAGTAGGTAGTCTCATGAAGATGAAGACACACTTGAATATTGAAAGGATCGACATATTGTTCATCAGTAGCCAATTGTAAGGCCAACATAGAAGCCTTGCGACGCTCCTTGGCTTTTGCAACTCTAGCTTTAGCCTCTTCTTGAGCCTGACGTTTAAGTAGGCCATGTGCTTCTTTCCGTGTGTGTGCAGCATGCATTTGTTGAAGCATGGCTTCAGTTAATGGTTCATTGTATTTCTTGAGACGACTTCCATTAATGAAGTTAGGCATTTGCTCACCTTCTTGTGTCTCTAAACGCACTGCATCACTTGGAGTAAGCTCATTAATCACAAACGGTCCTAGGCCACGTTTCTTGAGCTTTCTCTTATGCTTCTTACAGCATTTACGTTTAGGTCGGCTTCGACGAGGGATCTCTACTTGAACCTCCCTTCCTCTCAAGAGTAGGCGTGCCTTTCCTAACTCTTCCTCGAGGATTATCTCATCATCTTCAAAATCAGAGTCCCATCCATCTTCCTTATCAGCATCATTAGGAGATTCGAGTGTTAAATCCTCCACTGAGACTTCCTCTACATGCAGTGCTGTTGTGGATGCATCCCTATAGTACAAATCGTCTAGAAGGTCACGTGGTTGTACCATTCGTATAGGAATAATGTCATATCCATCTGAGTCACAAAATTGAATTGGCTTAGGTAAAGCACATGTCGATAATGTTGCAAGGACATGACTCCATTCTAGTGGATCAATTAAGTGCTTAGGGAAGGGTTGTGGAATGTATGCCTCATCTGATACACTTCGATTACCCTTAAGTCTCTCAGTGTTGAAATCCCTACATGAGGCTCCACACATCCACAGATCTTCTCGCCCATCTAACAATGTAACTCTTGAGCCCTCAGATGAAGCAGAATCAAACTCATCTATTGGAGACCTTGTTACATCACGATATGAGTGATTCTTTAGGTTGACCCTTGTGATGACAGAATCATGTCGGAGGTACAAATAATTGTATCCCCAATCTTGAATCTTTTGAAATTGTTGCATACCCAATATCACTTCATAGTTTGGATGTTTTCCAAAATCCACTACTACAAAGGTGTGCTCATATTCAATCCCACATGTGGTGACCAATATGTTCTCAAGCAGCCCAAGGGGATGTTCTAAGCTTCCATCTGCTAGCTGCAAGCCCATCCTAGTACTCCTAATAGTAGCTGGTTTGCCCCACTTTTCCCAAATGGACCTTGTCACAATGCCCACTCCTGCACAACTATCAAGTATTGCAGTTGAAGCTACTTTTCGCACTTCTAATGGGAGGGTAGCATTTCCCTGATCGTCCTCACAAAATTTTCCTACTTTGTTGATAGGAACTGGCATAACATGCTTTGTCTCAGGGTGTATAGTACAATGATGGTGACCCTTTTGTAGCAATACCTGCTCTGACAAACACGTGGCAATATCATTCCACAACTCAGGTCGAAGCTTTATCAAATCAAGCAAAGGTAAGATACAAGCCACTGGTGCTGTCAAAATAGCTTGCACGATACCCATATCCATCTCCTTTGTCAACCTTCTATGCATGGAGGGTATCCTCAAGGTTTGAGAACAGTTGTCATAGTCTCCCAAATATGATGGTAAGGTTTTCATTGTATGCTTACTTCTAGGAGAAACAATTGCTTGAACTTCCTCCTGGATGCTTGGGCGTCTAAGGTTGTTTTCTGTGCCCCTGGTAAAATCCACCTGAGAGAATGGAGGTGAAATAATAGAGGACATATTCTCATTAACTTTCTCATGAATTGCTGCCCACATCTCATTTGCCATGTCCTCGTTAGCATCAATAACTTCATCATTGCATGGGAAGGCAAGGCTAGGTGGTGGCAGAATACCTTCTTTCAATGGGGTGGCAATTGGTGTAGACTTCCTATGAGATTGTGAGATGAGCTCACTTTTCATTTCCCAACTTGATGACACTTCTGGTATGGTTTCTAATGTTGGCTTAAGTGAGGTTGGGCCCCGAGAGGGATAGGTGGAGGTGGTCCATCAAGTATTGATTGAGCTTCCCTAATGAGTTGCTGATGTACAGCTAGATTGATCTTCTCCTCACGAGGGTTTGGGTATTCTTGAAGCTTCTTGGGTAGCTCAGATAAAGCTGCAATGCGACTTCTATGAGCATCAATGATGGCATCTAGAGTCGTGTTCACCTTATCCACAAAAACAGAACCCCCAGAACTATCCTCGGTCATACTAGCCTCATCTTGTTTAGCACTAGGCCCAGGTTGAGGTTGATGCTCCTCATGCACTTCTTGAGATGTAAAAGTTTGATCCCTCTTGTTTTATTTATCTAGAGACTTCTTGAGAACTAGTGGATGCACTTTTAGTTTGCTTGTTTTGCGGTTCTTTTTCCTCCTAGTGGTCCTTTTTCTATTGGAATGTAGGGTCTTGTCCACTAGATTTGCCTTTGCATCCCTAGTTCGAGGTGTCTCATCAATTTGCATTTCGGCATTTCGTGTCTGTGATCTAGTCATGACTCTACGTGGCACGACATCCTCATTCTCTGATGAAGGTGGCGATGGAACGCCCCTACAAAGTTGAGTGAGACCTTTGGTTGAGAGGTGCCTTCCTCATGTGGTTTCAGCAAACAATCCTTTGGGAAGTGTTCTACACAACACCCTAGACAATATCTTTCAATTGGTGAAAACTGTGGTACTGTTGTATTGGATCGAGCTGCTTACCTTGCGCGATGTGGACAATCACGAGCCCAATGGGGTTCTCCGCACTCATAACAGGGGCCCATTAGTTTGGCTTCTACTTTCCTTTGCTGCCATTGACCTGAGGGACCTGGAGTCCTAGGTTGGTAGCCGCCTAGCAACATCAAAGAGTTTTGTTCCCCTGGTGGTTGAGCCTCCAATGCTTGGCTTGGATATGCGGGACTTTCAAAGAGATTTTCCTTGGATGAATATGATGCATATTCATCCTCCACATAGCTTGGGTTTACCAAGTCTCTACACATATTTGAATTGTCGTAGTCAACAACCCTCACAGGAGCAGTCCTAGGAGTAGGAGGTTGAGCTCCAAGTACAGGATGTGCTTGCTTTTGTGCCATCGGTGGCTTACATTCAAAATTAGTATACTGTTGATGCATTTGTGGAGTCACTCCACCCCTTTGCTGCTCACGCTCCTGTCTCGTTCTTGCAATGCGAGTACATTCCTGTGCACATGGTGTGGGTAAAGTTCCAAGCACAGGCTTATTACCACTTCTTTGTGGGTTGATTTGTGACTAGAGGAGAAAAGGTATTACATTCTTCGGTTTTATGGTTACCACCACATGCTCCACAAAGATGAGGACCTATAGGTAGTACACTCCTCATTTTGCTGCTGCTGTTGTTGTGGCTGCATGGGTGGGCGATAGGTTTGTCCCAATCTCCTTAGTACTAGGTTAGCTATCTGGGCTGGATTTACTAGCGCACTAGACCCTGAACTTTGGTCATCACCCCACTGATTCCTAGGTTGCACCTCAGGGCCAGTACCATCTTCGAATTTGAAGTTATGTGTGAAATCCATAGCATCATGGCAACACTCATTGAAATTTGTATGCTTCTTTGCATAGAGATGTGTATGCAGTGTTGAATTTTTGAGTCCTTTTAAGAAGAGAGAAATTAATCAACTCTGGGTGGGCTTCTCATCTTCTGGGCAACGATTAATGTACTGCTTCATCCTATTTACACAGTCTCTAACACTCTCAGTCTCGCCTTGCTTGAAAGAGTAGATGTTTGCTACCGTGTCATGTTGAATCCCCATCAAGGAAAAAGCAGCAATGAATCTCTCTTCCAAAACTTGTAAAGAAGATTTTCTGAAGCCTCTAGTGCCTTCTGAAACCAAGCAAGGGCCTTTCCCTCAAGAGTGAGCCCAAATCCTTCAATTTGCGTATGCTTGTCAGTCACTTGCTCAGCTCGAACTGCTTGCCTAAATGCTGCTACATGGTCATATGGATCTCCCGACCCTTCGTACTTCTTTACCAGTTTCTGAAGAGTTGATGGCCTTACTTGTCTTGAATACTCATCATAGGGCCTACGGCCTCTCACTCTCAGTGGGAATTGTTCCTCTCTTTGGTAAGATGGTCCACATGCATCCCAAATTAGTGTCGGTCCCCTATTACCTGCCTCACCAACCCCCTCCAAAGATCTTGTTACCCGCATTTCAGGAGGTGCATTTATGGGAGGCCGAGTTGGCTCCCCTACCCTCCGATTGTCATAGTGAGAGAAACGTTGTTGTGGTGTGATCTGTGGTCGCACTTTTGGTGTAGGATAATATCTTGGTGCTAGAGTTGGGCTACTTGCAGTGGTCCACTTTGATGTTGAGGGTCCCTCTCTAATGAACTCTCATAGGGGAGGAGCAGCAGTTTCTCCAAGAAAGACTGTCTCTCCTGGTTTAGCTGTATTCATTGAGAACACTTCCATGAATAATGGTTGTCCTTTCCATGTCAGCTCCCGAATCTCCTTCCAATCTAAGGTTCGGTATTCGATTCAGTTCTTGTATTCTACAAGCTTCTCGACTACCACCACAAGTGCTAGAGGAAGATCTAGCTCTGGCAATCTAGTTGTGGCATAATATCCTTCTAAAGAGTCCTTATAATCTCTTGAAGTGGGTCATCCTGTAAGACCTTTGTCACTGGAATTTGTCGTACAAACTCCCATTGGTTCTCAGCCCCTTGATCCATTTTTCTCTTGCCTTTCCTATCCCTTTCCAAATTTAGATCTACAAGAAGTAAATCATCTATGGATGGCTTTGAGGACTGGGCATTGGATGGTCCAAGCATGTCCGGCTCAATGAGCCAATCATCTCTAGACTCCCTTGCTCTGGAAAGCTTTGATAAGTCTAAGAACTCGCTTTTAGAGAGCTCCCCTAATTTGTCTACATTCTCTGGATGATAGGTGACTTCGTAGCGAACACCATCTCCACCCATGTACATGTTACCCTGGTCATTGACTAGAGGTGCTCTATCAAGTTCTGAGAAAAAGTTTTATTTTTTCTATTTTAAGGTCAAATGGAGTCATGTCCTTGCAACATTATCGACATGTGCTTTACCTAAGCCAATTCAATTTTGTGACTCAGATGGATATGACATTATTCCTATACGAATGGTACAACCACATGACCTTCTAGATGTTTTGTACTATGGGGATGCATCCACAACAGCACTGCATGTAGAGGAAGTCTCAGTGGAGGATTTAACACTCGAATCTGCTAATGATGCTGATAAGGAAGAGACACTAGAAGGTGAGCAAATGCCTAACTTCATTAATGGAAGTCGTCTCAAGAAATACAATGAACCATTAACTGAAGCCATGCTTCAACAACAAATGCATACTGCACACACACGGAAAGAAGCACATGACCTACTTAAACGTCAGGCTCAAGAAGAGGCTAAAGCTAGAGTTGCAAAAGCCAAGGAGCGTCACAAGGCTTCTAAGTTGGCCTTACAGTTGGCTACTGGATGAACAATATGTCAATCCTTTCAATATTCAAGTGTGTCTTCATCTTCATGAGACTACCTACTTTGTCTCTGCCTTAATTGACTCTGGTGCAGATTATAATGTTCTCTCATTTGACACATGGATAGCCTTGGGACAACCAACACTTGTGCACATTCCTATTGACTTACAAAGCTTCTCAGGTGAAGATAACCCTATAGAGGGAAAATGTGTCATTATGATGTCCATTCAGGATCACCAGATGTTAGTTCCTTTTTATGTGGCAAGTAAGTCCAAGGCAGTGGGGTAGAGGTTGTTCTCGGTCGATCATGGTTAAGTGCTACCAATTGTTCATTAGATTGGAAGAATAGACAATATAAATTGCAAATTGATTGTGATTGCTTCTTGGGATCTGCTACTCCACGAGCTTTATCATGTCAAAAGGGTGGTGTTTCTACCTTACACAACCCACTTTCAAAATCTTCTCTTGAAGCTCCAACACAAATGATGTGAAAAATCGATGAGTCCTCAAGTGAGGGCCATGGCTGGCATGTTCCAACTACTCTAGTCACTATTCAAAGAAGGCCAAGCAAGAAGGAATTATCAATTTGGCTACCCAAAGATGCGTACAAACTTGTACCATCTAGCCTAGTTGCTAAGCCTCCTAAAAAGCACATCTTTTCCAAGCCTAAACCTCAGATTGTTACTCATTGGGTCCCAAAGCATGTTCTTAAAGCACAAGGCTATTATGAGGGTGCAACAGCACTTTGGCTTCCCAAATGCCATGGTTTGCTAGGGGTAAAAGAGTGTATCAATAAGATTCCAAAAGCCACCCTTGGTTTTCCATATCAGTGGGTGCAAAGGAAATCAACACAACCTCTTCAAGATAGGATAGGTGGTTGTGATAGCACCTACAAATCTCCTTGTGTTGACCTTCCCAAAACATGTATTGAATCACCAGTCGTCCCAATTTCTCCTTGTTACACAATTCCACCATCAACTTGTGTACCTAAGACACATCCAACTTTACATGAGTCTCCTTTGACATAGATTCTAGCACTTCAATGCCTAAATTCTCTTATCTTGCTCAAATTTCTCGAGAATTGCTAACCTTCCCACCTCTTAAGAAGGACATACCCAAAACCAAAGGTAAGACATTAACACTACAATTGAAGCTCTTTGGTAGATCAGTGTTTGAATTGTCTCACATTTACTAATGTGGTTCCTTATGCATAGAGGATTGTGTTCTTTTTGAGATGACCTTATCTACAATGTTTTTTATTGGGATTGTAATGATAGATATGAGTGTATAAAATTTGAAGTTTCTAAATTTCATTGTTCTACAACCAGATACCTCCTGATGGATACTTGGCGAGACACATGTCCACCATGCATTGACCCTGATAGTACTCAACCTGAACATCGCGGGGGTTATAGTGCTCCTCCTTTTCAAACTCATTCTAGGTACTTTTATGCTCCCTTAGGTGAAAATTGCTGACGTTCAAAATTAGTATACTGTTGATGCATTTGTGGAGTCACTCCACCCCTTTGCTGCTCACACTCCTGTCTCATTCTTGCAATACGAGTACATTCCTGTGTGGTGTGGGTAAAGTTCCAAGCACAGGCCTGGCACCACTTCTTTGTGGGTTGGTTGGTGACTAGAGGAGAAAAGGTATTACATTCTTTGGTTTTATGGTTACCGCCACATGCTCCACAAAGATGAGGCCCTTTAGGTGGTACACTCCTCATTCGCTTTGCTACTGTTGTTGTGGCTGCATGGGTGGGCGATAGGTTTATCCCAATCTCCTTAGTACTAGGTTAGTTATCTGGTCTGGATTTACTGAACTTTGGTCATCACCCCACTGATCTCTAGGTTTCACCTCAGGGCCAGTACCATCTTGGAATTTGAAGTTATCGGTGAAATCCATAGCATCATGGCAACACTCATTCAAATTTGTATGCTTCTTTGCATAGAGATGTGTATGCAGTGTTGAATTTTTGAGTCCTTTTAAGAAGAGAGAAATTAATCGACTCTAGGTGGGCTTCTCATCTTCTGGGCAACGATTAATGTACTGCTTCATCCTATTTACACAATCTCTAACACTCTCAGTCTCGCCTTGCTTGAAAGAGTAGATGTTTGCTACCGTGTCATGTTGAATCCCCATCAAGGAAAAAGCAGCAATGAGTCTCTCTTTCAAAACTCGTAAAGAAGATTTGTCTGAAGCCTCTAGTGCCTGAAACCAAGCAAGGGCCTTTCCCTCAAGAGTGAGCCCAAATCCTTCAATTTACGTATGCTTGTCGGTCACTTGCTCAGCTTGAACTGCTTGCCTAAATGCTGCTACATGGTCATATGGATCTCCCGACCCTTTGTACTTCTTTACCAGTTTCTGAAGAGTTGATGGCCTTACTTGTCTTGAATACTCATCATAGGGCCTACGGCCTCTCACTCTCAGTGGGAATTGTTCCTCTCTTTGGTAAGATGGTCCACATGCATCCCAAATTAGTGTCGGTCCCCTATTACCTGCCTCACCAACCCCCTCCAAAGATCTTGTTACCCGCATTTCAGGAGGTGCATTTATGGGAGGCCGAGTTGGCTCCCCTACCCTCCGATTTTGTCATAGTGAGAAAAACGTTGTTGTGGTGTGATCTGTGGTTGCACTTTTGGTGTAGGATAATATCTTGGTGCTAGAGTTGGGTTACTTGCAGTGGTCCACTTTGATGTTGAGGGTCCCTCTCTAATGAACTCTCGTAGGGGAGGAGCAGCAGTTTCTCCAAGAAAGGCTGTCTCTCTTGGTTTAGCTGTATTTGTTGAGAACACTTCCATGAATAATGGTTGTCCTTTCCACGTGAGCTCCCGAATCTCCTTCCAATCTAAGGTTCGGTATTCATTGGCCCATTTATCCAACGATTCGGTTCTTGTATTCTGTAAGCTTCTCGACTACCACCACAAGTGCTAGAGGAAGATCTAGCTCTGGCAATCTAGTTGTGGCATAATATCCCTCTAAAGAGTCCTTATAGACCTCTTGAAGTGGGTCATCCTGTAAGACCTTTGTCACTGGAATTTGTCGTACAAACTCCCATTGGTTCTCAGTCCCCTGATCCATTTTGCTCTTGCCTTTCCTATCCCTTTCCAAATTTAGATCTACAAGAAGTAAATCATCTATGGATGGCTTTGAGGACTGGGCATTGGATGGTCCAAGCATGTCCGGCTCAATGAGCCAATCATCTCTAGACTCCCATGCTCTGGAAAGCTTTGATAAGTCTAAGAACTCACTTTTAGAGAGCTCCCCTAATTTGTCTACATTCTCTGGATGATAGGTGACTTCGTAGCGAACACCATCTCCACCCATGTACATGTTACCCTGGTCATTGACTAGAGGTGCTCTATCAAGTTCTGAGAAACAGTCTGCGATCTTAACAAGATATCGTTGTTGTGGATCCCTAAAGATCTCAGCTCCTTGAGCATTTGTGTAGACATATTGAAGTCTCACATTGAGTGGTAACCCCATGGTGTCGGCTTCAAATGGATTAAAAGATCTTGTGGGTGTCCTATTTGGGGCTAAGGGATGACTATTTGACGGCCCTAGATTGTCCATGGACAATGAGCTAGTTGTTCTGGAAAGGGTATCAGATTGGGATTCGGAAAGGGTTTCAGCAATATCTGCCAAATTTCCTACCAATTGGGTCCCACTTTCCTGCGTAGGTACTCTAGAAGGTGCCCTAGGCCCTATGGTAGTGTCTATATGACGTCCCGATCGCAAGTGCATAAGGTCAAATTTTAAGGTTTTTTTTAATATATATATATATATATATGTATATATATATATATATACTTTTTCGAACCCTACCTAACCACTAAATGTAACTATCATGAATATGTGTAACTATCTATTTTTATTTTTATTTTATTACTATTTTTTTCTTTATTTTTTTTAATTTTAATAATTACACAAAATAATAAATATACAAAAAAAATTTACAAAAATTTAAAAAAAATGCAAGTGACACTAATTATGCAAAAAATTATAGAAATTTAAAAAAATAAAAAATTACAGAATATGCAAAAATGTGGACTCCTTAAAAAAACACATAATTTACAGAATTTTTCTTTTTTCTTTCTCTTTTTTTTTCTTTTCTTTTCTTTTCTTTTTTTAATTATTTTTATTATTTTAATATTTTTTTGTTAATTTTCATGTTCTTTGTATTTTTTTAAAAAAATAAAAAATAAAAATAAAAAAAAACAATAAAACAATAAAAATAATTTTAAATAATTTTTAAAGAAAAGAAAAGAAAAGAAAAGAAAAAAAAAGAGAAAGAAAAAAGAAAAATTCTGTTAATTATGTGTTTTTTTAAGGAGTCTATATTTTTGCATATTCTGTAATTTTTTATTTTTTTAAATTTCTATAATTTTTTGCATAATTAGTGTAACTTGCATTTTTTTTATTTTTTGTAAATTTATTTTGTATATTTAGTATTTTTGTGTAATTATTAAAATAAAAAATAAAAAAATAGTAATAATAAAAAAAATAGATAGTTACACACATATTCATGATAGTTGCATTTAGTGGTTAGGTAGGGTTATATATATATATATATATATATATATATATATATATATATATATATACATAAATATATATATATATATATATATATATATATATATATATATATATACATAAATATATATATATATATATATATATATATTTAAAAAAACCTTAAAATTTGACCTTATGCACTTGCGGTCGGGACGTCATATAGACACTACCACCATAGGGCCTAGGGCACCTTCTAGAGTACCTACGCAGGAAAGTGGGACCCAATCGGTAGGAAATTTGGCAGATATTGCTGAAACCGTTTCCGAATCCCAATCTGATACCCTTTCCAGAACAACTAGCTCATTGTCAATGGACAATCTAGGGCCGTCAAATAGTCATCCCTTAGCCCCAAATAGGACACCCACAAGATCTTTTAATCCATTTGAAGCCGACACCATGGGGTTACCACTCAATGTAAGACTTCAATATGTCTACACGAATGCTCAAGGAGCTGAGATTTTTAGGGATCCACAACAACGGTATCTTGTTAAGATCGCAGACTTTTTCTCAGAACTTGATAGAGCACCTCTAGTCAATGACCATGGTAACATGTACATGGGTGGAGATGGTGTTCACTACGAAGTCACCTATCATCCAGAGAATGTAGACAAATTAGGGGAGCTCTCTAAAAGCGAGTTCTTAGACTTATCAAAGCTTTCCAGAGCAAGGGAGTCTAGAGATGATTGGCTCATTGAGCCGGACATGCCTGGACCATCCAATGCCCAGTCCTCAAAGCCATCCATAGATGATTTACTTTTGGTAGATCTAAATTTGGAAAGGGATAGGAAAGGCAAGAGCAAAATGGATCAGGGGGCTGAGAACCAATGGGAGTTTGTACGACAAATTCCAGTGACAAAGGTCTTACAGGATGACCCACTTCAAGAGGTCTATAAGGACTCTTTAGAAGGATATTATGCCACAACTAGATTGCCAGAGCTAGATCTTCCTCTAGCACTTGTGGCGGTAGTCGAGAAGCTTGCAGAGTACAAGAACCGAATCGTTGATAAATGGACCAATGAATACCGAACCTTAGATTGGAAGGAGATTCGAGAGCTGACATGGAAAGGACAACCATTATTCATGGAAGTGTTCTCAACAAATACAGCTAAACCAGGAGAGACAGCCTTTCTTGAAGAGACTGCTGCTCCTCCCCTACGAGAGTTCATTAGATAGGGACCCTCAACATCAAAGTGGACCACTGCAAGTAGCCCAACTCTAGCACCAAGACATTATCCTACACCAAAAGTGCGACCACAGATCACACCACAATAGCGTTTCTCTCACTATGACAATCGGAGGGTAGGGGAGCCAACTCGGCCTCCCATAAATGCACCTCCTGAAATGCGGGTAACAAGATCTTTGGACGGGGTTGGTGAGGCAGGCCATTTGGGACCCACACCAATTTGGGATGCATGTGGACCATCTTACCAAAGAGAGGAACAATTCCCACTGAGAGTGAGAGGCCGTAGGCCCTATGATGAGTATTCAAGACAAGGCCATCAACTCTTCAGAAACTGGTAAAGAAGTACGAAGGGTCGGGAGATCCATATGACCATGTAGTAGCATTTAGGCAAGTAGTTCGAGCTGAGCAAGTGACTGACAAGCATACGCAAATTGAAGGATTTGGGCTCACTCTTGAGGGAAAGGCCCTTGCTTGGTTTTAGGCACTAGAAGCTTCAGTTAAATCTTCTTTACGAGTTCTGGAAGAGATATTCATTGCTGCTTTTTCCTTGATGGGGATTCAACATGACACGGTAGCAAACATCTACTCTTTCAAGCAAGGCAAGACTGAGTGTGTTAGAGATTGTGTAAATAGAATGAAGCAGTACATTAATCGTTGCCCAGAAGATGAGAAGCCCACCCAGAGTCGATTAATTTCTCTCTTCTTAAAAGGACTCAAAAATTCAACACTACATACACATCTCTATGCAAAGAAGCATATAAATTTCAATGAGTGTTGCCATGATGCTATGGATTTCACCGATAACTTCAAATTCCAAGATGGTACTGGCCCTGAGGTGAAACCTAGAGATCAGTGGGGTGATGACCAAAGTTCAGGGTCTAGTGCGCTAGTAAATCCAGACCAGATAGCTAACCTAGTACTAAGGAGATTGGGACAAACCTATCGCCCACCCATGCAGCCACAACAACAGCAACAGCGAATGAGGAGTGTACTACAGGTCCTCATCTTTGTGGAGCATGTATCAAGGCAAGTAAGTCCTTGAAGGTCTTTTTCTGAATCTTTTAGACGTTAGTGTTCACCCCATGGAAACCAAGGCATCGGCCCCAAGGTGCTAAGACAACCCAAGGTCCTACCAAGCATTCCACATGACTGTAGACACGTCATGTCTCGACTCACTTGTATATATTTTTTAGGGCATTATTTTCGTAAATTTTTTATTAATCCTAGCACCTAGCCCATACCTAAGAGGTAGCTACCACTAGGCATAACTAATATACTTCGAGAGCATAAGAACATGGCATACTCCATTGGTATATATCCTACACCGTCTTCAAATAGAAATACCTTCTACTAAGTCCTCTAAGAATCTAAAAATCACTCACACCACATTTTATCAACTAATTTAAAACTTAAACCAGCCAACTGTGTGTGAACATGCAAGCAATATATCCAAAAGTTAAAAGCACATAAAGAATAAAAGTGATCCACGTGTAGCTCAATCCAATGGGATTTGCATCCCTTTCGGAGCTAGGGATTCAACCCGTACCGGTGCACAAAAGCTTATCCACAAATGGAGAGAATGCTATGAACACCACTACCTTGACATAGACTTAACACACACACAAGCTCAATCTTGCCATTACTCATTCACTCATCATCCCACTCATTCATGCATCCAATACAAGAAGAAAGCTAAGCTAATGCATACACAAGCTCAAAGCATACTTCATTCTCAAGCTCTTACTTCCCTAGCATGCACACAAAAGAATAGAAATGAGAAGAGAGAAAAACCTCATATCATTGCATGGAATTAGAAGAGCTTTGCTCATACAATAATGTAGATGGGGAGAGAGAAGAGCTTGCACCTCTATGAATAAGAGGGAGAGCTAGTCTCAAGAGAGCTCAAGCATAAGTTTAGCCCAATGTGTCCATAAGCTCTCAAATGAGCCACTTTTTATACAAAAACTCTAAAACTCCCAAAACTTCCCATGTGGGATTATTCTTAAGCCCACTCCCACACTCATCTACAACTTGGAACTCTTTACAAGAGCCCTAAATAAGAATGTCAAGTCTCTTGTTTTCCTGCTTGCATCTTTGTGTTGCATCCTTGCATTGATCACCACTCGTCACGCAACACTCCCCCCTTCCTATTTTGCGCACGTCCCATTTCCATATAATGCATCCATCTCCTCATCCATATCTTTCTCCCAACACACATTTCCAATAGCCTCATCAAAGTATGTGGCCTGCACAACTTTTGCCATATATGCATAGTGATGTGCCACATAACCATCATAAGTCAACCTCTGCATAGGATTTTTGACTCTTCCAGATCTTTGTAACTTTGCATTCATAGCTTCCATAGATTTCTTCACACCAGGTGTCCTCATTGCTGGAATCCCAAGACTCATTTCCTAAGGAGTCTTGCTTTCCTGAGGGTAGCAATAGTAGGGGCAAAGAATTTGTCCTGCATGATTTTCTCCTTTGATTCATTGATCAATGGATTTGACACCACTGTAATTGCAAGCAAGGAGGCTTTTCTGCTGAGCGCATTTGCAACCACATTTTCTTTACAACTCCATGAGCTAACCAATCTACCACACATTGGGTGATAGAAAGGTTAGCCCATTTTGTCTATTTACCCACACACCCGATGAAGAAGCCCTTTTTAACGTCGTAGGAACAGTTCCAAGAGACCAAATATGATCTATCCGACGGGAGTGAGATTCGAACACAAGACGTGTTGAATAACAACTCCATGAGCTAACCAATCTACCACACATTGGGTGATAGAGAGAGAGAGTTGCATTGACCAAAATCACACACAATGATTCCAAATATGAGCATGAAGCAATTAAGTTGGACATGATTAATACTTGTAAGTTGAACACTTCTGATAAACCTTAAAAATCTCCTTGGAATGAGTTTATTCTTTATTTCTATGTGCAAGAAGGTGTTTTGGGCAAGATGCATTAGTGTTTAATATAGGTGTGCCTCGATTTATGCTTAGGACTCCACACTACTCTTGCTCCATGGCTAAAAGAAAGAAAAACTATATAGAAAATACAAATTATGCATTTAATTTACCACCTTCATTATTTCTTATCTACAAGCTCAATAATTTTATCTTTTAGAGCATAATGCTCAAGGCATTAGTGACAATTAACCATTGTATATGCTAACTTGTCCCAAACACCTCTCTAAGGTGCTATTATTGGCCAAGCCACTTTACCTTCTTCATTGTAAGACTCCTCCCTCCAGCTTTTGAGGAGTAAAGGTATAAGAACCTCCCCTTCTATTCTTATAAAATTTTCCCTCTCTGAAATAGAAGAAAGATCTTGTTCTACCCTATTTTGGTATAGAGAGAGAAAATGTCTAGAGAGAGATAATCCAAAATTGAGATATCTTTGGATATAAAAATCCTCCTAGTTTCTAAAATGGATTCCCCTAAAACATAAGTTCAAAATGAACTTTCCAAGGTGCATTAAGAATTAATTGAAAATGTGTATAAGGGACCCTAGCTTAAGGGTCTACATTTTCAAAAAAAATTAGATTATGGTCCAATTAAGGTTCCAATGGGCCAATTGGATTAATCCAAGTGTTGGGATGAGATAAATTCAAAGAATGAAAGAAACTACCCAAAAAGGAGTAAATGCTCACATAAGATGAAGAGTTGACTAAGTACAAGGTTTATTAGTTAAAAATTATGAGATATTACTAAAAAAATGAGATATTTTAGAATAATGATGCATTTTTGACACCTTGGTAAGAAAAGGGAGACTCTTGAGGTAGGTGCCTCTTTCACATGTGTGGAAGGGTTTTTAATTCAAAAACATTGTGATATTTTTATCTCTCCTCTCTCCCTGGACCAAACCAAATCAAAAAGGGAGCCAAACTTCCAAATCTTGTCCAAATTGAGTCCAACTGAACCTGGAAAATTCTAAAACCTAGTTGGACTTGGTTAGTGGCCTCCCTCACCTATAAATAGACCCTCAATCATTTGTAATTGAATATTGGAGCTATACTATGCCAATATTATATTAAAATAATCATATTTTCTATTATCCCTTAATTTTTTCTCTCTCTTGGGAGCTTGGAGCTCTCTCTCTCTCTCTCTCTCTCTCTCTGCTAATAGAGAATCAAGCCAAACTTGGAGGTAAAATCAATTTTTATGGTTTTTTCTAATTTATCTCAATGACTTTCTTCTTCTCAACCCCTCTCAAGCTTGAGAAGCTTTCTAAATAATTATTTTAATTCAAATCAAGCTTTTTCTTAAAGTCTTAATGTTTAATTAAGAGAAAGCTAATCTTTATGCTTATTTATAATGCTTTCTTTAAGTAAATCTCTCTCTCTAAAAGAATAGCCATCCTTATGCCTAAATCCCTTCAAAGGATGCTTCTCAATGATAGTCTCTTAATTCAAAGCTAAATTCTAGGCTTGATAAGCTAGAGATTAAGAAAATGTTATTTTTATGTTTTTGTGTTAACAAAATAATGGTTATTTATTTTAAATTATTCATAAGTAGTTAAAAACTACTTTGATTGATTCTAAATGAGAAATAGATTATCCTATCAATTTGAGAAAAGAGAAATAATGGAATTAGCTTAATCTAGTGGGATAATCATAATTAAGTTTATGGTTATGGTTAAAATTATGATTTAAATTCATAGTTTGATTTTTACCATAAAAGAGGCTCTACTATCATATTTTCATTACAAGCTTTTATTCTTTAGAAAAAATTGAGAATTATCAGTAACTAGCAGAGCGAAGCTACGAATAATTTTCAAAAAATAATTCATATCTTATTTTTATGCATAATGCTAGAAGAGGACTTCCTACCATATTCTAGAATTGGATATCCTATGCAAAAAGAATGATTTTCATCATATTCATGAGAAATAATTTTTTTTGTAATTATGCATAATTAATTGATTGTGAGAAAAGAGTAAATTTTGGTAAATTTACTTTTATACAAAAAGAGGAATTCCCATGATATTTGAGATCCAAGTAATTAAATGGTAAAAGAGAAACTTTTGGTAAATTTATTTTTATGCAAAAAGAGGAATTCCCATTATATTTGAGATGCAAGTAATTAAATGGTAAAAGAGGAATTTTTGGCATAGTTCAAATTATGAGTATTTATCAAAAGTGGATTTTTTAGCATTATTAATTTTATCAGAAAATATGGGTAGAATTGATTATTTTAAATCCAATGAATCTTTTACTCAAAAAGAAGAATATTGAATATATTTCACTTGAGAAATTTGAGAAAGAATATGAAAATATCCATCGAGAAAAAATACCTTTAACTAGGCCAAGCAATTGGCAAAAACTTGGAAAAGTCCCATCGGTATCGAAAGTAGAAAACGGTACTAAATGTGAATGCGATGTGATAAGATGTGAATGCGATATGATGTGATGTTAATAGATGTAGATGTGGATGTGATGAGATGTGGATGGGATGTGATGTGATGTAAATGGATGTGGATGTGAATGTGGTGAGATGTGATGATATGTGAAAGGATGTGATGTGATGTAAATGGATGAGAATGAGATATGATATGATAGATATACATGTGAATGAATGAATGGATGTGGATAGATGTGAATATAAATGAACGAATAGATGTGGATGAATGTGATGAGCTATGAATGGATGTGGTGTGATATGGATAGATGTGGATGTGATGTAATGTGGATGGAATGAATGTGATGTGATGTGAACGAGATGTGATAAGATGAGGATGGATGTGACGAGATGTGAATGAATGTGGGATGTTAATAGGTGCGATGGATGTGATGAGATGTGAGTGGATATGGGGAGATGTGAATGTGATGTGAATGGATGTGATGTGATGTGGATCTGGTTAGATATGAATGGATAAGATATGATGTGGATAGATGAGATGTGATGTGATGTGGACTTGGGTAAATGTGAATGGATGTGAAGTGATGTAAATAGATGTGATGATATGTGGATGTGATGTGGATCTGAATGAATGTAGATGGATGTGATGCGATATGCATGGATGAGATGTGATGTGGATATGTTGTGATGTGATGTGATGAGGATAGATGTGTGGAGATGTAATATGATATGATTAGATCAGAATGGATGAAGGACGATGGGAATACATATGACTGGATGTGGAATAAGCAATGTGAATTGATGTAGAAGAATGTGGAATAACGAGAAATGATGTGGAACAATATGGAAAGATGAGAGTTTGTTAGAAAATGTATTTATGAAACCTGTTTTTAAATGACTATTTTATGTCAAGAATGCTAGGGAAGCATTTTGATGATCTTGTGATGTGTGAATGAGATCGTGGAGACCTAAGTGATAAAGTTGCAACAGCTGACGGAGAGTCAATGGAGGATGTCTCGCGTAGCAAGGTTGGCCGAGGTCTTGACTAGCCTCGGTTCGATTTAAATGGTGATCTTCCAGTACGGTTGATGAGGGACCAAGGAAGCGACCTATGAGTGAAGCGCTAGGTGACCTGCGAAGGAACCTAGAGGGTGTTGATCATACGGTGCTCGGGCTCTGGGTCGCCGAAGATACCCACGCATGCGTCGGGAAGAAAACCCTTAGACACATGCTTTTTACTTTATGCTTCTATTTCTCAGCACAAGTGCTTGTGCTCATACACATTGCAAAAGAAATTAAACTTGCTAATGTTATCTTTGTGCACTACTAGATATCCTTCTTTGAAAGATTTGTGCACTTGCTAATGTTGTCTTTGTGCACTGCTAGATATCCTTCTTTGAAAGATTTGTGGAGGTCATTAAGGGCTCTATTTGGTTGTTAACCCATGACGGACATTGAGACATACTATGTTTTACGTCATTAATTTAAATATTCTGAGTCATGGGCCGGGCTTGTCGGCACCATATGTTAAGGATGAAGGGATTGGGTGATCGCCGATGAGAGGCGCACCTTGAATATCAGTAGGATAAGGGTTAGGGTCGGCCGGCCATGTATGGGCACCCAAGTGTGAACGGCCAAGTCACCTATAAGAGTCAAATGTAACCCTAAAATCCTCATTCTCATGTGTTGTGAATACAAGAGTGCTCTTGCTTTATCTCTTTGGTTTCCTTCTCCTGTGTGTGTGTGAGAGAGAGAGAGAGTGAGAGAGCGATCGAGCACTGTGTAGCGGCATGGCGGCGGAGAGGTGGTAGAGCGGCGAGACGGTGGCTTCTTCTTCACGGCTGCGACGCGGGAATCCTTCAAGGTGGCAGTTGAGCGGTGAGTGACACACCCTTTGCATTCTGTTTGAGCTTCCTTCCCTGGTTGTATGCTTGCAGCCATTAGTGGCTCGCATACGGTGTCCGGCAAGTCCCCAGCTACGACCTGTGCGGCAAAAGCGCACATTTTTGGCGCCGCTGCCGGGGAGTTGCCCTGCACCAAGCTCCAGTTTGCAGCTCGGCTGCTGCGTGAAGTTTAATCTACACTGCAGGAAAGCGACTGTGTGTTTGTTGTTGAGGTATTTCTGTGTTTTGCAATCTGTTTCTGCAATTTGTCTTCTGCATTTCTGTTTCTTTTGTTATATTTCCGCTCCGTGTGTGGGCGTGCGCTCTGTTATCTGGTTTCTGTGTGTGAGGGGGATTTCTGAATCCCTAGATCTGTGCTGTGTGCGAACTGCGCCGAGGCCAAGGCTGAATCCTAAAGAAACCCCAGAAAACTTATCCCAAAAAAAAACAGAAAATAAAAATTTTAAAAAAAAAATAAAAAATAAAAAATAAAAAATTAAATTTTATTTTAAAAAAAGAACCAAACGTGTGGAGAGGAAAGATTTTCTAATTGGAGAAATTTTTTTTGAAAAGAAAGAACCCCAATTGACCCACGGCCCCGGCCTCGGTCTCGGCCTCGGTCTCGGTCTTTTGATATATATATATAGGAGAGTGACGCTCCATAGCTTTCTTTCAAGTGAGAGCTTATGGGAAGTTGTGCCCTATATGTAGCCCACTCCCCAAGGAGTAAAGTGAGCATGTGGGATAAAGCCCTCACCCTTTCCTCCACAAGCAAATAGGCTTTTGCCCCTTCCCCCATAGGAAAACGGACGGTTTTGAGGACTACAGGAGCTCTGCATAGGCGAACACGGTGCTGTAAAGCACGCTAGGACCCTTTAAACGATACGCTCATTTCAAGCTATCACACGCCCTAGTCCAGGTTCGACCATAAGTAAGGGGGTCAAAAACGGGTTAAAAACAATCTAAAAACAAGTAAAAACGAGGTGCGAAACACCTAAGAAACCACTTGTGTGAGTTTCAAGGGTAGTTACCAACGCACGTAGGGTACCTACGTCACATGCATCTACGTTCTGGTCGGGTGCTAGAGCCTGAACCACTAGAAAGTGTTTTAGTTTACGCAGGCTCACACCATCCCTCCACGTTAGCATCTTGGCCTTCGGCTGGAACCCAAGGGAGTGCAACCCAAGATCCACGAATAGTGGATAGTGACTCATCCTCTGACTCAGAAGCCATGGAAGGGCACCCTACCAAGAACCCTGAGGAGACAAGCCAAAACATGCCAGTGTGGGCTCCACAACCCGGATCTAGCATGTTTAGCCATCTAATAGAGACCTTTAGTAGAGCTACACGCTCTGAACATGCGACAAGCGAAGTAAATGAGGAAGGAGGGGTAGTAGATTCGCCATTCACATCTTATGTAGACCCTACCCTCCCAAAGAGTGTCCATGTGGATATTCTACCCACTTCGTTTAATGAGGGCCCTACTGAGCTACCACATTCCGATGCTCTTCCTAAAGTAGAGGTCCCTAGAAGCCAATCCATAAGAAGTGACATTGCGTCCACTTCAAGAGAACCGTTTGGCACACCAAGTCTAGATGGGATATTTCTCAATGAAAATTGGGAATATGATCTACACACAGAGACTCTAACTGACCTATACACAGGTTACACATACCATGTAGGTTGGTTAGAAGTCCTACGATCTACATCTAGCGCCACTAATCTAGAGGAGCAACAACAGATGATATGTGAGGTGATTCATAGAATTATCCAAATTGAGAGGCAAAATAGGGGAGTGAACTTAGGTTCCACTGGCCCTATGAGATTTTTGGATACAGGCAAGGCCAAACAACCAACCCTATCACAATTGGAGACTCCCTCGGTGAGTCCCATAGACCCTTCATATGTTGTTTCGCCTGGAGTCTCAATGCAGGTTGAGCCCACGAGTAGTAACTTTAGCTTTCCAACCTTGGCTCAACTTTCCATTAGGGAATCCGCAATGCCTGCCCCAATGATGAGCATAGCTGAAAGTGCACCTGTTACCACTGTAGTTAGTACGACACCGCTACTTAGTGGAACAGTACCTACAACAGTGCGTGCCAGTGCCTATCGACCATATGTACCTATCGCTACTCATGCTCATGTAGCTCCTACGCCTCTTAGTATGCCAATGGCGTATGCTCCACGACCACCTTATCATAACCATTATCCAATAGGAGCTAGGCCTAGTCACATATCATATCCTACGTCATTTGCCAACATACTCAGACCAACGCCAACTCCTATCAGCCAGGCTATCCCAGAAGTGCCTCCACCAACTATGCCTGCTCACTTAGGTGATCTCGCAGCGTTTGCTCAGACGATCGGACGATCCATTGCGGAAAACATGCGGGGCATGCCTGAGAGAGAACCTAGAAGCAAGGCAGTACAAGTGGCTAAGCTCACTCAAAACTTCAGTGGTAACGAGGATGTAAGGAAGCACATTGAAGTCTTTGAACACGTGTGTGATTCCTTGGAAGAGCACAATGAGTTGCATAAGTGTAAAGCCTTAGGCTTAACCTTGAGTGGGAAGGCCGGAGATTGGTATCGAACCTTAAGGATTGAAGAGCGCACTCACTACCCCACTCTCAAGAGATTGTTCTTGAAGGAATACATACGCGAGGGTGTGCTTTGGTGGGGGGTAGCATCTCAACTCCAAAAAGCTGAACGCGAGGAAGGGGAGTCAGTGAGAGACTTTATAACTTGATTGAAGCATCTAAATTCTCGCTGCACTCCCGATGAACGCTTCAATAACAACCAACTCCTCGATAGATTCATTCGAGGATTGCGCCACGAGGACATTTACAATGGCCTAGTCATTAGAGGTCTTACAACGTGGGAAGCAGTCACTGCCAATGCAATCCAGTTAGAAGACAACTTGATGATTGCAGGTAAAAAGGTGTCTTCAGAAACAAAATCCGTTAGTTCGCAAGTATCTGGGTACGAGCCAATGACGGTAAAACCTATTGCCAAGGAGCCCAAGATATCTGAAATGTCTGTGAGACCGACCTTACTAAGGCTCTCCAAGAATACTTTAGGGGTAATCGAGCTCCTCAGAATAGCCATATGTACCCAAAAAGAGAGCAACAATGGTGTTCGGTTTGCTTAGGACCACATAGCACGAGTGAATGTCCCACATTCAGAGTCAAATTCAATGGGAATTGCAATGCATGTGGTAAGTACGGCCATCAATCTAAGGATTGCCTAGTACTTAAGCGAATGTTGGCAAATCAGGCACCACTAGCCTGGTCAAACACACCTCAAGTACCCGCGCTAATGCCTGCACAACCTGTCGAGCAATCGTCACAGCACATAGTTCCAAGGAATCCGAATGTAGTCTAGTCTGTGCCGTTACCACCGCCAGTGCTAGGACCACAACCTCCACATCCAAGGATTACCCCTGTAAACCAGATGGGTTGTGAGTCACATAGTGCATGTGGGGATTATGAAGAGGAGATAGACCCCACTGCTCCATACGGGATTGATACGTTTGAAATGATTCCCCAGTACTACATGGAGGATCATTTCGGGCAAGTTAAGCCTGTATATCAAGCGGTTGCTCTCGCCACAAGAGGGCAAAACCTTAATACCTTGGCGAGGAGACCACCTCTTCAATGCTATGATTGTGGTGGACCGCATCGTGTAGCGGAGTGCCCTAATAGGCTACAGAAGATCGCTACTCAAATGCCACCAAATCAAGGGAGCACATCGGGAATGCCGGTACTCACATGTAATCGTTGTGGCATAGATCATTTGATCGCTCAATGTCCACATAATCCTAATGCACCCAAGATTACACCATTGAATTTGGTTGAGGTCACCAACCAAGCACGAGGAACCACACCTGTTGTACCCACGAATGTAGTTACACAGTCAATGCTTCAAAATCAAAACTACATTCTTGAAGAGAGGGATACTGCGTCAATCGCTCAAGCAAAGAAAAAGAAAACACGACGAAAGAGATCGCTTAATGCCACGAGCTCCAAGCCCAGTTCAAAGACTAACATAGGGACAGGAGACAACCCCGTGTATATGAATGATCCTGAAGATGATTCTGATTCAATAGAAACCATGGGGACCAAAGCCACTACCTTAAGGGAGGAACCCACTCGGGAGCTCAATGAAGGAGAATCAAGCGAGTACATAAATAAGGGAAAACAGAAGGAAACTTCCTCGGCCCCACAACCAAGTCAGTTAATGCCCTCTCGACCACCCAAACTGACTGAGACTCCCCAAGACAAGCCACGTGGGCCAAAAAACCTCAAGAAAAAGATTGGAACTTACCCAAACCCAGTTGAGGAGGTTGAACAAGTGCAACACTTAAGGGGTTTGGTGAAAAAAACACAAAGAGAATCGGAGCCAAACCCGAGAAAAATCAAAATTCCAGACACAGTGTTTCCTACCCAAGTTCAGCCTCACAGGAACCATAAACCGTTAGCTATACCGAGTATCATTCGGGAAGAAAGTGAGGATAGGACATCCGGAAGTGGGCAAATACCCTTCTTGCTGGAAAGAATGTTTAGTGAGGGAATGCCTGACCCCATTGAAGAGGAAGTGATTCCATCTTCACCAGTCCCTAGTCAAGGGGCGATGTCTCGAAAAGTACCGTTGAATGTGTCTAAGCTAATGGATTTCATGTCCTCTGAAATCAAAACCACGATCATATCCAAATTATACGGAGATCCTGAGCTATTCTTAGCTCTTCGGGCATTTCTCAATGGAGAACTAAAGGCGGGGCTACCACAATTTGCAAATATGGATAGACCCGACATGCTTCAAGATGAAGGGGAGCATTGGGATCTACAACCCAACTTAGATGAAGATTCGGTCGTTGAAATACCTGTTAACAAGTTGGGACAGTACTTTGAAGGTGACGAATCTAATGCAACCCTCCCCATTACTACCAAGGGATTAACTCTAAAGGGAATCCTTGATGGTGGTGCTGGAGTGAGCATTGTGACTAAAAACTGTTGGGAATCTATGGGAAGACCTCACCTCGAAGTCACAAACATAGTGGTTAAGATGGCAAACGGAACCATAGCTAAACCTATTGGAATGTTAAGGGACCTTCAGATCAAGGTTTTGGGATACAAGGTACGACATACCTTCATTGTAATGGATTTCTCCAAGCATCCTATGTCATATCAAATGATCTTAGGACGTCCTTTCATGAGGGAAGCACAAATGGTGCATGACTGGTCGAAAAACCATGTCTACCTACAATTCCAGGACTCTGTCATTCGAGTTGATCTTGAGAATGGTCGTGCGCATCCTTTAGGAAGCAAGGTTATCATCGATAATCGAACGGATACCACTGTTCACTCCGCCCCATTAAGGTATTGCTATACATGCAAAAAAGAGACTGATGATGGGAAAGATTCTCCTTATATGGATGTCCTACCGGGTATGACTGAGTCGGATAACGTGGATTGGGTTCACCTAGCGGCAACCATAGACACATGGGGGAATAGAGGCACAAGCTGGGTAGCACCTGAGGGGCAAGATATGCCACCGTTAGTGCCAATAAACATGATAGGTGTTATGCACTTGACCCCTGATGGCGAGAAAGTGGCAAACTCCACCGACACTGAAAGTAGCGAAGACTCTGACTAATGCAACTCTGAGTATGAATCTCAAGAAGAAACTGACCCTGAGCCTGATGGGGAAAATGAATCAAATATTTACCCAAATGTGGAAGCAAGGTGCTCAAGGCCTAGGACAGTGGCCTCCTGCAGTTCATCCGAAAGTGAAGATCGACCAAGTGAGTCCGAATCTGATAGAAACAAAAATCAAAAACTTGGTAAGAAGAAAACGAGACATAAGCGCCAACGCTATCGAGCTAATGTACGAACTGCAATAAATAAGGAGAGATCCACTGCAGAATGGCTTAGTTATGTAGGAGCCATTGACGCTCATCGGAAGATAGCGGATAATTGGGGACAATACCTCCAAAGTGTCATGTGGTGTATTCCGCAACTTCATGACGTCGCCCAATTAGGAATCGAAGAGAAGCCAAAACTAAGTCGTACTGCAAGAAGGCGGCAAAACCAAGAGTTGGCTCAACAACAAAAGGAGGCGGAATTAAAAGAAAAAAATCGGGCACAACAAGAACCAGTAGACTTACACCCCGCACCCGAGCATTTCAAATCATTCACCACAGGGGAACGTAAAGTAGTCTACACAAAAGCCCAACGAACGCCTACCAATGGGAGTAGCGGTGTCTACACTTAGCAGATCCGGGTGGGGAGTCTAAACCAGTTTTTATTGCTCAAGACCTCACCGAGGCGGAAGAACCTGCACTTACGAAGCTTCTTAAAGAATTCAAGGACATATTTGCTTGGACATATCATGATATGAAGGGTGTTCCACCCTCGGTGGTGCAACACACGATTCCAATGATTAGCACTGCTAAACCAGTCCAGTAACGTCCCTACCCAATGAATCCTAAGTACGCAAAGATTGTACAAGAGGAAATTGAAAAGCTTGTAAAATGTGGATTCATATACCCAATTGAGCACTCAGAATGGGTTTCTCCGATAGTCATCGTACCAAAGAAGAATGGGAAACTCAGAGTGTGCGTTGATCTCAAAAAGGTTAATGCAGCCACCAGAAGGGATCATTACCCCTTGCCATATTCTGAACATGTGCTTGAAAGAGTGGCAGGCAAGGAGGCATATAGCTTTTTAGATGGATACTCGGGTTACAATCAGATCACAATTACAGTCGAGGACCAAGCTAAAACAGCATTTATCACGGAGTTTGGAGTGTTTGCCTTTCGCGTCATGGCCTTTGGCTTGACCAATGCACCTGCAACATTCCAACGATTGATAAACACGGCCTTTAAGGAATATCTAAGGGACTTCTGTGAAGCTTTCTTAGATGATCTTTGTGTTCATTCCTCTTGGGACGAGCACTTGATGTGTTTACGAAAGATATTTGAAAGGTGTAGATTATATCGCATCTCCTTGAATCCTTTCAAATGCCAATTCTGGGTTAAACACGGAGTTATCTTAGGGCATATAGTGTCCAAAAATGGGATTTCCACGGACGAGAGTAAAATCAAGGTCATTCTAGAACTGCCACCACCCACCAACTACAAGGGAGTCCAACGCTTTATGGGCCACGTTGGTTATTATCGAAGGTTTATCCTCTTCTTTGCCGAGATAGCTCGACCATTGTATAAGCTTCTCATTGAGTTTATTTGGACCGAAGAATGTGACCGTGCCTATGAGCTATTAAAGAAGGCCTTGGCGAGTGCTCCAATATTGAGAATGCCTAACTGGGATTTACTCTTCCATGTGCATATTGATGCATCAAACTTTGCTATTGGGTGTGTGTTGACTCAACCTAGAGAACACAAGCTAGACTACCCCATTAGCTTTGCCAGTCGCCAGTTGAACGATGCTGAGATGAACTACACCACTACGGAGCGAGAAGGGTTGGCAATGATATATGCAGTAAGGAAATTTCGTTATTACCTCCTTGCCACCAAGTTGGTTTTCTATGTAGATCATCAAGCATTGTTGTATCTGGTAAACAAACCATGCTCCACAAGAAGAATCACACGATGGCTATTGATTCTTCTTGAGTTTGATTTCACTGTTGTTGTGAGACCTGGCAAGAAACATGTTATGGCTGATCATTTGTCTCGCATACCTAATGGTGAGGCTCCTACGGGGGTTGATGATGACTTACCGGACACTTCCTTGTTCATGGTGGAGACAATGCCTGAATGGAGTGAGAAGATTGTTAACTTTTTGGTTAATGGCTTTCCACCCAAGGAGCTTCGTAAAGATCTAGCTCGAAAGCTAATCAAAGAATGCGAACCCTATTGCCTAATAGCCGGGACTCTTTATAAAAGAGGAAAGGATGACGTTCTTAGGCATTGTGCCCGAGAGGATGAGTATCTATACATTTTGCAAGAGGCACATATGGGCGTAGCCGGTGGTCACTTCTCAGGAGACTTAACTGCGCGAAAGATCTTACAATCAGGGTATTGGTGGCCCACTATGTTCCAAGATGCATCACTCTTTGTGAAGGGTTGCGATGAATGCCAATGATATAAGAAACCCCAGAGGAAAGATCAGATGCCCCTACATCCGATCAAAGTAAACCAACCATTTGAAAAGTGGGGTTTAGACTTTGTAGGTCCAATTAGTCCAGCGGCCCGAAACACACAATCTCGCTATATTATTGTGGCCACTGACTATATGACCAAATGGGCTGAAGCGAAAGCGACACGTAAGGCAGATGCAAGGACAACAGCCAAGTTCCTCTTTGAAAATATAATCACACGATTCGGTTGTCCGTTTGAACTTGTGAGCGACAATGGTACGCATTTTATAAATGAAGTGATTAAGGAGCTCACAACAAATTTCATGATATCCCATCATAAATCTACTCCTTACTATCCGCAAGCGAATGGCCAAGCCGAGAGTACCAACAAGACTTTAATCTCTATTTTGACAAAGACAGTTGAAGCTCATCGCATGGATTGGGATCTAAAGCTTACGACAGCTTTATGGGCCTATCGTACTGCGTACAAAGTGGCTATTAATTGCACACCATTCAAAATGGTATATGGCCAAGAAGCAGTCATGCCGTGGGAATTTGTTATTCCTAGTCTTCGTGTTGCTACTCAAGAGGGTTGGGATGGTAATCCCTTAGTAGAGCGTCTATATATCCTTGAGCGGCTAAACGAAGAAAGACAATTGGCTGTATACAATGCCCTTGTGGAGAAGGATAGAAGGAAAAAATGGTTTGATCGCCATCTAAAGGACAAGGACATCAAGGTTGGGGATAAAGTCCTTATGTATGGAGTGCGAAACGAAAAGAAGAAGCTCAAATATGCTGGTAAGGGACCATATAGAGTATGTGAAATTACCCCGCAAGGTACCATCAGAGTGGAGACTCTCGACGGAGTTGAAACCATTGGATTCCTTAATGGGAGTAAACTCAAAAGATACTATGACCCCCTGAGCCAGGAGGAGTTACATGCAATCCATCAAAAGAAGGCAGCTAAAGAACAAGCTGAGCTTAAAAAGATACAAGCGAGAGTCGAAGCCAAAGAACGTCAACAGCGTGCTAGGCGACAACGAGAAGCCAACTTGGGAATTACGCAAGTATTTTTTGAGGAAGCAGAGGAGGATGCACTGGAATCGAACCCACTTCTAAGATACCCAATTGAGTTACAGAGTCCTTACGGGGAGGTACTGTATAATGCATTATTGGATACAGGAGCTCAACACGATTTGCTATCATATGGCGTGTGGTGTCAACTGGGAAAACCACCTTTATCCAAGAGTTCTATCCAAGTTCAAGGAATCAACAAGAAGAAAACCCCTGTCTCAGGAATTCTGCACACTCCGGTTGCTTATGACAAGGGAACCATAATTCAAAGCTTTTTGGTTATGCCTGCTGGTACCATGGAAGGGACTGTAATCTTAGGGCGCAAATGGATGATGGCCACCAAGTGCAATATCGATTGGGCAACCAGACAAGTCACAACGCAAGAACCAACACTAGGTCTGACCGCTCAAAATCCCGCACCTAAGTCATCCACTCAAATGCTAGATAATGAAAAATCACAAAGTCCAGTGGCAAAACCATCTTTGATTGTTTGCCACCCCTCTAACGCTTCAACGCCAAGAATGGAAACATGCAGGGTGGTCTCTAAATCTCCGCTTACTATGCCAAAAAATACATACAAATGGGTCCCAAAAGCTTCGTTAACAGCTACTTCCCCTGCTCAATCTCGTTCAGCCACCAAGAAGCCTCATAGGAAGAAAACAGCTACCCACCCGAGAAAGGGCAATGTAACATCACGATGGATCCCTAAAAAATTATTAGTAGCCCAACGGTACTACGAGGGGAATGACCAGATTTGGGTCCCTAAACATAAGTTGAATCCCTCTACATCACCTGTAAAACCTGGCAAACCAATTGTTGCCACCCCAACGATAATTCAAGATCGTGGTAAGGGAAAGGTAACAGAGTGCTCCACACCACTTCTTCCAGAGTTAGTTTGGATTCCCAAACGATATCGATCATTACCACCTAGCTCAAGAAGGGGGGAGCCACATGAAGCTTCTAGCTCCTCATGCTAGGCACACGCTGATATAGAAGTTTCTACATGCTCTACACCTACTCTTGTCAACACCCAATAAAAAACCGATGAGTCTACGTCTCCCCTTGTAATAGTATCGTCGGAAACCATTTCCTCCATTCGTCAATGGGAGCGTACACTACCATCTCTGCAATTGGATGTGGCCACAAGGGTCATAAAAAGCTATCTGCCCACATCACAACCTATGACCCGCTGGACAAATTGGTTCCAGGAGGCTGCAACATCATTGCAAATAATATGATCTACCAAGGAAAGGGGGAGCATGTACTCACGCTCGACATTCTAATGCTTCCTCCTTAACCTTCTCCCCTGACCATGTAATTGCCAAATTCAAGGGGATGTATATATATAGCTTCATACATTTTTTTAAAAAAAAAAACAAAGAAAAGAAAAACAAAAAATAGTAAAAAGAGCAAGAGCACAAAAACAAGAGAAATATCCGTATACAATCAAGAACTAGATTGACCTGTCACATAAACCTACTGATGCTATATCTGTGTTTGCAGATATGGTAGATGCCCAATTATCATACACTTCATCCACTCCTACCTTTGGTGAGAGGTATCATCTGTACCTTTCTCAGATATTCCACATGTGCTATCCTGTAATTGAAACTGAATGGGATCATATAGATGTACTAGCCAGAGAGGAAAATGTTGAGGAATTAGAATGGCTAATTTGCCTATTGACCATGACTGACCCCTACTCCGTAGAGGACATATCCCCGATAGCCCAATGCTTTCCTTTTCCACAAGATGACTATCCTCGCATGGTTACATTTTTGATGAGTTTATGTGGATGGGAAAATGAAAAGGAAATATCTGACAATGATGAATGGACGGATGAAACTCATGGCACTACTGAGGTTGACTTTATTTGTTTGGATGATGCGGATAGAGGCTTAGCCTTAGGGCTAGAGCCAGGACTCTACAACATCCTCTTACCATATCCTCAGTAGTAGTGTCGTGACTGGTAGGTAGGTTAGTGTTTTCAAGTTTTTTCTAGTTTAGATTCCTTAAGCAAGTCTTGAAATTTTCACACTGATGTGCCTCTCGAGGTATAGTGCTTGTTAGTTGATTGTACAGGTTGAAAAGTTTGAGGTGGGTTCGCTTTCAAGTCCTGAGACTGCCGCAACGTTCATCAAAATATATCTACATCAAATTGCAAGCTGTCTCGTCAAATCAAGGAGATCTCCAATTACGGGTGTAATTCTTCCATACCCACTCTCTTTCGTTTTTACTGTTCAATTAATTGCATAAACTATAATGCATGACCACATGGAAATTTTCAATGTACTACTTAGTTTTTGAAGTTGCTTGCATGCTAGTGTAAATCATTAATGAGCTTAACTTTATTGGAAATATTCCTAGGCAGCATGACATCTTTAGTTAACCTTGGAATACGATTGTCTTAGGTCTAGGGTCAAACCATCTTAATGTTTGACACCTGGCCATGTGTGTGTTGACCTCTAAGACATAGCTATTACCCCTTTGTCGAAAGGATGCAAGAAAATTATAGTTCAAGAGCGAAGATCAAAAGAAATAGATTTTTTTAAAAAAAAAGCCTACAATAAATGGCAATACAAGTCTATGATGTGCTTTAATGTTGGCCTATCGCCTTATTGGTAGGGGGTAGCCTTGCCTAAAGTATTCTACTCCAGACCGATGCCTTGGTTGGTAGGGGGTAGCCTTGCCTAAAGTGAGCTAATAGATTCCTGGATAATGCCTTGTGTTAAACATGGTACCAGGATCGATGTTAGTTTTGCCTTAGGAAGGTCGCCATTGTGTGTAAAAATTGTCACGTGCAAAAAAAAAAGGCAAAAAGCTCCTGTAACTCTGATGTTTCTTGTGTCCCTAGGCTTGTGGTATTAACTTGTTCTTAGAGTAGACACAGTGTGATCATCTGTTTATTTATTAAGCTTGGTTATTTTCCTTGACTTAGGCCAGTTATAAACTTTGATTAACCTTTGACACCTTGCTTACTCTTGATTTACTTTCAATAATTTTAAACTCCTGTTAATTTGCTACACTAGCTCATTCATGTGACCCTTAAACTAAGTTCTCATAGCAACATCCATTGTGGTCTAACATGCTTGAATTTATACACTTTATATCTTTTGAATTCCAGCATACTTTCACTCTACTTCCCTGTTTTGCAGATGGTCCACCACAACAACCCTATCAAGCTTACCATACCATAGCTTCCGAGGACGGAATCTACATCAGGAAAGGGGGACATGTTAACCCATGACGGACATTGAGACATACTATGTTTTATGTCATTAATTTAAATATTCTGAGTCATGGGCCGGGCTTGTCGGCACCATATGTTAAGGATGAAGGGATTGGGTGATCGCCGATGAGAGGCGCACCTTGAATATCAGTAGGATAAGGGTTAGGGTCGGCTGGCCATGTATGGGCGCCCAAGTGTGAACGGCCAAGTCACCTATAAGAGTCAAATGTAACCCTAAAATCCTCATTCTCATGTGTTGTGAATACAAGAGTGCTCTTGCTTTATCTCTTTGGTTTCCTTCTCCTGTGTGTGAGAGAGAGAGAGAGAGAGTGAGAGAGCGATCGAGCACTGTGTAGCGGCACGGCGGCGGAGAGGCGGTAGAGCGGCGACGGCGGCTTCTTCTTCACGGCTGCGACACGGGAATCCTTCAAGGTGGCAGTTGAGCGGTGAGTGACACACCCTTTGCATTCTGTTTGAGCTTCCTTCCCTGGTTGTATGCTTGCAGCCATTCATGGCTCGCATACGGTGTCCGGCAAGTCCCCAGCTATACGACCTGTGCGGCAAAAGCGCACATTGGTAGAGGGTATGACATTAGGGCTTTGTTATAGACAGACAAGTGAAATTGGAGTGTATTTACTAAATCACAGAGTGTTCCCAAGAAACACACCACAAGCTTCTCCGTTATGTGACAAAAAAAAACAAGCCTATGCACATTATTGAGGAGATGCTATTAGGCAAGGATGTTTGTGTATGCAAACAAGACAAAGATAAGGGATTCTACACTTTTCTCAATCATAACTTAAAGTTATTGCAAAAGTGGATCCGATATTATAAAGAGGATAAAATTTCTTTAAGAAAAGGAGTAAGATAAAAAAGGCAATAGGATAGTAATCACACTATAACGATTGACTTGCTTAGAAGCCATCTTGACACATCTTGCGACGAGGAAGGTATTGAAAGATGGAGATGATGAACAATCATGGTTAAGCCATATGTTAATCAAAACTTCTTACTCGATTTCTTTAAGTTTATTTCAATAATTATATACTTATAATAATCAATTATCATGTGGCTTAAACTTAACAATAGTATGTAAAAGCACTACTTCAGAGTTGCAAAGCTTGATAGAAAATGAGTGACTTAGAAATCATGCGCCATGGCTTCATTTGAACAAATACATTGTGCAAGTGCATGAGATACAAATCTTACTAACTTAGAGCTTGCATGGGTGGGGAAGCTTGAGGCAATAATTTAAATGAATTATAGAATAAAAAAGCATGTAAATACATTGAATTGATCGCTAAGAAAAGTATACAAGTGTTGTGGATTTACTACCTAGCTTATAATCAAATCTCTTGAAGGAAATTTTGAAGGTGAAATGGTTTGAGTAAATACAAAGGTTGCAATGCCACAATGAATAAAGAAGAAGATGGTTTTTGTATCATGGGTGGGGTAGCTTGAGGTAAAAACCAAGGTTCACTTTGGAATCAAGACGTTGGTTAATACGTTGAATTGATCACTAAGAAAAGCATACAAGTGTTTTCGATTTATGTACCTAACTTATGATCAAGTCTCTTGTAGGCAATTCTTAAGGTGAAATAAGGTTTGTGCAAATATAAAGTTTACAATTCCATAATAAAGGTGAAGTAAGTTTTGTGCAAATATAAAGGTTGCAACGCCATAATAAAGAAAGAAGAATTGGTCATTATAGAATTAAGTCATTAAGATTACTATATGCAAGTAAAGAGAGTTATGTGCTTCTTGTGCATTGCTAGCAAGCTTTCTTTCATAGAGAGCTATATGATGATAGACTTTAGCAAATAACTAAAATGGATACTCATGGTTGAATTATTTTTAACCACACACTTGAGACCATAGGATGCATCCCAGTCTAAAAATGAGAATGCATCACAAAGTGACATAGGACAATTTGATACATGATTTTATTGTCACATGGATGACCACTATGAATGTTGACCCTCATGATAGGGTAGCTAATACAAAGGAGGAATATGTTCAAGATCTGGAGCTAGAGGATATAGATCTTTGAC
This sequence comes from Cibotium barometz, assembly GCF_041138505.1. Classification (NCBI taxonomy): domain Eukaryota; kingdom Viridiplantae; phylum Streptophyta; class Polypodiopsida; order Cyatheales; family Cibotiaceae; genus Cibotium; species Cibotium barometz. The sequence continues at coordinate 13,105,296 of NC_141096.1, forward strand.
CCTCATGATAGAATAGCTGATATAAAGGAGGAATATGTTCAAGAGCTAGAGCTAGAGGATATAGACCTTACAGAGGTAGATATGGAGGAATGAATGATCCAAAACAACCCTTTATCATGTTAAAAATGGTTGTGTAAGTGATATACCTTACACAAGAGGGGCTTCAAGAAACTAGAGAGGACAAGATTTTCTTAATCTCAAAATCATTGGACAAGCTACAAAGATTTATGGATACAAAACGGCCTTTTTATTAGATTATCTTTAGGATCATAGACTTCCTAGATTAGTAATGCTTTAAATTACTCCTACTAGAGATGAGAAAAAAAAGATAGAAACTTATGACCTCATCCCAAATGCACTTTAGCATAGCTTACTATCACCAATGTCTTTTAGAGGTAGCTGATGTAGGGAAGAGAGATGGAGGATTTGTTAAAGTACCCAGTAACCCATCTTGGTACAAGAGTCACAGTAGCCTAAGCAACAAAGCTAAAAGCCAGTATCTAGACTTACCCCTCCAACCATCAATTACCATGCTCTTATTAGGCCTAAATTAATTAGATCCCTAGATAGCGGGCCAATGTAGACACCACCTTTTGCAAGAATGTGCTTGATGCCACAAACATAGCTGGATCCCTTAATACTCATATGATTCATATCTTATATGGACACCTCTCCCTCCTAGAGATGTTAGATATTTCCATGGATGTATCTTGCTTATGTATTATCATAACTACTACGCCACTCACTATTGTACCACTTTTGACCATGTATTATAGTATATATTCTATTGGGATCACCTTTGATGCCTCATGTCCCCTATTGATGAATCGCCCCATAATCCCCATGTATTGTAGTATATAGTCTATTGGGATCATCTCTGTTAGATTACTATAGCACCACTACGGGCGTTACCATAGGAGGGGACAGCCTCGAGCTCACCACCCAGCCACAGAGGAAGAATGAGGATTGCCCCTCATCCCCCAGGCTATATAGTGTGTGGCCTGCCGTCCACACTAGCCTGGCCGCCCATGACTCTGCATGGGCGTCCTCTCCCACTGAGGCCATGTCCTTGGCGCTTCGACCGAGGCGTTGATGCTAAAGCCCCGCCTGGACATCCGACGGTCACAGGCATTACAGCCTACGTGACTTTACCCCCCCTTAAGAAGAGTTTTCGTCCTCGAAAACAAACTCTGGAAACCTCTTGGAAATTGCACTACAGCGTTCCCAAGTAGCTGCCTCCTCATCCCTGTCTGTCCATTTAACAAGTACCTCTTGGTACACTTTATGTCGGGTTTATCTGTCGTCACGATACTCTAGAATCTTTTTAGGTTCATGTGGTATCTTTGGTGGCTCTATCAAGTCCACCAAAATCTCTGGAGAAACTACGTTCTCTAACCCGTGAACTGATTTCTTCAGTTTACTGACATGGAAGATAGGATGAACTTGAGAACTCTCCGGTAACTCAAGTTTATATGCTATGTCCCCAATCTTCTTAAGGATTTTAAAAGGACCACAAATATCTCGGAGAACACACTTTCCCGTTTTCATGATTTCTGAGTGCCCAAGAACCTTGAGGAATACATAGTCACCTTCTGCAAAGGTCACCTTTCTACGTCCTTTATCCGCATAAGTTTTAGCGCGATCCTGAGCGCTACAAATGCTCTCACATGCGGCTCTGAGCATATCATTCATATCTTCAAGGAAATCCTTGACAGATTGAATCTTCTCCTTTTCTAGGCCTACAGCCATCAGAGATCTCGGCTGGAATCCATACATTAACATGAATGGTGTAAATCCAGTCGTTGAATGTTTGGAGCTGCTATAGGCAAACTCCAATAAGGGCAAGTACTCTTCCCAATTAGATTGCTTCTTACTAACATAAGAACGCAACATATCCTCTAGAATTTGGTTAACTCTTTTAGTTTGACCATCAGACTCCGAATGATCTGCCGTACTCATACTGAGAGTAGTATCCAACTTTTTGAAGACTTCCCTCCAAAAATGGCTGTTGAACTTTCTATCTCTATCCGACACTATATCTGCGGGTAGGCCATATAGCTTGTAGAGATGTTCAATAAAGAGTTTTGCCAACTCTAGTGTTTTAACAGTTTCTTTGTGGCGATAAACTTTGCCATTTTAGTTAACCTGTCCACTACCACCCACACTGATTCATTCCCTCGACTCGTCTTGGGTAAACCGTCGTCTTGGGTAAACCGGTAATGAAATCCATGGAAATGCTTTCCCATTTTCCCTGAGGAATCTCCAGCAAATGGAGTTGTCCTCTAACCTTAAGACGTTCGTGTTTATTGACCTGGCACTTATTGCATTTCAGCACATAAGTCTGGACGTCCTTAAACAAACTAGGCCAATAAAACTATCTTTTTACTAGTGCATAGGTCTTCTGAATCTCGGGATGACCCGCACTTGGACTATCATGACTTTCTTTAAGAATTTGGGCCCGAAAGTCACCAATAGTTGGTACACATACTCTACCCTTGTAGAGTAAGCACCCGTCGAATGGAGTAATTAGCATATTTCTCCCCCCGACGAAGTTTATCACTCCCCTTTGAAGCCGTGGTAGTCAAAGGTGATGAAGGGCCTACGTCAAAGCTCTCCGGCTCCAAACTATACCCCCCAGAAGACACGGCTAGTCTCTCCGGACTAACTCTTGCTTCCCTTCTCGTTGCACCTTCGGCCAATCTCTCCAGACTAGCAATCGGTGCCACAACGAGGGAGGTGGTCGCGTCTGTGAAGAAGTACATACGCGTACAGTGCGCCAGACCTCTGTAAAAGATGGATCATGCTCACATAAACCACGTAGTGACTCCAAGAAATCATTCTTGAAGACTGTGAAACTAAGTTCATTAAACTGTGGCATGCGACTAAGTGCATCTGCCACCACGTTATACTTACCTTTCTGGTAACGTATCTGAAGGTCAAACTCCTGTAGAATCTCTGCCCACCGAGCTTTTCTACCCTTCAGTTCATTTTAAGTTGAAAGCCATTTCAGACTTTCATGGTCTGTCCGGACCTCAAAAGAAGCACCATATAAATAGTGTCTCCACTTTTTCAGTGCATGAACTATCGCTAGTAACTCTCGCTCGTAAGCCGAGTAGTTACATTGCGCACGATCTAACTTTTTACTCTCAAATGCAAATGAGCGTCCCCTTTGCATAAGTACAACCCCAATATTGGCCTCATTACTAGCGTCTGTTTCCAATACAAACAGCTCATTTGGATCGACAATAGTCAAAACAGGTGTAGCTGCTACGGTCACCTTGAGCTTATCAAAGCTATTCTATTGGGCTTCCCCCCAAGTAATGTTTTTAGTTTTTAACCGTAAACTGGTCAGTCACAACGGGACTGCGATCTTTGCATAGTCCTTCACATACTGTCGGTAGAACCCTGACATGCTAAGAAAAATCAGTTGTTCCTCGAGATTCTTCGGTGCTGGCCATTTAAGAATAGCCTCTACTTTTTTTAGCTCCATCCACGTATCATCAGCAGATATAATATGGCCAAGGTAGTGAATTTCTGTTTCAAAAAATTCACATTTGCTCTTCTTTGCAAATAGTTTGTGCTCTCGCAACAACTCAAACACTAGATCTGCAAATGCTCTATGTGTTCTTTCTGTGTCTTACCGTACACAAGAATATCATCTAGGAAAACTACTACGAATTTTTCCAGATATGGATATAAAATGCTGTCCATCAGCATCATAAACGTCACTGGAGCATTAGTTAGCCCAAATGGCATAACCAAAAACTCAAAATGCTCGAGACGGGTCTTAAATGCTGTGTTCGCAACATCTTCCGCTTTAATTTTAACCTGATGATACCTTGATTTCAAGTCTACTTTTGTGAAGTATCTTGATCCATAGAGTTGATCAAACAACTCATCCATGCATGGCATCGGATACTTGTTGTTAATCGTTATCTGATTAAGAGCCCTATAGTCTATGCACATCCGCATAGATCCGTCTTTCTTCTTTACCAGAAGAATAGGCGATGCCCACGGACTTGAACTTGGCTGAATGAAGCCTTTGTTCAAATATTCTGTGAATTGTTTTTCCACCTCCCTGTGCCTTAGAGTGGCTTAATCTATAAGCAGGTTTGCTTATAGGTTTTGATCCTGGCATAACCGTTTGATGCCATGGTCTACTTCTCTAGGTGGTGGTTAGCCATTTGGCAAATCATCAGGAAAAACATCCTGAAATTTCTCTAATAAATTCATTAAAGTATCTACGTACTTTTTCTCTTCAATGTCTCTTTCACCTTGGATTTTTTCTTGTTTGAATCACATGCCTGCCAAATAGGGTTTTCAAATAGTGGGTCTCGTCCAAGGCTATTTTGTTTTCTTTGTTTTCCTTGTTTGGCTCACCACCCAGCCACCACAGAGGAAGAATTAGGATTGCTCCTCATCCCCCACAGGCTATATAGTGTGTGGCCTGCTGTCCACACTAGCCTGGCCGCCCATTACTCCGCATGGGCATCCTCTCCCACTGAACCCCGGATGGCCACGTCCTCGGCGCTCCGGCCAAGGCGTTAACGCTAAAGCCCCGTCTGGCCATCCGGTCTGCCGCCGTCGGTCACAGGCGTTACAGCCTACGTGAAAATCTCGGATGCCTCATCTACCCCCATTGAAGAATCACCATAATCCCAATGAGCATACCTCTACTCATTGTTTTTTATTCAATTATAGTACATATTTTTTAAAATTTGTTTCTAATGCTATGAGAGCTAGGAGTAGAGATAGAATCATAGATATCCCCATGAATAGAAGATCTAAAAGAGTAGGTGACTAATCATCAAAATCATGCCTCAAAATCATTTAATACATCGCAATGATCTATAGGAACGTAGGCAGGCATAGGAAAATCATCACACGTAGTGCTTGGTATGCTCGTTGCTATCCCTCCCATCAAGATTAATATGCCCACATGATTTAACTCACACATATCACTCTCACTCTCACTCTCACTATCACTATCACTATCACTATCACTATCACTATCACTATCACTATCACATACATCAACATCATGTGCATGTGTCAGTGGCATCATGTGCACGTGTATTACTATCATCATGTGTGTGTGTGTGTGTGTGTGACATACGTCAATATCATGTGAGGATACATAATCATAGGTATGTGGATGTGATACATCATCATCATCATCACTTATGTTGATGTCGAATGCGGTATAAATCCTTAGGAACATAATCATGACTACTCAAGAACGTAGGACACTCAAATAAGCGAGCAAAGGAATCATCCCAGTAGCTGATAAAAATTACCCATCTGCCTCCAAGAAATATCTCAATGACCAATAGTCAAAGTATTACCGAATGTGCCAATCTTTGTCATCCCATAGATGATGAACATGTATAAACAATAAACTCTGCAACTCCATCCTCCATCTATGACCTCAATGGACTATCTCCTCATCATGTGAAATAGGTGATGAAGGATCCAATGTTCAAAGTCTAGAAGTCCCAAATGTATGCAAAAAGTTGGCAAAAGTGATGTATAATCTGATCAGGTCGGGTAATCCATGGTATTGCGTACAAATAATCACTAAAAATCTAGCATCACACATGCATCCCCAAGCATCAAGAGGAGTCACAAGATGATGTCTTCGCCAAAGAAATAAAGGACCATGGCGAGTAAGAGAGGGGGGTAATAGTAATAAACCATGTCTATGTACAAACACTACCCAATTCTCAAAGCATGTGATCAAGGGTTACAATGCACAATAAACTCACACCCTGTGTGAATGCACCCAAACTAAGTGCCAATGTACACTATTCACCCAAATGTGCAAATAAATCCCACACTGTGCTATTTCACATGAACATGCCCCATAAAATCCCTAAGCATATGAACACCTCACACAAATGTGCTCGTGTGAATAAGATCCAAAACCACACAAGTGCCCCAAATCATGCAAATCCAAACCACATACTAGGGTGCATGTGAAAAATGGCTAAAAATCCCCAAATCTACCTACTGCATGTGAGAACACCACATCTACATGCCCAAGCCACTCGCTATACGTGTATGGGTGTATCCACTCCACGTTACGAAGGTGTGAAAATATGTGTATGGGTGTATCCACTCCACTCGCTATACGTGTATGGGTGTATCCACTCCACGTTACGAAGGTGTGAAAATAGAATGGTAAGTTCTAAAGAAAAATAAAGGGTAGCCAAGGATAGGAAATGTGACCAAAGTGTGGAAAATTACAATGGGTAAGATGGTTTAAATATGTATGGAATATGGGAAATGGAGAGAATGCGAATGGCCAATTAATAGGAAGTGAGGAGATCACAATGTGAAAAGGGTTACAAACCATAAGCTAGTTGAGGTCTAAAAGGAAAAAAAAAAGCAAAACAAAACGTGTCAGCCAGTTTTCTTTTTAACTCTCTTATTCCTTCTGCACACACTAGTGACAAAACAATTGTTGAGAGCTCAAAATCTCAAGGATTTTACTCCCACCATATCTCCCTTCCACATCAGCAAAACATTCTCGTATTTAGGTGGGTCCCAAAAAAGTGAAAATTTTTCATTTTTCATTTTTTCACATTTTGAGGTGGAAAAAACACCACCCAACCAATATGTACTTAATGCACTCGATGACCTCTTAGAGGTGTTTCACTCCCTTTGTAGTGCCCATGATTGTGTGCAAAATTTCTTGCCAATAGATGTAGTAATATTGGTGCGTTACAAGATCTTAATATTGTATTGCCAATCAAGTGTTTTAAGTACCCCAAAAGCCCATGTCGTCATATAGCCTATAAAGAGGACTCATTGACATGTTAGCATGGGTAGGCTCAATTTGCGTTTCTCTAGGAAAAATGTGTGCTACTGTGGTGAAGTTTGTTTGATCCTTTGATTGAGCTCTTAATTTTGCTAATTTCGGGAAATCAGAGTATATGAAGGCAGCTCAGGACTCAGGAGTTTAGCAATGGGATCAATATAATCTTGGATTAGAGAAAACCATGGCTGATGAATCATGAAACAACAAAAATGGCAATGGCGCACAAGGGGGGGCCAGGGATAGCAAGCTTGGGGGGAGAGCAAGCGTGGAGTTATTAAGGACCCCAATAACTAAGAGAGAGAGAGAGAGTTGAAGAAAATAAAAACTGGCTGCTCTCTCTTCTTCTAGGGGAAAGGAAAGCTGCTGCCAGTTGGGGAGAGCAACTCCAATACCTAAGAGAGACAAAGCTGAAGAGAAGAAAAACTAGCTGCTCTCTCTTCTTCTAGGGGAAAAGAAAGTTACTGCCTCTTGTGCAAATTCTAGGTTTCCTTGAATCAGCCGCTACTAACCGATTTCGAAGGCCGAAAAAAGCTACAGGGCCCAGCGCCACAGGGTCCTACAAGCTTCTCTCTCTAGAGAACGAAATCTCTCTCTCTCTCTCTCGCTCTTCTTCATTACCCCACGATTCTTGCTACCAAACTCAACCAAAGTCAGTTTAGTTTTCATGCAAAACTGGTGTAACTTTTAATAGGTCAATGGACCCGTGTGGTGGTGTGTGGTCATGGGGGCGGAGGTGATCGGTGACACACTAGCAGAGATGCGATGCACCCCTTGTCCGCTACGCTGTACATGGAAGTGTGAGCACCTTTCTTGATGAGGTCTGCACTCGGCCCCGTTGCGATGCAGCATGCCTCAAAAGCCTTGCATGTGGTCATCCCTGCATACGCTTATGCAGTCCACTTGGCACGAGGGAAGATAACTCTCCGTGCGCAAATCGACTTCCGGTTTGTGATCGTCATTCTGGTGATAGAAGGAGCGAGGATCTTCAGTCGCCGCAGCCACAAGCTGGAGTGGGAACACCAGGACGCGGGCACCGCCAACTCGGGCAGCCTCTTCTCGACGATGTATCAGAAGGGTTCGGACGCCTTGCGAATGGCCATAATCTACTAGCATTGCCTAGCCTGCCCCAAGAGCTTTTCGGATGGGATTCCTGAAGTCTCTGCAGCGACACTAATCCCCCTCTCAATCCCTGCTCTCGATCTCTCAGCTGTTCCGCTCTGGCACGGGCCTACTTGCAGAAAGAGTGGCTGATCTCTTGAAGTCGTCAAGCAACCTGTGCCCCGCCGCCTCTACAGGCCACCCCCGATTCCCTCCACCTTTTCCGTCATTGTGGGGTCCTCAATGAGGCTCTCCAAAATACGAATACCCCATGTGAGCCCTCCTGCTGAACTGGGTGGTGGAGCAGCTGATGCGGGGTCGTGGAGCAGTAGGGAGCAGTTGCGTGGTCGTGGGCCAGTTGGAGCGAGAGAAGATAGCTCTGCCCTGTGCAGAAGAGGCAGGGCCTAACCTTGTTGCAATTGGTATTCAACTTTTACAAGCTCTTTATGATCGACCACAGTGCTGAGCTGCAGTATGTCTTGCGGCTATTATTGTCTCACAAGGCTCAAAATCAATCTACTTGTATGAATCTTTCTATTGATCTGCAATTATCTTGGAGTCTGTTTGTGAATCTTATTGCTCGTGGAGCTCTGCAATTTATCGTGGAGGTGGTTCTGTTTGTGAATCTTATTGCTCGTGGAGCTCTGCCTAAGAGAAGAGGGGTGGGGCACAAACAACTAAATGAAGTGTACTTTGCGGCATAATACTCGACGCGGACCACCAAAGATTAGTCTAATCAATTTTTGGATTAGCATTAATACAAAAACCAAGTATAGGTAGAATTTAATTTGAATTTAATCCTCCTATTCATTTTAATTTTGGTAACTCTACTCGGTTTGCTATTTTCCACACATAGATAATCAATGTTAGGGTAAACCTATGGCCAAGAATTCAATTTCGAGATCTGTTTTCTCAAAATGTACCAATTTCATGCCCAATTGGTGATTTTCAATATGGAATTTTTTAAATAATAATAATAATAACCAAAAAATCTAAGCACTTTGATCCATACACCAAAATCAAGCATAATTCTTACCACTTTGCATGCACACATAACCAAACAGACTAATTGTTGACATGCTCCGAACACGATGGCAATGTTTGTTTTTTCCAATTTTGAGAATTTGCAAGCTAACACAGCGTTTTGGCTCTCTTTTTTACAAAAAAACCAAAAACATTTATGCAACAAACATCAAATTAAAGCTAAAATTTTGTTGATTCATGTGTACACACATGCAACTAGACTAATTGGCATGCTACGGATGCAATGGCAGGGTTTGTTTTATCAAAATTCCAAGATTTTATGCTCAATTGAATAATTTATTTTTTCAATTTTCTTGAAAAAAGAGTGCAAAATTAAACAAAAATTAACACAATTGACCAAACAAACTTGAAATTGCAAGGATTAAGAGTAACACGAAGTGATTGGGAACATGAAAACATGATTTATGCAAAAAACAATAAAAACACATAATTTTAGGGGATTTTTGTTAATTTAATCATTCCCGTCCTGATAAGTGAAACCCACTTCAAACAAGCACATTATGCAAGATGCTTGACAAGAGATTAGTGTCCTGGCATCGAAGCCATTTATGTCGGGCATTTCCACCACTCAATGGGACTCTTTTCTCATGCTGCAACAAGTCTAAACTCCAACCCGAACCCAATATGCCATGGGAAACATGCAATGCATTAGTGAGGCTGTATTCCATTTTCTTGAATTGGGGACTCCTCCTGGTAGCTATGCCAATGGAAGCATGCCCAAGTTGCTCAACAAGGCCGCCGCCACCATGCCTCAAGTGTAGACATTGCTCCCTCTCACTCCCTCCCTTACACACACACACACACACACACACACATACACACACACACACACACACTCACACAGGCATTGAACGCAAGAGATAGGCAAGGTTTAAGATAAGAATAGAGCACTATCTTCACTTGAAGGTATACAAGAATGAGGATTTAGAGTCACAATTTGACAGTTATACTTGGCTTACAGTGTTCACACTTGGTCGGACAATGTTAAAAATGAGATCCTAGTGCATCCAAGACTACCTACACTAGTGCAAACACCTTGTCCTAGCTAGTAACTCTAACCTTATTATCCCATGGCACACCTTTCATATACAAGTAGCGATCGCACATGTAAAATAATCCATTACAAGAGAAATATGAATTCTCTAGTGCCTAGGCCAATGAATGTGAAAAATATATTAAAATATTAAAATACTTGTAAAAGTAAATGAAACCAATAGATACATTACCATCAAATCATAACATGTGAGAATATTTGCATGTTTACAAAATCAAAGTTGATCATTATCGACTCTCTCATGTTCAAAAAGATCATTAGCCCCAAAAAGATATATTTCACAGAAAATCCCTCCATCTTCAAATCGTGTGGGAATAGACGATGCATCTATGTCGCCCTCTAAATCTTCTAGCTTTGGCTCTGGTTCCGCATTTGTTACCAGCTCTTTGTCAAGATCACCGTCTACTATGTCTAAAATATCTCCTATGTCTGATTGTTCGATCTTTATACCTTCATCTAGCCCTTGCTCTTACTGTACTTCGACATGTAGTGGAGCTTGATCTTCTTGGCTGACACCAATCTCTAATTCATCTTCGTCTATTTCCATGTCTTCATATATTTGTTTACTATGTGGTGCCAATTAGATTACAAACAACCATCTTAGATCTCTTGGGCCCTCCTTAAAGATTATTTGCTCACAATGCTCTAGTAGTACAAATGTGTCTTTTTGTTCTATCCATATCTTTGTGGAGTGCACTTGAATTAATCCAAATTTATCTCTTTGTATAGTTGCATATTCTCCTATTGTGACTACTTTGAACCACTTAATATCAAAGATAAACATATGAAACTTTCTAAAGCCAACCTTGATGGAAATTTGCTTTAAGACCATAATTAAATGTTGTTCTTTTCTTATCGATCCGCTCCACTGAAAAATGGTGTCCATGTGACCACAATGTTGAAAATTTTTGATACTAAAAGAAAATAACACATCATTAGATTATGGAAAATTTGTAAACAATATTTGAAAAACATGTGAACATATCAAGGCTTAGAATGAATGAAATCACCTACATGAAAGTCACAACCATATGCAAGCTCCTCTTCCTCATCTGTGATAACTTCATCATGAAGTTTTTCTTCTTGTTGGAGCTATCTACTTGATGGAAAGTATGGAATTATAGCAAGATATGAAGGGTATGGTTGGCAAGCCGACTCCTTCAAAAAGCTTGACGAGCTCGATTCCTTTCATTCTTGGCCTCTCCATACCGCTCGATCCACTTTTGCATAATCCTTGAGTTTAAGATGAAAAATTTATTGATCTTATCTCGTAAGGCCATATCCATGCTTCTCTCAATCCCTTGTCCTTGTGGTTCTTCTCCAACTACCCTATCATTGTCTTCTATTGACCATAGTTTAGGCATTTCAAGGTCTACGGTACTAAGAAACTCTGTGATGTACACGAGGGATTCTTGCACAAGCCATCCCATTGCCATACTTTTCTATGGGCAAGCTCTTTGATGAACAAACTCTTTTAGTGTCTTCATGAACCTCTCCAAAAAGAACATCCAACGTAAATGGATGACCCCTGCCACAGCCACCTCATCCATAACATGAACTAGGATATGCATTTGTATGGTTAAGATGTTGGTTTTAGGAGAAACTTCTCCACCAATGTAATTGCTTCCATGGCATTTAGCAGACTACTTCCAAAGTGTCTTTTCTTATCTCCTTTAATGAAATCCAATAGACCATGGTGCCAATCTTGTATATTGTATCCATTATGTTGCCAGTGAGACAACCTTTTCTAGTGGCCCCCACAGGTAAGACAAATTGTAAGAACTTGTGCTAATCATGTGATTTTAAGCCGAAGAGCTCGTTTTGCTTTGTAAACAACCCCTTTAGGCAGTGCATACATCCAGTCGAAGTACAAAACTCTGAAATGCACTTCTTACCTTGAGCTTTATCTTCTTTTGTCAATACCCAAGGAGCTTTAGGCAATAGCAACTTATCATCACCTCTAGTTTGTGGCACAATAAGTGTCACATACGATCACTTATTTGTAAATCCTCCCTTTGGCCCTTGTTCTCTATGACCCCATTACTAGTCTTCAAAGCACTACGGCTATATTTTTAAAAATATGCATAGGGTCAAGAAAATGGTTAATTATAAGACCTTCCCAATATTGTAGTCAGTAAAATATGGATAGCTGCTTCATTCGAGGGGGTGGAGACCCTTCGTTGTTCTCCCATGATCTCTTCCAAATGCTTGCCTTTAGTATAGGAGGCGGTCGACCCAAATAACGCTAGTATTGGACCATCCAAATATTGATTGCAAGTTTAGCATTGCGAGGCATGTACACAAAACATATATACGTGCACCATGATATAGAGGCATACGAGCCAGCCTACGCAACTCTTGCTCTTCTCTTGAGAAATGCTCCGTACGTCAATGGACACCGCCCATCTCTTGTGTTATTTCTTGCTTGATATCCCTTGTGTTATGTAGAGAGTGTCTATCATGTCATCCATGTCTTGCTCACACCAAGTAATGCTTTTAGATGCTCAATTGGAAATATACCTTTTTTCTTTATGTGGTTGTTGCAAATTCTTCGTCATCGAGAGATTTGGTACTTACACCAATTGCAAGGGCACAAGCATTTCTCCTCTACGTTCGGGTGTCCCCCTTTGTTTGTAGTGTTCACACCATCCATGACTGTAAATTTAGGTTTTTTGGGAGGGGGAGGAATGGCCCTTTATATATTAGGCCAGAGTCTAGTTGGCCAAAGTTTAAATTCTAATGGGAAAGGTGTCGGGGCAGGAAATTTCAAAGCTTGTATACATTTTCACAATATAATATCTTTTATCGTCTCGGAAAACATGTCATAAAACTTGTCCAAAATATCCTCGGTAAGCATGCAGATAATAGTCTTGACACATATTCTGACCAATATACTGACATCTTTAGAAACGCTTTTATCGATGCTTTTACTGACCTATATTCTGACCCTGGAAAAAATTACAGAGCCGAAACATGACTCTTTTTTTCTCATTTTTGGGTTCTCTTCTTTTGTGCGCGATAAGTTAATCTCCCCCCCCCCTATTTGCACATCCTCTCTCTAGAAAATGCACAAAGGGATTGAGATATTTCAAAGCGGCAAATGAGGGGTAGCTTCCACTTCCTCTGGCCCAACCAAATTCGAGCTCCCAAGAGATAAAAATAGCATTGTAAGTGCTAGTTTTTTACGAAAGTGAGGAAATCAAACGAGAACAAGCAGAGGGCATTCATGCCGAGTCTTGCCAAATCCAAAAGCTAGAAAGGGTAAAAGTCTTGTAATTGCCAAAACCAACCAAAAAATAGCTAAAAATAGAAAAAATATAAACTTGAGGGCTTGAATCAAGTGAATTTTACTAAAAACCAAGGAGGGATAAAAATCAAAAACTAGGCATTCGTGCCAATTTGAGTCTTGGAAATGAGAGCCTAGAAGAGCACGTTCACATGGCTTCATGATGCCAAAATTAATCAACCCAAGGGATAAACAACATCTATACAAGATAAAGCAAGGGTGCCTACCCTATAAACCTAGCCTTTACATGGAGAAAGGAGAGGGAAAACTTTTGAAAAGGAGAAAGGAGAATAACCGTAGCCTTTACGTGGCGAAAGGAGAGGGAGAACTTTTGAAAAGGAGAAAGGAGAAGAGAAGATGGTCTTTGGGGGCTTATTTTCCACATGCCTAGATGCACTGGGGCTCACAATTAATTGTCACCATGAAGTCATTTTCTCATTGAATGAGTTTCTTATATATATATGTATATATATATATATATATATACATAATACATTAGAAAGTAAATTTCCCACCCCTCCCCTCCCCACACATATATATATTCTAATATTATTATATGTGCATGTGTAAGAGTGAGAATATACATACATGTATATATAAATAGATCTATATGTATGTCGATGCACACATGTATGTGCATGCATACACATGCACAACACACAGACACATGTACATGATACGCACATAAATGCACACAAACACACATGTAGACACACACATGCATGGACACATGTGCACACACATAGAGATATTCACTCCATAAACACACACTCACATGCATGGACACATGCGCACACACATAGAGATATGCACTCTTACATGCACACACACACACACTCAAGTTTGCACATACACATACATGCATATATATGCACACAAGTACATACATACATACAATCACATACACAAGTACATGTGTACACACATGCATGCACACATGTATACATAGATGTAAACGCATACACATTGAACATTGTACATGCATGCACTCGCACACACATGAACGTGCACATGCACACACATGGGCAAAACACATACATGCACACATGCTTAGACTAGTAGCTTCTAAAACTAAGCTACCTCACATGCTGCCATAGCAGTACCCTTGTACTCTGCCTCTGTACTCGACAAGGCAACTGTTGGCTGCTTCTTACTCCTCCAACTCATAGCAGCACTCCCAAATGAGAACATAAAACCACTGGTAGATCTCTTGTCTGCAATACTACCAGCCCAATTAGCATCTATGTATCCATACAGTTGTATCTTTGTACCAGCCTCATAGAAAAGTCCATAATCAACTGTGGACTTTATGTACCTGAGAATCCATAATCAACTGTGGACTTTATGTACTTGAGAATCCATAATCAACTGTGGACTTTATTTACCTGAGAATCCATCTAGATGCATCCAAGTGTGGCTTCCTAGGGGCCTTCATAAACTAACTCACAAGTCCATAGCTCAAGTCAGTCCTCGTAATGGTCATGTAGATCAAACTACCCACTATGCGCTTGTATGTAGTGGGGTCCTCCACTAAAAGCTCACCTATATCTACAAAAAGCTTTGTGTTTTGCTCCAATGGCACTAAAATAGGCTTACAGCCTGTCATACCATACTTGGACAACATGTCCAAGCCATCCTCCCTCTGTAATAGCAAAATTCCATGAGGTGATCTCACCACCTCTACGCCCAAGAATTACCGTAGCTCACCCAAATCCTTCATCTCAAACTTCTGCTTCAAACGCGTCCTAACATCCTGTATGTCTGCATCACTATCACTAGTGATAATCAAGTCATCCACATAGATAACTAATAGCATGATCCCTCTATCTGTCTTTTTCACATATAGTGAAAAATCTCCATTGGATATCTGAAATCCAATGGTAATAAGATACTCCCCAATCTTGTTTGACCATGCTCTGGGTGCCTGCTTCAAGCTGCCATACAAGGCTTTGCGTAGCCTCTGCACACAAAATTTGGATGTGCATCACTCTCATAACCTGGTGGCTACATCATGTACACTTCTTTTTGCAAATCACCATGCAAGAAAGCATTCTTTACATCCATTTGACGTAAAGACCAACCCTTCACTAGAGCCATACCAATGACAGCTCTCACGGTTGCCATTCTTGCAACCGGGCTAAATGTATTCTCATAGTCTATGCCATAAGTCTGCGCATAGCCCTTGGCAACCTATCTTTCCTTGTACTTGTGCTCACTGAAACCATCAGCATTGTGCTTGACTTTATACACCCACTTACATCCAATTGCCTTCTTTTCCTTAGGCAAAGGCACTAACTCCCATGTTGCATTTGCATCCAATGCTACCATCTCCTCATCCATGGCATCTTCCCATTTCTTATTTCCAATTGCTTGCTCAAATCAAGTGGTCTCAACCTTCTGTATTGCTTTTACCATGTAAGCATAATGATGGGTTGTATATCCATCATATCTTAACTTGTCCACAGAGTATCTAACCCTCGTAGACTTGCGTACACCTGGATCACTTCCAGGTATCCTCAAAACAACCTTGGTTCTCCTTTCATCAGGAGTAACCACAGATAAAATGCTAAGCTCCTCATCAAGGCTTTGCTTAGAGCCAATAGAGTCACCATCCATATATGAGTGACTTGCTGCTGCTGGACAGATCAGGCACAAAAGGTTGATTTACATTTTCCTTCCCTTTTCGTGATACATGTGTACATGCATCATTTCTCAACCTACATAACCATGTGCTAACATTGGATCCATTGCTCGAGGACACTAGGTCCGCTCAGCACACCCGTGATGATCGCTGCTCTACATGTGGTGCAACATCAACACTTCTTACATCTGCATCTTCTGTTGCCTTCACTACTGGTGCATACCAGCTACTCATCTCATCAAAGGCAACATCTCTGCTTACTCTCATCTCATGAGTGATAGGGTTATAGTATCTATAACATTTTTGGTCCATAGCATAACTAATGAAGATGCATTTCTCTACCTTTGGATCCAACTTTGTTCTCACTTCATCAGGAACATGTACATATGCAATACACCCAAACACTTTTGAGACACATCCGATCTTATGCCTATAAACTTATGTTCAGGAGTCCTACCATGAACAACTATAGTGGGTGTCCTGTTCATAATGTACACAGGAGTTGCTACTGCTTTTTCCCAAAAGTAATGTGGCATATTTTTTCAACCATCAAGGCACGTGCCACTTCTGCAATGTTCCTGTTTTTCCTTTTTGCAACACCACTCTATTACGGAGTGTACCTGCACGTAAACTGCTTCTCTTGATTCCTTGGTTTCTCAGAAAATTACTTAACTCATTGGAGAAATGTTCTCCCCCACCATATGATCTTAGGCATTTTATTTGCATTCCTTTTTCCTTCTCAACCAAGGCATTAAATATCTGAAGTGAGCAAACACCTCACTTTTCTCCTTCATGAAATAAACCCACACTTTCCTAGTGTGGTCATCAATAAATGTAACATAGTACCTGCAACCTGCAATTGTTTTATAGTCTTGGTCAGTCCCCATACATGTATGACATCCAATGGCCTTGTACGGACATGCTTTTCATGTGGGAAAGCATGTTTGGCCTGCTTACCAAGTTGGCATGCTTCACACACCTTATGTTGCCAGGCTGGCCCCCTCCACCACTATGGCAGGGGCGGCGTTTATTATCCGTATCTGCTTCTGTTTGTTCCTCCCCAGTACCAACAAGTGAAATCAAATATGGCTTCTTTCCTACAACTTTGGCAAACTTGCAACAATATTTTGGGCCTGCATAGACTTCAATCACTGACACTTATTTTTGAAGTCTTCCACAAAACATCCTTGAGGATTAAGCCTCACTTATAGACCCTAATCATCTGTCCAACAGAAACTAGGTTCTTTGTAATATTCGAAACATGAAGTACATTAGCCAAGTACTTCAGTTTGCCATCTTGCATAGACAATGGCACTTTACCAACATGCACAATGGGATGCACAGTATCATCGCCTATTTCTACATAACCTGGTTTTTCCATTATTTGCATATCTCTAAACCACTCAGCATGACTGGTCATATGGTTAGAGGTTCCAGAATTCACATACCATATATCTTGAGATCCTGACACATCCCCTGTTATCGAACTAACATGTGCTGCATCACAAACAGCTTCTCACTTCTATCATCACCTCCATGTTTGCTAGATGATGCATAGTTGCCTTGCTGCAACTTCTCACTTTTAATGTCATTCTGCTTTTTGTAGCAGTCCTTTGCCATGTGTCCTAGTTTACCACAGTAATAGCACTCTATGCTATTTGCATTTTTATTTCTTTGCCAACCACCTCAGCCTCTTTGGCTCCCCCTGCCTCTAGACTGGCCTTTTCCACCTGTGTATGATTGTTGCTGCTTGTTACAAAGGGGGGCTTGAAACAAAAGAGTTGCTTCCAAAAGCAGGTTTATATCTAAGATCTCCAGATCATGTCTTGCTCGCCTCGAATACGCCGAGCTAGTTTCATGTCCTTGGTGCAGAAATGGTAATCCTCTTTGCATGTATTGCAAGGAGGTTGGTGTCTTTAAAAAGCCCAACAAGGTAAGCCTCAGCGGCTTCTTGCTATGCTTCAAGGGCAATCCCCTACACACGGTACTATGTTCTATATCGTTGGAGAATCTCCACTGTGCGAACGAAAGGGGCTCTTCTTATCTGCAACTCAGTGTTCCTCTGATAAAACTTGATTTCTTGTAGAGCCCTATGTCCTTGGAGCATCCTCTCCTTGGAGCTCTCTGTGTTGTGTTGGTGCGTTGGCGAGGTTGGGACTTCCTTGGCTTGAAGAGCTTGACCTTTCTACGCTTGCACGCACTTGCAGGAACCTCCCCTTGGTCTCTCACATAGTCTTAATCCTCCTCCTCCTGCTACTGTGGTACCTGGTAGGTAGGGGATCCTGTCCTGGTAGTAGGGTCTTGCCACCTGTGGTGTTGTGCAATGTAGGAATGTTTTCACCAACCCAGTCGAACTGCTCATCATCGGCCTCTCTGTCTTGATCTCTAGGGTGGCTGCATTGTGGGGTCTTCTTCATGCGCTTGCTCCCACTAGAAGGGCCTGCATGTGTGTGCATTGGTGTTGCTGTGGGAGGAGGGCTTGACTCTAGTGACTCCATTGGGCATGTCCTAGAATCTAAGGGGTCACTCTCTTCCATGGTGTCGCCAACCAGTATGTGGTCATTGGGTGCCTTGCATTGGGTTTTGTGAAGGCATGGTAACACGTGCGGTGTTCTTGGTGCATGCCATATCTATGTACGACTATGCCTATTGTGCTAACGTGGTGATGTGCTAGTGTCCTTACATGGGTGTCTACATAGACCTTGAGCTCAAGCTCTCTAAAAACGTGAAATGAAAATGAAGTGAGAGAAGGAACTATTAATAGTTTTTTTAAAGGGCAAAAAACAAAAACATAACTAAACTTATTTTCTTAGTCTTATTACGTCTAGATTTATGCTGGTGCATGCACAACCCATGCCTCCCTTGTCTCTCCTGATTCATGCATTCCAAGCACCATGCCTATGGGGAGCATTGTGGTCTGCAACCATTCAAGCCGACCATGACTTTTTGTAGCCTTGCATGCCTCCTGAGTAAGCTTTCATTGTTGGGCCCACTCCCTAACCAATACCCTTCCAAAGGTTGTGCGATAAAACCAATTGAACATCTCTTGTAGATATTTTGTATGTGTTCCTCCTGTAAAAGCTCCCTCTCCATGTCTTGTATTTTTGAAATAAACCCCTCTTGCTTTATAATGTCATTTCTCCATCCCTTGGGTACTCCACATGTCGAGCGATCCATACTTGCTCACATGAAATACGCATCATGCGCATAAACTATGTGGTGTACACATGACAATAGAATTTAATTAGAAAAAGTCCTGGACGTTAAAATACCAGTTTATTTTTGTATTGTACAACTTACCATATAGTGTGTTACTTTACTCTCTCCCCAAGCACCTAGCACACTTTTGGTGAAATCTACGATATGCTGTTCGAATGATGCTCGTTCTATTCATAATGCGAACCATGTTATTGAAATTTATCCAAAGCTGTTTGCGCATATTTACAAGAGCTAGCATTGGACAATCTACATTTGTGGTGATTGCACATAGGTCTCTCCAGAGTCCCCAAGTCTTCTTTGAATTCTCTATGTTTACTGGCTTCTCCAAACATCTCCTTGCCTTTGCTCCAGTCATGCAGACCTTTTGAGCAACCTCATATCACATACCAAAGGCCTGCTTATTCACTTTAATTTTCACGTTTTTGCCATGGCAACCCAGAGAATTCAAAAGATGCTCTAATTTACCAAGGGCTCTAACTTTCCTCTCTTGTGTAGGCATTGTGAATGCATAATAAATATGGCACTCAAGCAATCGATCAAAGATTCTCATGAATGCATGAAGTGTGTAAAAGAAAATATTCTTTAGTGGAAAATTAATGATGGGGTTCCAATTTGAATTCCTGTTTGGAACTCCTAGCATATCAGGAGACATGACACCTTCCACCCATCTTGCATTTGGTTGCTCCTCATCTTCATCATCAGTTGACTCGGTTGGATCTACTACATCTTCTTGTTGCTTCTTCCCTTTCTTGGGACCTTTCGAGGCATCCTTCCCAACAGAACCAACCTTCTGCATACCTTTTCCATTTGTCTTTTTCTACCTAGGAATATCAATCTGAGCATTGTAGTATGGACAAGGCCATCTTGATGTTACGCCTTGATCGCAACCCATCATGCATTTAATTATCTTCAAATCTTCCTCAAGATGCCAATCCACCTTGAGCTTTCCTATGTTTTCTACATCTAAAAGTTTGCCGCCATCAATTTGCTTTTTGATTACATAAGCCACCAGACCTCTTTCTCAGATTGCTCACTAAAACTTGGTTTGGTAGTCTTTTCCCATGCACATATCATGTCCTCATTCATGAGCATAATGCTCATACATTCCAGCTTTTCCAACCTTTCACAATTTGGTACTCATCTAGCTTGAGCACAAATAAAAGTGTGCTCCCCAAAACTGTAAATAAATGGTAATTACAATATTCAAAACAAAATAATCGTCACAAGGGGCTACACACACAGCTTGCAAAGGCTCAATAGCTAAGTAGAGGAAGAAGCTAAAGCAGAGAGATCCTGAGAGAGAGAGAGAGAGAGAGAGAGAGAGAGAGAGAGAGAGAGAGAGAGAGACTGTTAAAACTTTGATGTTGGAGGTTTAACACAAATCCATTTTTCTAAGTAAAAAATGATATTTTTGATATACAAATATACTAACATGGAGTTTTTCATCAATAAATTACATTTATGAGAAAATTTAAAAAATAATAATTTTTGGGGTCCCCACAATTTCAAGATCTTATAGATGTAGTGGTTCTTTCTGACAGTTAGTTATGTTTATGGAGTTGTAGGGACTTGACAGTTAGTTATGTTTACGGGGTTGTAGGGACCTGACAGTTAGTTATGAATGTACTGGATCCTGACACGCTTCTGACGTGACCCTTGAATTACAAGCTTTTTAGAGGAAAAAACGTATTTTCATCAATAGTGCAATATCAACAACAAATCCAAGGGGACAATATACCTATAGGAGGCTCCTTACAATCAAGTGTACCTCAAGTAACCAATGCTCCTATCGTGGACCAAGGGGAAATCCTGCCTTTCAGTCAACCTAACGATAGATCTCTTTGTATTTCAAGCTCTCTATTAGACACAATAGCACCCACATCCACTAAAGGCATGGAAACTTTCATGCCATCTTGTTCAAACTCAAAATCTATGTAAATAGAGCCTTCCCCAATTGGAAAACTCATTGGAGATCCACAAAACCTTTAGACAAATAGATTGATGGAACCCTCAAGGGAGTAGAGTGGGAATATAACATCAAAACTAATATGCTAATGGACCTACTGAGCATGTAGTCTCATCATCGTTTTTGGCATGAGATTACCTCAACGGTCTTCCAAGCTACGAGAATGGAGACACAACTCCAAGAGGTTCTTGAGTACATTGATCAAACACTAATGGCTACACTAGAGTTAACAAACATTGCTACCTCTACTCAAGAAACCTCGATGCCAATTAAGTCTTCTACCATAAAAGAACATCACACCTTAGTGCAAAAAGAATAGCAAGTGACAAACCCATCATGTGCTCTTCGTGTGTGCTACTTCTATCATTCCACAACCAAGCTTTCCAGAAAAACAAGCTCCAAATATGCCTCCACAGGGGATAACAACAAGATGATCACTACCAATGTGGCTATAGCAGCCAAGAAGAATGAGTTTCCTAACTCAAACTCACAAGCTTTGAAAATGAATGATACGCCTAGCTCAACTAAGAACTGCACCATGGACCCACCGATTGCTATTGCTAGGTGCTCAAATGCTAGTTCTATTGGCTCTTTGGACTCTTTCATGGACATAACAACTTCCCATAAAGATAGCCCAAAGTCTCCTCAATCCCTTACTTAAAAGGTTATTCGAAAAGATACCATTGGTACCATAGAGATGAACCCTAAGCAAACTTCTCAAAGGCCCTTGAGCACATGGATGGAAGGAATTCTAAAGGGAAAAGATTGGGATAGAACAAACATGCTTATGGATCTTGTCACTGAGAAATGCTATCCTTTGGTTTGGCAAGCATTTGTGCAAGTAGCAATCAAAGACCTTGGAATCAAACCAAGTCTTCATTTCATGATGTTGGGACAGGATCACTCTGTGGTGGAAGAAATGAGAAAAGAGCAAAACACTGTTACTCATGCCAATAAATCTCAAGATCTGTCAAAGGCAAATGCACCTATAGTTTCCCAAGCCTCTAAGCAAGGGTACAAGCCATTAGCCAATTCACGAATTTCATCTAGCATGACATCCCTGGGATTTTTGACAAAGCCATTAACTGCTCCACAAAATTAAGAAAACGTCCAAGAACCATCAAAGACAATCATGAATAGAGGTCTATATGAAATCCTAGCTATTGACTCATATGTTCCTCTAGCTAGTGAAACCATGGCCATGACCACATCTTTGGAAAATTACTGCAATGTTGCCACATCTTGGTACTCTAATAACATGGGTTAGATTACTCCAAAAGTTTCTACTTCATGTGTTGAAGCAGCTATGGTTTCAGCTAAAGAGCAGTTGAGGAACCAAAATGAAAATGCATTGAACTGGCTAGCCCCTACGAGAAAGTGCTATTTAGTGCTTTGATTGGTGGGGAAGCCATGCATAACTTGATCTCTTTTTCTTCTTGGTGACAACTAGGAAAACCCGAGCTTGAACGAAGTGAATCTAGAGTGAGGGGTAGCAACATGACCAAGAGGATAGCCATCACCATGTGGAATCTCGGTAGGTCTTTGGAAAACTAGTAATGGTACCATAAGACCGATGCCTTGATTTCTCATAGGGTGGAACCTTGTGTCTTTGCTTTACTAATAAACCATCGTCATTAGATCCTCTTAGCGGTTCTTGATATCCTTGGTGGTGGGAGTCACTGGGCCATTGCTTTGATCTCTACGGGGTGGTAGCTTATCACTCTTCATTTCAAAAAAGAAAAAAAAACCACACACTTTTGTTATGTAAGTAATCATCTAATCACATGTAGTTTTACTTCTAGAGCCAATATATAGCTTTAGATCGTTTGTATGTGTGTCATTGTGTTTAAGACTATGGTCATAACCATAGACATATTTTTTGAACTTAGTTCATGAATCGTAGACTTGTACCTATTTCTAATTTAGATCCGCATTAATCTTTATCTTTGCAGCATCATTGGGAAGCTTAACCAATCTTACCCCTCATTTCATAATTTCTTGTTCAACTATTTCCTTGTTAACTTCTGCTTGTTGCACCAAGAATATATGACTTGTTATTATTGTTGCCATGCAGATCATCCCAAGCGTTGCATTGTTTTCATCGTGCCACCTCAAATCTTCTTCCGAGCAGCATTTTCTGAGGATGAAATCTTCATCAAGAAGGGGAGCGTGTTAAGTATTGTCGAAGACTTCTATGGCACCACCATCAGCCACCACATATTTTTCACATTCATTGGCCTAGGCAGTAGAGAATTCATATTTCTCTTGTAATGGATTATTTTACATGTGTGATCACTACTTGTATATGAAGGCATGCCATGGTATAATAAGATTAAAGTTACTAGCTATAGGACAAGGTGTTTGCACTAGTGTAGGCAGTCTTGGAGGCACTAGGACCTTATTTTTAACATTGGCCAGTCAAGTGTGAACACTATGAGCCAAGTATAAAGGTCAAATTGTAGAGTCTAAATCCTCAAATTCTCTTGTATACTCTCAAGTGAAGATAGTGCACTATTCGTCTCTCAAACCTTGCCTATCTCTTTTCTTTAATGCTTGTGTGAGTTTGTGTGTGAGGGAGGGAGGGAGGGAGAGAGAGTAGTGGCTACACTTGAGGCATGGCAGTGGTGGCCTTGTTGAGCTACTTCAGCGTGCTTCCATTCACGTAGTTACCATAAGGAGTCCCCAATTCAAGAAAATGAGATAGAGGTAAGTGAAAGTTGCCTCACTAATGCATTGCATGTTTCCCATGGCATATTGGGTTCTAGTTAGAGTTTAGACTCCCTGAGGCATGATAGAAGAGTCCCATTGAGTGGTTGAAAGGCCCGACACCTATGTTTGAGAGCTCTTTCTTAAATTTTGTAGTATGAATGCCTAAGGATTCATAAAGGACAATACAATATCTCAAATAAGGGTTTTCAATAATATGTCAAGGGGGTAGTCCAAATGGTCATACTCTTACTGTTGAGAGATGTAATCGTGGTGTTGTGTGTATGTGGGAAAGCACCCTAGAGGTGCAAGATATTGTGGTGAGATATGAATGCCACATGTAATATTGCATGGTGTGTGAGTGTTGACCAAAAGAGTGGGAAAGGAGTTGCCACATGGATGATGACATGTAAAGTGGGATAAGGCTAGAGAGCCTATATCATTGTATGGTTCATTGTGATATGCAATACAAGGGAATAGTGTTGAGTGTGCAATCTCCCTCTCTCTCTAGTTATGGAGTTCTTAGTGTGGTTTAATCCACCTTAATCTTATGCTTAATCTTATGTCCTTCACCATGATCAATCCCATTTCTAGAATCTTAACATGGTATCAGAGCCAAATGGGCTCTTGGTCATGGTGTTTAGTATGTATATTAGTTTGGTTGTGTGTTTCTTTGATTAAGCATTATTTTCAGTTATTATGAGAAAAAAATTATGCACACTCATATTATCATTTGGATTTGCATTTGTGAGGATTTGAGAGGAGATTTGCATGCATAGAAGCTGCCCAAGAGAGTTGCAATGGAGTTTTGCAACATGGAGAGCTTGCTCATCATCAAGGAAGCTAAAAATGGAGATTTCAGCATTATGAAGGCTATGGAGTCTTCATCACTGTCAAGGAGAAGATGCCAAGAGAAGATATGCTGCTGATTATGCCTCAAGAAGGTTGGTTTTGTGAAGTTTTGCCTCAAAGTTTGTGTTTGAGCATGGAAGAATGCTCTATGAAGGGTTGCTATGTATGGGATTTGTGTATCCCATGAATCTTGTGTGGAGGTGCATACTTGTCAAGATGATGGCAAGTGAGATGGTGGACTCAATGGAGTTCACATGCATGTGCATCAAGAGGAGCATGCACATATGCTCGCTCATAGAAAATGAGTGAGAGTGGTGGAAGTAGTGGAAACTTTCACATGTGAATGCACCTATGGTTTCTCATGGGAGAAACTGAAAGAAATAACCCTTGAAGGAGCATGCAAGATAGCATGCATTGTGGAGCTCAATTAAGAGCTCATTGTGGCCATGTTAGTGGTCAATGTGTGAACCTCATGCAAGGGGTTCAAGAGGAAAAGAAGTGCAGTCAATAGGGGGGGCTGCAAGCTACAGTCAAGGAAGAGCATTCAGTTATGTTTGCAGCTCTTCAAAAGAAGGAAATGGAAGCCCTTGATGCAGTACACAAGGCAGAGGATGGAATAGAAACACAGTAAATAATCTGAAAGTAGCAATTTTTTATTGCACATGGAGTGGTGGCTGGGGAGGTCACATTGGTGGCAGCCCTGCCACGAATGGAGATTTTGTGTCTCCAAGAGATGATGGTGAGGGCAGGTGGCCGTATGATACTGGTCGTGGACGCGGATGTGGCAAAGGACACAGGTACATTGCTAATGGGGAAGAGCGCTCTAGATGCCGTAAATTTGATCGTAGAAAGTGGCTCAAGACGTGGAAGTGAGATCAAGCATGATGGTGCACGTTGCGGGAATTGGAGTGCTGAGCTAGACCTGAATGTTGTGCAAGAGATTTTGGAAGCAAGTGAGACCTTGGAGGAGGAAGCTCACAGATACTTGGAGCGCACAAGAAGAAGCTCGAACTAGAAAAGAAAAATTGAGCTATTTGTGAGATGACGTGCTCAGTTGGAAGACAGAGAACACGGTCAGCAAGAAATCCACGAACAGGATGAGCTCAAAACCCATGACTTGTGGAGATTATCAAAAGGAGATTGTGGCTATGGTGAATACCTGCAGCAGCAGAGACTCGAACCAGAAGAACAGTCGAGAAGAAGGATGAAGAAGACGACCTTGGGATGCGGGTCCCATGTGCAGGTTGCCCCCAAAATTTCAGTTAGCGTCGTTTGCAGGTTACAGAGAGCTTTAATGCACTTTGGAGTATTTCCAAATTTGGTGCAACTCGTGATAAGGTTTTTAAAACCTTAGAGTTAAGATTTTACTCACACCATATCATTTATTTTAAAAAGCATAAGCCTTGTCCACATGCCTTAAAAGGCATTATATGAGAACACATTCACACGTAACCAATTTCCAAAGTTTTTTTAAAGATGTTCACACACACATTGAGGGTCCCCTGCCCGGTTGCGACCAAGGGGTTTGTAATTTTATTTTTCACCCAAAAATGATGATGGACAAACGTCATTGGCATGCGTGCTCAAAACAAAAATTTTGTAAATCATCCATGGTATGAGGGTAACCATGCCCGAGCTCACCGAGAAGCTCAAAATGGTTGTTGTGATGTGTGCATGAGCTATGCACGTGTGAGGTGCATGCGCATGGGTTGGTTCCCACCCGAACTTCCGTGTTCAAATCGGACTCAGTGGTTCCGCTGTGAGCGATGAGTCGGCTCAAAATGGACTAGGTGTCTAAGATGGTAGACACGAGCACACATGTTTGGTTGATGGACACTCCAATGTATCATTGAGGGGGAGTGTTAAGAGGTAGCGATTGTGGTTATGCAATGCTACATTGATATGGGTGATGGATGATGGGTGAGTTGTGGAACACCTCGATTAAGAGGGGGTGTTGAGAGATGTAATCGTGGTGTTGTGTGTATGTGGGAAAGCACCCTAGAGGTGCAAATATTGTGTGTATGTGTGTATGTGGGAAAGCACCCTAGAGGTGCAAGATATTGTGGTGAGATATGAATGCCACATGTAATATTGCATGGTGTGTGAGTGTTGACCAAAAGAGTGGGAAAAGAGTTGCCACATGGATGATGACATGTAAAGTGGGATAAGGCTAGAGAGCCTATATCATTGTATGGTTCATTGTGATATGCAATACAAGGGAATAGTGTTGAGTGTGCAATCTCCCTCTCTCTCTAGTTATGGAGTTCTTAGTGTGGTTTAATCCACCTTAATCTTATGCTTAATCTTATGTCCTTCACCATGATCAATCCCATTTCTAGAATCTTAACACTTACCCCATATGGTAAGAATCTCTCTAAGTGGAGGTAGTGCTATCAATCCTATTTGGTTACATTCTAAGTGGAGGTGGTGGGATCAATACTATTTGGTTACTATAGCATGTGTGTATGTAGGGGCCCTACGTGATGTGGTCCGGAACCAATTATCCATGATCTATTATATCTAGATTTAAAGAAATACACTTTGTAGCACGAGTGCTTAAATTATTATTTTGATGGAAAAATTATGTTGGATTAGTCCTTTTAAATTTGATGAAGGGTATCCATGATTTTGTGTGGTTTTAATTGTTTTTTTTAATAATCACAGGAAAACTCTTCTAAAACTATCCTCCACTTCTTCATCTTCTTAAATTTCTTTCCTAAAAGCTATTGAGTTATTCACCTCTCTCTCTCTCTCTCTCTCTCTCTCTCTCACACACACACACACACACACACACACGCACGCACGCACATGCACACACTCATGCACAAGATTGTGAGGTCTCTCTCTCTCTCTCTCTCTCTCTCTATCAATGTTAAGTATTTCAAACCAAGCAAGAAAAAATAATAATGCCACTGTAAATGAAACCAAGTCAAAAGAAAAACGTTTGCTTATCCAAATGTTATAAAAACAAAGATGAACTCACCATGCCCCTACATCCATCTCAAGAATTTGAACCACCTCTTGATCAATAGATGAGGCAATCCCTCGGCAATCCATACTTGTGGATCTTAATGGTGGCTTTACCTTAATGTCAACCATTTAATCCACATAATGTAAGTAGATATATATAGGGAAATTATCTCCTTCTCATGTTAAAAGGAAATTGAAGCATAGATAGTACGAATGTTATCCTAGGAATAAAGACCCTATCTCAAATGTTTGTACCTATAATAATTTTTGCATCTATCACCTTTGATTGAAATTGAAAGGAAATTGAAGTATAGATAGCACGAATGTTATCCTAGGAATAAAGACCCTATCTCAAATGTTTGTACCTATAATAATTTCTGCATCTATTACCTTTGATTGAAATTGCTTACATATCAGTTTGCTACCATTACAAAGTCCCTGCTGAGGGTCCAAAATGCAGAGGAGCATGATAGGAGCATTCATCTTTAGAAGCAGATGGTGATGAGGAGGGTAACCACCACACCTAAGTTCAAACTACTAAAGTATTCAATTACATACAATATTCTATCTTGTGTAGAAGAAACAATCGAATTTGCACTAAGGTATTCTCTTGCACTCAAGGCTAGTTCATTGATCTCATTGACCTCTTGATTTCGTGGTGCAATAATAGTGTGGTCTTTGAAGAAGCATTCATAATCCTCCACTCTTTGAATATCTTTGAAGAAGCTTGCATAATTCTCCACTCTTTGAATATCTTTGTATACCCATTCTACCAAACTCATAAGGGATTATCGATTTGACAAATTCTAGCTCTATACAATCATAAGCACTTTGACTGACCCGCATGTTTGGGAGAGCTTTAAAACATTCACATATCTCCAAATGTATAATTAGCACAACGTTGCATCAATAATATCCTCACGTGATCCCTTTGCCCCAATAGGTGAGATTTGCCTAAAGTCACCACCAAAGAGCATACTTTTTCCACCAAACACTATATCACTTTGCATGATATCTTTTGATGTCATGTCCAATGCTTTATATGCATATGATGCATCATTGGAGCCTCATCCCAAATAATCAACCTTGCAAGCTTCAACACCTCGCTAATGGGCTATTACCTTTGATACCACATGGCTAGAAGCATTGAGAACCAATGGGATTTTGAAATGTGAGTGTGCAATATGTTCATTTGAAAGTAATAATGTATCTATTCTAGACGATGCACATGTTAAAGCAACTTAATCGAGATAGTAAGGCATTATAAAGATATGCCTTACCTAATCCACTTGGTCTATTAAGGAAAAAAAACCGTTATTGTTAAAAGAAATGGCCTTAAGGATGGTATCAAATGCTCTTGATTGAGAACTATTTAGACTCCTTTCCGTGGAAACAATCAAATCAGCTGGTTGAATAGAATCAAACATCATTTCTTCCATCAGCAAACCATTATTGTTGATGGTAGCAACACTTGATCTATCAAGAACAGGCAACCCTTCAAAATCATGTAGAAATTTTTCATATGTAAGAGGTCTTGCATGTGTAACAGAGCTTGATGCTTAGCTATAAAATGATAAAAACGAAGATTAGCACACCTTCTGTGCAAGACATTTAAAAAAACATCTAAAATTTTAGTAGAGAATTAGTTCCAAAGTTGTCCGGGAGATATAGACTCACAAAAAACCAGAATAATGAAAAAGGTTAACACAATTGGAATCATGTTTTCTAAAATAATGGAGCTTCTTGAACACATGTATACCACTCCTCTCATCACTCTCAAGAATTCCTCTGGTTTCACATGTATACCACTCCTCTCATCACTCTCAAGAATTCCTCTGGTTTCACATGCAGTCTTAAAACATGGATACAAATGTCCATTCACTATTCATACATCCTCAAAAGATTTACAATCTTTACACACTGTGAGTAACATACATAGGTAGTATTACTCACCTGCACGTGAGCTAACATTATACATACATCTAATCATATTTTTTATTTTTTTAAAAATCCATGATTGAAGAGCTATATTCCACACCACTTGCAAGGAAAATCAACATATATCAAGATATTTGCATCTACATGCAACTGATTAGCTTTGAACCATTTGGTGAGACTTCTATCAACACGACTAATCACATCATGCACAAAGTTGGGGTTTTGACTTTGGTCACTTCTTAGAATCAAAACACACTTGTATGAAACCTCACAGCCTCCTCACCTCCCTTTCTCTATCTAGGTTAAGATAAAGATAAACACATCAAAGGTGAGATCATAATTCATGGAAGGAAAGATGAAAGGCTCAGGAGAAGCAAGAATTTTTGCTAGTCTTGCAGCTCCAAACAAGAGGGCAATTCTTTGTTGGAAGAAAATCTTCCAACTCAGGATTATGTGAACGGAAACATACGGGGAATGTTGATAAGGTTCATCCGTTCAAATTGGGTGATTTGGACGAAACATCTTAAAGTAAAAGAATATATCAATCACTTACAAGATGATAAGATACATGGGATTTTCTTTTTTATAAGAGATTAAGAGGAATTAATCATTATTAGAAGAAATAAAGGCCAAAGTCTATAAAAATAGAGATACACATAGAATTGCAGTTTTAAATTCATATAGACTTTACAAAAGAGGATTACATAGTTACATAGAGCTTGAAGAGATCTTTGTGCCTATATAAAAACTTTTAAAAATGGGAACCGAGCGAAAATTTATGAGCATTTTACTACAAGATTATAAAACTGCCCAAATTTGCCTAAAAGTTAGTAAATTTGGGAGAAATTATAATAATCTATGAAGTAAAGGATTAAGAAATTAGTTAGATGGGTGGAAAGAGCATGTAAGGAGCTTCCTAGCCATATGAGCAATTTTAGAAACCAATACCCGAGTGATGAGTAATTACCGATTGAAATTTGGGTATTAGACCACAAAACTGCACTTCCCTCTCTTTGCATGAAACCTTAATTTTCACATAGCCTCTTGATTTTCATCTCCTTCATGATTCAAGCTAGAGGGTAAGGGTTAACATTGCTCAGCGGACAATCGTAAAGATTAACCTATGGTTTCTAAAGTCTTTCCACATGCTCATTATCGCTAAAAGCATCGGTACCTCCAAAAAAAGGAGGGTGGCAATAAGGCAAGGGCTACCGTGAGAAGTCATAGGCCCACTAAGATAATAACTCCTTATCCCACTTATCATGAATCCTCAAAGAGGTTCAAAATTGGGTTAAGCATGAGGAGCTAATGCTAAATGAGATATTCACATGTAAAGAGAGTGTTTGAATAAGGGTTTGAAGATAAGAGAATGGCAATGACACAAAATGCTCAATTGAGGAGGCTTCATTCATCGATTTGAAAGGGAGAGGAGGGCTCCTTTTATAGGTGGAGAATCACCCTCTCTTCCATTGTTATAAAGTACAACATAAAAATCTTCAACCCTTCAGTGACATAAGGGTAGATGTCACCATCAATTGTCCTCTTAGACTAAGTCTTCTATTGATTATTAAATTGAAGGCTTTTTGACTTTGAAAGTGTGATGAGATAATAGCCAAGTCTAAGTGGCATGTAGGTAGAGATCCCACTTACACATGGTGGAATTCTTCTCTTCCATGTAGGCATTCTAGAAGAATCTTTCCCAATTATGCACCTACACACACTCCTCCACATGCCTTCCACACTCCCCAGCTTGTAGCCTTATGGTGAATACTATTTTAATAATACAATAAAAATCCATGTGAGCATGAAGTCCCACTTTTTTTTTCCACATCACTAGCCTATCTACCAAACCAAAGTATTTATCAAGCATACTTGTGGCATTTACAATGTGTGTACCCTAAATCAAGTAAAACCATTATATTTGAAGATAGAATGCTGTTATCAGGGTAGCCGCTAAGCCGCCGTATCACCATGCCGTTATTCCATTGTGGGTGCCGCAATCTTCTTGGACAAGCTTCCACCTTAAGCTTCCACCTTATTACCATTCAAAATATGTACAAAATTGAAAATGAAAGATATCAATTTTTCATATCGCATCTTTCCCCCCCAGTAGATCCTCCATGCTTGTCTTGGGAGTCTGCTGGCCATGGTGCTCGAGGGTAAAATATCTTTAGCTGGTACTCATTGGCACGTCTGGGAACCTCCTGGCCACTTGCATCCTCTAGAAGATAAGTGTTATTTTTGAACTTTTGCTTTATCCTGAAGGGGCCTTTCCAGTGTCGAAGAAGCTTCTTATCTAGCTGTTTCTCCACACGGCCATCATATCTCATGACTAAGATTCCTTGCTTGAGTTCTGGCTTCTTCTTCTTCTTTGTGAGAGTGTCATGTCTTGCCTTGCACCGTCACCTCTCATCAAGGTCTCCAGTTGTAGTAGGCATTGGGCATGTGTTTCTTCTTCATTATTCAAGCATGCAAAAGATGTGCGAAGGCTTGTGATTTCCAATTCTATTAGCAAAATAGCCTCCATTCCATAAACTAACTGAAAAGGTGTGAAACCAAGTGAGAGTTTGTGAGTTGTCCTATAGGCCCATAGGACCTCTAGCAAATGCACATCCCACTTTCTCTTCATAATATCCACTAGCTTAGACAAAGATCCACAAAGCAGTCCATTAGTTTTTCTACTAAACCATTACATTGGGGATAATAGGGAGTTGACATAGCATGCTTTATTTTTAATTTCTGTACCAAGTGGGTGACCGCCCAGGAGGCAGCAAGCAAGGGTATGCCTCATAGTCCCAAG
The DNA here is from genome assembly GCF_041138505.1 of Cibotium barometz. Lineage (NCBI taxonomy): Eukaryota > Viridiplantae > Streptophyta > Polypodiopsida > Cyatheales > Cibotiaceae > Cibotium > Cibotium barometz. The sequence continues at coordinate 13,137,690 of NC_141096.1, forward strand.
AGTGGCCTATCACCAAAGCCCAAGGGTGACAGTCTCCGTGGGAGGAACTCAAATTATAGGAGCCATTGTGGATGGTGGTTCTAGTGTGAACATCATGCTCGAAGCTAATAGGAAAGTCTTGGGTCTCCGAATTACTAAGCTAGCTCCCTTTGCCATCCGAGTGGCAGACCAGAGAGAAGTGATGCCCGTGGGACTAGTCAGGCAAGTTCCAACCAGTTTTAAAGGATTAGTATGTGAAATGACTTTTGTGGTGTTAGACCTCCCACCAGCTCGAGGGGCCTATAGCTTACTCATTGTTGGAAGACCTTGGCTGAGGGCAGCTCAAGTGATCCATGATTGGGGTCGGGACAACTTCATATCCCTAACCGAGAGGGGACAGTGAACTTGCCCTTGGAAAAAGGCCTCGATGAGAGTGCTCGAGGTATTGCCCTACATGACATGATTCCTATTCGGGAGGAAGGACCCAATGACGAGGAAGAACAGGAGGAATGGCAAGGCTTACCAGTGGTGGATGAGGCTTGGGATCCATTCGGTTCAGAGGGAGAGGTGGCAGAGCCTCTATGGAATTGGTTAAATTCCTATGAGGGGTTCCAGTGCAACATGGTGGACATAGTTGAGTTGGACCCCGACCCTATTCAAGAGCTATCCCAAAAGAAGAAGAGCTCTCAAAAGAAGCAGGAGTACGGGATTGGACAAAATCTTTGCTCACTCTGGCCTCCTCCTCTGCAGCAACAATGTCTCAACAGGAAGAGATAGAGGTCACAGGTCTAGGGGAACCTGAGTTTTCTCGACAACCTTGCAAGAAGGTCTCTCAAGAGGAGTCATCAAAGGCACCTATAACCCCTCCTAGAGATGCACCCACAAGGAGAGGCGGGCAGAGCACCTCAAGGCTCGGGAAGAAGCCTTGCCAGTAGAAGAGATACCCGGCTGGCTAGACAGAGGAACTCATTGGTGATTTTCCTCTAGACAACATGCCAGCTTATGACCCCGTAGCTCTCCATCAAGTAGCATTCGGCACCACTCCTCTTCCACCAACCACTTACCACGAGGAGGTGAGAGAGCTGAGAACTTGGGCAGCACAACAGAGGAGCCACGCCCCATCTTTGTGGCAGCTTGGGTCTGGGAGGACCCTTCCACTCTATAGAGAATCACCAAATTTTTCATAGAGCACCAAATCATTGTTACGGGTAGCCAAGGAGCACTCTCACCAATGGGACCAAGCCCTTTGGGGGTCTCTTGTTGGATGTGTTTCAAGGGAGGTTAGGGTGAGCCATAACATTTTTGGCACCGTTGCCAGGGAGCCATCCCTTGGCTTTTTCCATCATTTTTTCTCTAATCTCTACATTACGCATTGCCCATTGTCTTTATTAATGGTTTCCCATGAAAAAAGTTGTGGATTTGATGGTGATTTGGTGTAGAATAGCTCTCTTTTTTGTTTTTGTAAAGAATGATTTTTGCTTAATTTTTCGCTTAATTTGTTATTTTTGTTATGTGTAATGTGCTTTTTCATGTTCTTAGGGCTTGCACATAGAGTGTATTAGGCTTAGTTTGCATCCATTACATCAAACAATGCATTAGAATGTAATTTTTAGTGAATGCTATCTCTCTTTAGAGTTAAATATAAAACTAGAATCGTTAATTTTAGCTTAATTTGTGTTTTTTGTTGGAATTGTATGTAATAGAGTGTTAGAAACCATTAGGAGTAGCTTGATCATTCAAAAAATTTCTCAAAAACATCAAAAAACTCTTGAAAATGACTAATTTCTCTTAGTCGATTAGTTTTTGTCATTAAGAGTAATTAATCCACTTCAAGAGAAAAATTTAGAAAATGTGTTATTTAGGGTCTAAATTGATCATGTAAGTAGTTGAAATTAGTGTTTTTGAGTATTTTAAGAGCATCTAGATGCATCAAAACACCTAATTGCATCAATTTCTTCATCAATGAAATAATCTCATCACTCACATGTGTAGAGATTCCATTGTGGGACAATGTCATTGGCCTATCGCACATCCTACAAGGCAACCACCTTACACACTCCTTTCCAACTTGCTTTTGGGCTTGAGGCAGTGTTACCCTTTGAATTTAATGCAGGGTCATCTAGAGTGGGGCAGCATAGGGTTGCCACCTATCACCCTGCATACTCCGCTCGGTAGGAGTAGCTCGAAATCTTGGAAGAGACCCGTCAACTCGCTCGGATGGCCACAGAGGTGGAGCAGCTTTGATGTAAATCATGGCATGATCGACACTTGAGACTTCCTCAATTCTCCAAAGGTGACTTGGCTTTAGTTTACAACTCTAAATATCTAAAAAAGGCTAGGAAGTTGGTGTATGCTTGGCAGGGTCCTTTTCGAGTGGTGGAGATCTAATTCCAGCCACCTCTCTCTTTCTCTCTTTTCCCCCTTACCTCACCCACCGACCACTCCCCTCTCACTCATCTCACCGACCTCCCCCTCTCTCCCTCCCTCGCCCCACTGACCACCCCCCCTTCACTCCTCACGGACCACACGCTCCTCACCCTCTCACCCCACCAACCACCATCCCTCTCCTCTCCCCCTTCCCTCGGGAGACCCCACCACCTTCTCTCCCTCACCGCCCCCCACCGTTCAGCACCCCCCCCTTGTTCGTTCGCTCACCCGACCCCACCCTCTTGCCCAACCCCCCTCGTCTTCCCCTTCCTTTTCTACGTACTCACCAACCGACACTCCCCTCTCACTCATCTCACCGACCCCCCCTCTCTCCCTCTGTCACCCCACTGACCGCCCCCTCCCTTCACTCCTCACCGACCACACACTCCTCACCCTCTCACCCCATTGACCACCATCCCTCTCCTCTCCTCCTTCCCTCTTGCAACCCCACCACCTCCTCTTCCTCACCGATCACCCCCTCTCTCTCTCTCTCTCCCTCTCCCTCTCCCTCACCCCACTGATCACCCCCTCTCTCACTTACCCCACCGACCACTACCTCTCACCTACGTGCCTCACCACCCCCATCCTCTGTAGCTCTCTTTCCCCCCTCGCGTCATGCCTCATCGCGACCATCACCCAGCCCCCCCTCTTTCTCTCTCACCACCCCACCATCAACCCCCCCTCGCCCCTTTGTCAACTCACCATCACTAGCCCCCCCCCCCTCTCTCTCTCTCTCTCTCACTTGACCCAACCACACCCTCGCTCCCCTACGCACCCCCCTCTCCTCTCATCGGGTGCAGCCCCAGTAGCCCCCTCCCTCTCTCACCTGACCCCACACACTCTTCGTCGCCACCCCACCCATCTCCCCCCTAGCCCTCACTCCTCACTCACTTTTGTGTGCAGCCCCCCCTTGCCAACTCACTAACCCACGCCCCCCCGGGCCCCAGCCCCCCACTCTCTTCACCCCACTAACCAGAGCCCCTCACCCGACCAACCCCAGCCCCCGTAGCTCTCGTTCCTCCCTCACATCATGCCTCACCAAGCATCACCCAGTCCCCCCTCTCTCTCTCACCCCACCATCAACCACCTCCTCGCCCCTTCGTCAACTCACAACCATCACCATCCCCCTCACCGACTATGCACCAGCCTCCTCACTCTCTCAGGCGCAGCCCCGACCCCACCCTCTCCTTCCCCTCTCTCCTTGTTGTGACCCTGCACTCCTCCCTGCCCCACCCCCATGAATTTATTTTATTATTTTTTTAAAAAAAAATCAACAGTGTCTCTCCCTCTCGCCAGCCGACCCCACTCTCCTCTCCCCCCCAATTTCCTCACCGCCCCCCCCTCGTTGGTCCGCAACGGTCACCCATCACCCCCCACTTGCTTCACCGACACCCCCACCCCCTCTTCCTCATGAACCCCTTCTCACGAGTTTCCCCCCCTCGCTTACCCATTGTGCGCCCCCAAAACCCCCCCTCTCTCACTGTCACCCCCCTCTCTCTCGCTTGTCTCGCTGACCCCACCCGTCCCTTCCCTCTTCTTGTTGAAATTTGAGCATAATGATGATCTATGGTGGATCATACACTAGAATCAACATGATTAACAAAGTGATTAAGAAATGATTAAGACGTAATTAGTGAATAATTAGCAAATAGATTAATGTAGACATGGATACTCAAAAACCAGCAAATTCTCATTAGGGTTATGCCTCAATTTATAGAGTTTACATCAAGCATCAAATCCCATTGATTTCTCCATGATTCACTCCCAGAATATCTCCACCTCTTGCCTGATTCTCTCCACCTCTTCTCTTTTCCCTGAATATCTCCCAGAATAACTCCACACTCCTAAATTCTCTCATGCTACCCATTATTCTCTCCCAGTAGATTCTTCTCACCTTTTCACAGGTTCTTTCATAATTACATATCCTCTTTTACAGCCTCTATCCAAGAGCTTGTTCCCACTCACACCCTATTCACTTGTATATTTCAACACCTCCCCTCAAGTGAATACTCCTAGTACACCTAGACCCTATACCAAGTTTGCCTCCCCTTACTTGGTAGTCCGCGACTTGTGTCTACTCCTCCCCTCAAGTTATCTCAGCACACCTGGACCCTGTATCAAGTTTCTTTCTTACTTGACAGTCCGCGACCAGTGCCTCAAGTCCCTAAACTCCATAGTCCTTGACACTCTCTCTCTCTATGTGTCCAAGGCTACTATAAGTGCCCGCGACCTTGACTAAAGTGCTCACACATACATCTACCACGTGGCCTACATCATCGGTGGCTCAGAGGTGGTTTTACTTTATTGGGGCAGGTTACATTGGGTTGTGGGGTCTCTCTTTCTCTCTGTCTCTCTCTCTCTCTCTCTCAGAGATTTTCACATGGCTCCTCACTCTTTGGAGCCTCACATCTTCTCTTTTCTTCAGTCTTCTTCTCGTGGCAGCATCTCTCCACGCGTCCGTCTCTTCTTTCAGTCTTCTTGGGGCAGCTTCTCTTCTCGTGGCAGCTTCTCTTCTCGTGTCCATGTCTTCCTTCAGATCTTCTTCTCGGTGTGGATCCTCTTCTTGGGAAGAGATATTCTTCTTCTTTCTGGCTGGGGCCATGAGCTCGTCCGTCAGGTCATTTTGCTCCATGTGAGCAACATATTTAAATGTTTGCGGACAGTTCCTTTGGGCTTTTTATATTTATCTTTTGTCATTATGCAATGCAAACCCAAATTTATGCGGGAGGTCTTACCTCTTGCCTTATTCTGGACAAGGGCAGTGTCTGTTCCTATTTTTACACTGATGCAATGTGCCCAATACATAATGCGTATAGCATCCATTCTCATGCACATTCCAAATGCAACTCTGGCTGTGAATAATCTTGAATTTGAGTGAGATTTACAGGCATTAACCAAGGGTTAAATGCAAAATGATGATTTTCACAATTTTATCAGCATAATTTTCCCAGAAATTTCATTAAATCAAGGGTAACCAATTTGTACGGGATGGTTGGAGTATCAAACCAACTCCGATTTGCAATCTGAAGTTATAGGGATCTGTATCAAATACCTAATGGTTAATTTGAACCCTCAATTGCACCAAAATACAGTGATTAGCACTGATTAATCACTGATTAGCAAATTAATGCTCTAGTTTGTGTGCAAAAAACAGAGTATGCGGGGAGTCCAGATCTGGTGCCTTCCTCTTCAAATGAGCTCAAATGCTTTCAAAGGCATCAATAGCAATGAGTCTAGTAGAGGATTAAGCCAAGAAACACAAGATTTGACCAAATAATGAAAGCTTAATCTCTGTTTTACCAAAGTCACCTGCAGATTTGATGAAGAGCTTGGATCTCACTGTAGACTTGATGAAATTGATTTCTGTCTTCACCAGCTTGTAGAGCATGCTTGATTACCCCTTGGGCTAGGAGGAATTAGAAAGATTTGTCTTGATGAAGCAACAATGGCAAAAATCCCTCAGAAAAACGGTGCCCAGCGAAAATCGGCGCATTTTGATGGCGGTTCGCTGCGTTTTTTGCATAGGCTTGAAGCCATAGATGTTACCTAGCTAGTGCTAAAAGATTATGCCCTAACTCTATGTGTGCAAGGTGCTAGATGTCCTCCACTGGCTGGGGGTGAAGGGGAAGATGAAGAACTCACTAAAAATTGATTTTTTTGCTAATTACCTACTAATCCTAATTAATTCACTAATGGGCTCATAAATCTGATTGATTCTAGGCATGGCTCTGATACCATGTTGAAATTTGAGCATAATGATGAGCTATGGTGGATCATACACTAGAATCAACATGATTAACAAAGTGATTAAGAAATGATTAAGACGTAATTAGTGAATAATTAGCAAATAGATTAATGTAGGCATGGATACTCAAAAACCAGCAAATTCTCATTAGGGTTATGCCTCAATTCATAGAGTTTACATCAAGCATCGAATCCCATTGATTTCTCCATGATTCACTCCCAGAATATCTCCACCTCTTGCCTGATTCTCTCCACCTCTTCTCTTTTCCCTGAATATCTCCCAGAATAACTCCACACTCCTAAATTCTCTCATGCTACCCATTATTCTCTCCCAGTAGATTCTTCTCACCTTTTCATAGGTTCTTTCATAATTACATCTCCTCTTTTACAGCCTCTATCCAAGAGCTTGTTCCCACACACACCCTATTCACTTGTATATTTCAACACTTCTCACCATCATCCCTCGTCCCTCTCTCGCTCACTGACCCCACCCATCCCTTCCCTCACCTCATCCTCATCCTCGTCCCTCTCTCGCTCGGCGACCCCACCCCCTCTCTCTCTCGTGCAGCCAACTCATCGGCCCCCCTATGCATAGCCCACCCCCCCTCGTGACCTCACCGTCACCCCCCTCGTGACCTCACCGTCACCCCCTTATCTCTTTCCCCCACCGACCATGCCCTTACCCTCATTCTCTTTCTCTCTCTCTCTCACGACCTAAGCCTCCCCCCCTCCCCGACCAAGCCCACTCCTCTCTCCCCCCACCCCACCGACCAACCCCCCCTTTTCCCCCTCATTGACCATCGCCCCCCTCTTCCTCACCGTCAACTCCACTCCTCCCTCCCCCCACCCCACCGACCAACCCCCCCTTTCCCCCTCATTGACCATCACCCCCAAACTCACCCGCCCCCCCTCCCCCCAAACTCACTCACCTGCCCCCTTCTCTCTTACGACACCACCACCCCCCCTCTTCCTCACCATCCACTCACCCAACCTCCCTTGCTCTCAACCCCCACACCCCACTCACTGCCCCCCCCCATTGCAATCAAAAGGCTGGAGCAGACTGGAGCCGTTTGGGTAGTTCACTCTAGCCGCTCTTTTCGTTCTTTGTTCTTGCACCACTAGGAAGGTGCGGGGTGCCAAAGGGCTGCTGGCTCTTCCAATACAACTCAAAGCAACTAAGTCCTTTATCTGGAGATTCTGCTGCATGCACCAAGGGTTGTTTGTGGATTATGGCTAAATTTTGATTTTAAGTGGAGATCCCATATGCTTGTAGAGAAGAGAAGAGGTTGTGTGGCACTAGAGAAGAGGTTGGGGGTGGCCATTAGAGAGCATAGCTCGTGGTTGTAGTAGCGCTTAGCTTGTACAGTCATTAAGCATGCAACATAGTTGCAGGTGTGCAGTAGAGCTAGACGGCTACATCTGTAGAAGAACCCACAGTCATTAGTCGGTAGCATCTATAGCAGCTCCCCATGGTAGCAGCCATTGTTGTCAAACCATGCTCGCCAAGAAGAAAACACATTAAAATTTTAAAAGAATCCCTAACCCTTAAGCCTTAGCCCCACCACCCCCCGCACCCCCTCTCTCTCTCACTGGCACCATCTCCATCTCTCCTCTCCAGCATGCAGCTTCCTATGGCCAACCTGATGTGCTTTGGCTCCTTTTGAAGAATAAGGCTATGGTGGATGCAATGAGTTGTCACAAACAGACATCATTGATGTTTTCTTCTTGCAAGCATGGAAGAGTAGCATGCATTGAGCTGTGGTGGAAGGGGGAGCTAATGTCCTCATATTTGATGTATCCCGTGGGAGGACTTGCATGCAGTACACTGCAAACAATGGTGGGTACCTCCCCTACCTTCACTTAATCTTGATGCAGCAAAAGTTCTGTGTGAGGATGCCTTGACACAGGCTAATGATACTTGGGAAAAGCGGACCTTTTCTGTTAATGAGAAGCGGATCTTTTATGTATTGGCCATGGCGTATGCGTGGACTTCGTGCTGGAAGTTTTGCCCAGACGAAGTGGCCAGTGATTTATTATTGTTTAGATTGGTTTTTGTGCTTTTGTTGAGGTAACCTTCTACTATCAGATGCTTTGCCAGGGGGATGATAGTGGTAATATAGTTAGTGATAGCTTGCTGGATGAAGTGCCCACCAGGAGCTCTGAGAAATAGCTTGCTGGATGAAGTGCTTAGGAGATCCCTGTTCAATCATTTTTTTCTACAGCTCATTAGATGAAGTTGCCTATCAGCCTAGTTGATTCACTTTTATTTATTTTGTATCTCTCCAGAAGGTTTGCCTGGAAGGATCATTGTATGAGGTATGCCTGGCAACCTGCTTGCCGGATGTTTTTCCCGGAGGCTCACTTGTGTTTTCTTGGCATTCACTGGGTCGTTGAATTGAGGAGTAGTGGGTGACCTGTTGGACGGGAAGCCAGTTCCTCCACACTACACAAACCCCTCCGACTGTTGTCACCCACCGGTGTGCTCCGACCACTGCGACCGTCGGTGCCCTCCAACTGCTCCGACCACTCTGACACCGTCGGTGTCCTCCGATGACTCCAATCGCCGCCCGTCGATACCAGTGCCCTCTGATCACTAGTGCTCTTTGACCCCTCTAACCGGATGGTCCCCTTCGACATCTCATACGTTCATGGCCAACTTCGATGGCACTCATGGAGGCAACACCCCTCTGCCTTTCCCAAGGTAGGGAGAGATCCTCTTCGAGATCCTGAGCACCATCTTCCTTTCCCCTCTCCCTTTCCCAAGGTAGAGAGAGATTCTCTTCGCTCGAGATCCTCTTGAGCACCACTTGAGGAGGAGGACACCCAAGGAGGAGTTAAGGGGAGCACTCTCTCGGTAGCATACAGACAATCGGGGACATACTCTCACTGGAGAGGACCCTCTCTCGTGTATCACCTGATCCTTGGCGGGTAAACTTCCCTGAGAGGATCCACACTCCCTTCTCCCCCAACCTTAGTGTTTGTGTCGGTTGTCTTCGAGTTCCCTAGCAACAAGGACCGGCGGAGTCATCCACAACTTTAGACAAAATTTGGCGATCACGGTGGGACTCTCCTAGAGGTCAAGGATAGTCTCAATTTTTTTTTTACTTTTTCTTTTTTGGTGATTTTTGATCATGGTGAGAGGAGATTTCTGCATGCCCCCCAAGACAAGAGCTTCTGGAGGTGATTCACCCCTTCATTCTCCTTCTTCCTCGTTCCCTTACTCTTCCCTCAGCATCTTCCTCTTCTAACCCTATGGCAGCTCCAGGGCCAGAGACATTGGCTACTGTCCTTAAAAACCGAGTGCAAGTTATGCAACCAACCTTCAAAAAGGTACCATCATTGAATATGCGGAAGACCATGTGCGGCGATTCCTCACTATGTGTTACTCAAGAGGTCTCAACCGAGATTTTGTATGCTTGGTCTTGTTTCTGACAACGCTGGAAGAAAGTGTCGACCGATGGTACAGTGAATTTCCCATCAACCACTTCCCAGATTGGGCCAACCTCCTCAGGCTACAGTTCTTGGCTACCTTTTGGCCAAGGAACAACTTCAACCTCATCACTCAAGAGCTCAACCAACTCTCCATGAAGGCGGGGGAGTCAGTGGCCCAACTTGCACGAGCTAAAGTTTTGGTCGCTCACCTACCCCAAGATCTTGGAAACTACATGCTACAATAGTGGGTGCTTCGAGCACTCCCTACTCAAATAGCGATGAAGATGAGAGAGACTTTTCCACCCCAAGGCACCCTGCTAGACTTCCAAGATAGAGCTACACAATAGGAGAATGCTTGCCTCATGGCGGCACGTAGTACCTCTTGCCCCCCAATTATCTCGGGCATGTCCATGGCTCCTCCAATTGTTCCTCTAGCCTCGACGGTAGCTTCTACATCTGCTTCCATGGACTACTATTAATTAGTGTTTTTCAAAGGTAAAAATTTACAATTGTTTGTGATATTCAACATTTAAGGTGTGTTTATTGACATTTGTTTGAATTTTTATAGCCACCAAAATTTTCTAAAAGAATACCCAAAAGAAAAGAATAGGAATTCCCAATAGTATATGGCCACCAAAAATTCCCAAAAGAAAAGAATAGTGTTAAAAATATCACTTGGGTATATTAACATAGCTAGGTTATAGATGTAGTTCAAGTACCTCAAATTAAGGTACCCAATCAGGCTAGAAATTTTAAAGCGAGCCCTCTAGAAAAAGAACATTTCTAGTAATGTTCCCAACTAGCAAAAACTAGGCCAAAAGCCCACATTTCATTTTTACTCAAAAAGATATTTACCCATAAAACTACATAAACTCCTCGAGATACAAAGAGTATAGCCAAATGATTCTTACTTTGGAAGTGCAAGTTTACCATGTGTATAAGGCGTTTCAGAGAGTGAGAATGCATGCTTGCTGCATTATTTTAGATATTGCTGCTGCTGCAGGAGATTCATGTTGCTTCATAACAACATATAAAACACATGTACACAGTGTGGTTGAGTTTGGAAGTTGTTGTTCATGCCAAAAAAATTAATAACAATTAAATTTTATCGGTAAAATATCCTTTTGTGGCCATGAGCTGAAGTACGCATACATATCTAATTCTTAAAGAATGACAATTTCTTTCAATGGGGAGTTTTTAACTATAGGATTTTTTAACTGTCTAAGATGTCATTTTAGCCAAAAGTTATGGTCATTCTATGTAAAAGATAAGAAAATAGCTCAATTTTTTTTGATAGAATATCAATTTTTAATTAAATCATAATTAGGTGTCAATTGTTAATAGAAAATATGATAAGTGCATTCTTTTATGAGTGTCTTATAGCTCAATAGACATTGGTATTGCTAAACAAATTACAATTGCTAAGGAAATTTACATAGAAATGAATCTTCTTGTGGAATAGGGACTACAAGGAAATTTAATATGGAAAATTTTAGGTCTCTTAGAATATTATAGAGGATTACAAATAATTACACAAACCTGTGTAATTATGTTGAAAAGTGTAAAAGTGAGGGATGTTACGTGTTAGAGAGGTATTGATTGACCACTCTGCATTTTGTTTAGCAATATGAATAAAAGTTAACATTTGCTCTTAAAAATACATATGTGATCTGAATTTTCTTTCAGATCACATGTGGAAACTTTATCTAACGTTTACATGACACATCATAGTGTAGTCCTTCAATTCACTTTTTAAGGGCCAAGCTCAAGACCCATGATTTTTATTTAGCTCACATGTTAAAAGGCTAGATCTTTTTGGGAAAAATATAGGTAGGGCTGGATTCTATAAAAGATCAGTTTGCCAAGAAACCCTTGAGCATTGCATTTTGCATACACTCACTATGTGATACTCACATTCACATTTCAATAGCCATGGCTCTTTGCAACAGGTAGGTAGCTTCGCTATCTTGAGAGAGAGAGAAGGACAACTAGTGTTGCATGTGTAGCTAATATATATCATGAGTAGTAATGGGTAGGCTAGCTAAGTGGTAATGTATAAGAAAAGGAGATTGTGCATATGCTTGCTCTCTCTCTCTCTCTCTATATATATATACATATATATATATATGTATATATCTATTTCGGTCCTATGAGCAAGAAGTTCATTATTGAATCGCCCTCGCTCTCTCTCGCTCTCTCGCTCTCTCTCTCTCTCTCTCCATTACTTGGTCATTTCGTTTGCGTGTTGTAATTATTTCATGCATTGGTTCAAGAAATGGAGCTAATATAAGCATCAGCTTTTGGTTGTGTGCAGCAATATTGTGGTGGTGGTGGTAGCAGCAGTGGCGGTGTTTTTGTTGACGATGTCGATCGGGGCTCATGCTTTGGACTACCCTCCGCAAGACGAGTACCCTTACTGGTCATTGTGCTAAAGCCCAGCACGATATTGCAATGGTGGCGTTGTAGTAGCGGCAGCGGCGGTGTTGCTCTTTTGACGATGTCAGTCGGGGATGATGCTTTAGACTGTGCTCCGCAAGGCTAGTTACTGTACCATTAGAGGTCATTGTGCTGGTATCGATACAAGATAAAGGAAGAGTCCCTTTTACGTGGAGAAAGGAGAGGGAGAATTTTTGAAAAGGAGAAAGGAGAAGAGAAAACAAATGTTTGGGGGGTTTTTTCCGCGCATGCCTAGACGCATTGGGGCTCACAACACCATCAAACCATTTACTCATTGAGTTTCTTATATACATATACATATATATATATATATATATATATATATATATAATACATTAGAAAAGCAAAGTGCCCACCCCTCCCCCCTCCTCCACACACACACACACACATGCATACATATCTTCTAATATTATATTATGTTCATGTGTAAGAGAGAGAATATACATACACACAAGTATATATTATGTGCATGTGTAAGAGAGAGAATATATATACACACACACATGTATATATATTATGTATGTATGTGTATCAATAGGTATGTAAACATGTATATATAAATAAATTTATATGTATGTCCACGCACACACATGTATGTTCATGCACACATAGACACAAGCACATGATATGTGCACACATGCATACAAACATACATACACACACTCGCACGCATAGACACACGTGCAATGGACATGCACACACTCACACACACATATGCACCTGTACATGTACACACATAGATGTACACACGAGTATATTCACATGCTCGCACACACGTACATGTAGACACTCGCTATGGATACATAAATAAAAACATACACACCATGTACACACACAGAACAAATACACACTAACACATACACACAATCAAGACACTTGCACGACACATGCATGCGTGAAGACATTACACAATCACACATACGTGGGTATGTGCACACACAATCACACACATATGTATGCAAAAGAGAAGACAAAAGACATTGTATATAAGAAACACTTCTTTAAGAGTGAACACACCTCATCATGCATCCTCACGTATTAAAATTTAATATTAATTAAAAATATGTAGAGAGAGAGAGAGAGAGAGAGAGAGAGAGAGAGAGAGAGAGAGAGAGAGACATTACATGTAAGATGCATTTATTTGAGAGTGAGCACACCTCACCACTCATCCCTACCATTAAAATTTAATCTAAAATTTAATTAATTAAAATTATATATATGTGTGTAAATATATTCAAGCATGCGTGTTTGTGTGTGTGTGTGTGTGAGAGAGAGAGAGAGAGAGAGAGAGAGAGAGAGAGAGAGAGAGTTTCTATTATGTGAGAGAGTTCATGAAGAGAGAGGAAGTGTGTGTGCATGAGAGAGAGAGAGAGAGAGAGAGGTAGAGAATTTCTATGTAGGAGATAGTTTGTGTGGGAGGAGAGAGTGTGCGTTTGCATTAGTGTATGTGCGGTGTGTACGTGTGTGTGTGTGTATGAGTGTGTGTGACACAGAGAGAGAGAGAGAGAGAGAGAGAGAGAGAGAGAGAGAGAGAGAGAGGTAGAGAATTTATACGTAGGAGATAGTTTGTATGGGAGGAGAGAGTACTGTGCGTTTGCATTAGTGACGATGTTTTTGTTGACGATGTCGGTCGGGGCTCATGCTTTGGACTGCCCTCCGCAAGGTGAGCTGGTGTCCCTTTACTGGTCATTGTGCTAAAGCCCAGCACGATATTGCGGTGGTGGTGTTGCAGCGGTAGCGGCAGTGTTGCTGTTGACGATGTCAGTCAGTGCTGATGCTTTGGACTGCCCTCCGCAAGGCCAGCTACTGTACCATTACAGTCATTGTGCCAATATTGAGTTTTTATAGTGAAGGTAGGTCGCTAGTTTAAAAGCAAAACTCATGGGGTCACTCTTGATTTTAAAACACTAGTGATTATTGTAATGAAGGTCCCTATGGCTATAGGGGCTCAGAAGCAAGGGTCTTCGATTTTTACCTCAAGCATCACTGTCTAGTCTTATCCTCTTGCTATTCTTGTAGTTTCCATGCATTCCTTCAATAATAGAACATAGGATGATTCATGCTTAATCATTACGAGATATAAGGTTTGTAATTTCTTTTTGGTTTTTGATGAACGAGGCTTTGAGCTAAGTGTAGGTTTTCGATGTTGAGGATAGGCTTTTGATGGTGGCTTAGGGAGCCACAAGTGTGTGTTGCCTTCATGGAAGCCGTGAGCTTTGAGCACATTGGTAGGCACCTAGCATTTTTAGATGTGTTGTGCTTGGGGTTACCTAACTGGTAGCTGTGGGGGGGCCTTTTGTCTTGGCTTCCGGGTTGTGGTGGATGAGCACAAGCGGAGTTCTTGGGTAGCCAAAGGTGAGTGCTACATTCATAGTAGCCTTGTGCTCGTAATAGACAATTGGGGACTAGCCAATTTTGAAGCTTTGACTTAGGGTTGGTTTTTGTTGGCTTAGTTGTCTTCTTGCAGTTGGGTGGTAGAGATGGTCGTTTGGGGATCTAGACTTTTATGTAGCCATCATAGAACCCTTAAGCTGCAAGTAGATTCTTGGGCACCCACCATTGATTGTCATGATAAAGGTAAGAGTTTGGGGTTCTTGCACTGTGGGTGGTTGAGGATGTGGAGTTAAGGGGGATTGTCGACAATGAAGCTTGATTGTCGATGTTAGATGGTGTCCATAATGTGCATTTGATCGGCTTTGGGGAGGCATGGGGTGTGGGAATAGGGAAGACTACCACCGGTGATGAGGATGGGGCGTGAGCAGGAAGGGCTATTGAGAGTGAGGGTGTGTGGATGATTTCCTCTTGGGGACACAAGAGGACTGTGGCCTTTTTGTAGTTGATTTCCTTGGTGGGCGTTTCGTCACACCAATTAATTTGGAAGTGAGTGGCATTAATCACATCTTTTCCAATGATAATCCAGCCTTGGAGTGCTCCTACATCTTTGACATGAATTCTGCACTCCAACTCGTTATTTCCAATAACATTTTTAGGAATGAAATACCCAACACTCATTAGATGCATTTCATGTGATATTTGAATGTAAGTGCTTTCTTTTGTTAGGGAGTTTTCCAGAGTTTTCTATGCCTCTAAAAATATCAGATTGGTGTAGACCATAGGATATATGTGGGCTGGCCCCACCGTTGTAGACCATTCTTGGTCAGGAGTCCAATCAATGTTCTTGGTGGGTTTAGTTCTAGTAGAAGTTCAACGGGGTGGCAGTGGAAGACTTACTAGTTATGGTTGGGGGTGTGAGAGTACCCTGTGTGGAAGCAGTTGGTGGGCGTAGAGGATCGGATTTGATGCACTCCCCATCCTAGAGGATCATTGTTATCTTGCCCTGGGGAAGCTTGAGGGTAGCTGTGTTGTCAGCTGAGTTGATTGTACTTGTTGCGTTGTGGACCGAGCTTCCTCCAAGGATGATTGCTTCTTTATCTCACTTGTGGAAACCACATAGAACTTACAAGCCACGGGGTTAGAGATAGTATGCGAACAGATTGAAATATAATTATTCTTTCAAATATTAATTACAACTTTATAAGAAATAGAACTTAGAGTAGTATGAATTGAAGTTCTATGCATAATTATTTTAAGCATGATCATTATTGTAAGGATAATAATGAGAAACTTACTTGGAAGGTGTTCGAATCACTGTCTAGAAGATAAAGCATACATAGAATTATTAAAAGAATTATTCACTAAGTTATGAAGGATAGAAACTTACTTGCCAATGTCGAATAGCTTTTCTACAAAATACATCATTAAAAGGACACAAATATCACAAGCATAGGTGATGTTTTAATTATGGAAAATGGAGAAACCTACTTGAGAGTGCTAGAATCATTCTGAAAGAGAAATATTATTGTTCATGCTACATGGTATCAAAGAATTTTAAAAGAAGTTCTACCATTCATATATTAAAATTAATTAGTGTCAATTTTGAACACATAAGGCAAGTAATCAATGGGTTGAATACATACTCATATGATTCTGGGGAGGCACATCTACATGGTAAAATGTTAGATAAACAAATGCAGATATGACTGATGCAATTCATAATCATAGATAAGAAAAATTACCTCAAGGTGTGACGAGTTGGGAATAAACAATAAAAGTGGTGTTCAAATATCACAACAATAAAAAATATGAAAACTCTTGAAGTTTCGTAGATATCCTGAAAATATTTTAATCTCTATAAAAATAATTAGATTGGAACAACCATTAGGAATTTTTTGGACCCAAAAAGGGCCTCCTAAAGGATTCCTAATTTTAAGGGATTAGAGCTTAAAAAGTTGGGCTTAAGGGAGACAAAAGGCTATGATGACCCCTATTTTTTGCCTTACCACATTGTCCATACCTCCCTAGTTTCACTTTTTAAAGGGAATATTCTCATACTCTCTCTCTCTTACTTTTTGACTTTTCTAATACTTTTTGCATACTTTTTGAATTTTTTATCTTCACTCTCTACAAATTGAATCTTTCTTGTCAGTTTGAAATCTCGTTTCTCATTAACTCCCACCATATCTCCCTTACACATCAACAAAACATTCTCATATTTAGGTGGGTCCCAAAAAGTTAAATTTTTTATTTTTTTATTTATTTACATTTTGAGGTGGAAAAAACACCACCCAACCAATATATATGATGAAAATAAGATTTTCCCTCCAAAAAGCTTGTAATTCAAGGGTCACCTCAGAAGCCTATCAAAAGCTAGTACATCCATAACTAACTGTCAGGTCTCCACAACCCCGTAAACATAACTAACTATCAAGAACCACTACATCCATGAGATCCTGAAATTGTGGGGACCCCAAAAATTATTATTTTTTAATTTTTCTCATAAATGTAATTTATTGATGAGAAACTCCATGTTAGTATATTTGTATATCAAAAATATCATTTTCTACTTAGAAAAATGGATTTGTGTTAAACTTCCACCAACAGTAAAGTTTTTACAGTCTCTCTCTCTCTCTCTCTCCCTCCCTCTGAGGATCTCTCTGCTTTAGCTTCTTCCTCTGCTTAGCTATGCAGCCTTTGCAAGCTGTGTATATAGGCCCTTGTGAAGCTAGAAAACGTAAGGTTGATTTACACATTCGTATTCGTGAAGAGTATGGCAGCTCTAAAAAAACCCATCCTACTGATGCTCAATCTATCCAAGCTCGTAGGATAGCTAATGAGAAAAATGCATATCTTTGGGTTGATGGCCATCTCTATCCAATTCGCCCTCCATTAAAAGCAAACTCTCCTTTCCACGATTATCATCTCTTATGCAATTTGTTGGTGAAGGAGAGCTTCGCTTGTTAGGATACTGCAGAAGATTGACTACAAGTGGAGCTTGGCAAACCCATATTCTCCAATCTCAATTGCAAGCATCACAATAAATCAAGAAATCAAGTTTTATCAGAGGAACACTGTGTTTCTAAGAAGAGCCCCTTTCGCTTGCACAGTGAAGGAGATTCTCCAGAGTTCCGTGTGCAGGGGATTACCCTTGAAGCATTGCAAGAAGCCTCCGAGGCTTACCTTGTTGGGCTTTTTGAAGACACGAACCTCCTTGCAATACATGCAAAGAGGATTACCATATCTACCAAAGACATGTAACTAGCTCGGCGCATTCGAGGTGAGGGAGACATGATCTAGAGATCTTAGATGTTAACCTTCTTTTTGAAGCAACTCTTTTGTTTCAAGCCCCCCTTTGTAACAAGCCTATCTGGCTTTCATTTGTAACCTTCTGATAATTAAAATTTTAAGTTTCTCTTACAATGTCTCGGTGTCATCATGTTTGTTTAACATGGAGTGTCTATCATGTGCCAGTTTGTCACCCAAGGCATCACAAATGCTCCTGGAGGACTAAGGAAACTGTGCGAGAACAGTGCGAATTTGACCTCTGCAACGAGGATGTAGTAGGTATAAAATTCGCACTATTCTAGCACTTCTCCCCTAGCCACTCAGGATCATTTCTGAATGAAGTTGAGCACACTAATTGTGAGAAACAATAGTTTACAAGATAAAAACACCTTTAATCATGTGTAAAAATACAATGTTTATCATCCAATGTATCAAAATTGCTCCTGGAGGACTGGGGAAGCTATACGAGAACAGTGCAAATTTAGGCTCTACAGTGGTGATGCAAGCTCAAAATTTGCACTATTCTGGCACTGCTCCCCTAGCCACTTAGGATCATTTTTGATGCATTTATAATGAAGTTGAGTACACTAATTGTGAGAAACAATAGTTTATAAGATAAAAGCAGCTTTAATCACGTGTAAAATTACATTATTTGTCATCCAATGCATCAGAATTGCTCCTGGAGGACTAGGGAAGCTATGCCAGAAGAGTGCAAATTTGGGCTCTACAGGTAGCGGTGCTGCAGGCTCAAAATTTGCACTGTTCTGGCACTGCTCCCCCAGCCACTCAAGATCATTTCTGATGCATTTATAATGAAGTTGAGTACATTAATTATGAAAAACAGTAATTTATAAGATAAAAATACCTTTATTCATGTGTAAAAATACATTATTTGTCATCCAATGCATCAGAATTGCTCCTGGAGGGCTGGGGAAGCTATGCCAATACAGTGTGAATTTGGGCTCTACAGCAGCGATGCAGGCTCAAAATTCGCACTGTTCTAGCACTACTCCCCCAGCCACTCAGAATCAATTCTGATGCATTTATAATGAAGTTGAGTACATTGATTATGAAAAACAGTAATTTACAAGATAGAAATACCTTTAATCATGTGTAAAAATACATTGTTTGTCATCCAATGCATCACAATTGCTCCTGAAGGGTTGAGGAAGCTGTGTAAAAATACATTATCTGTCATCCAATGCATCAGAATTGCTCCTGAAGGGCTGAGGAAGTTGTGCCAAAACAGTGCAAATTTGGGCTCTACAGCAGCGGTCCAAGCTCAAAATTTGCACTGTTCTGGCACTCTCCCTGAGGCTCCCAGGGTCATTTCTGATGCATTCACAAAAAACATTGATGGTACAAACTAGAAAAAACAATGATATACTTGATGAAAATAAGTTTGCAAAAATTGTATTGTTTTCCTAATAAGAAGTGATACATCATCTTTACAAAAACTTTCTTACAATATTGAGCTTCCTTCTCTTGTTATTCGGCAGAGTGTGCTCAAGGAGTGATTGGGCTATTTCTTGAGGATCCTCTATGCCTATGCTTTTGGCTATACCTATACGAGCAAGAAGCTTATCCCCAAATCCAGAACCAAAAACATTGAAGGCAAGGGATTTTTTAATCAGAACTATACATTAGGTGCTTTGTGCCATAGAGGCTACACAGAGCACCTTAGAGAGGGCTTTTAAAAAGAAGAGAGTGAAGGCAGATTGAGGGGTGTAGTACCTATGGATAATGACGATGCCATCCACAAGAATCCGACCAAGATAGTGCGCCAACGCAGCATCATGTCCATGGACCTTGGCCTAGTCTCTCATGCCGTCGCCTCTCCCTGCAAATGTGTCAATTTCAACTAGCCTCTGCAATCAAAGGAAAAATCAAAATATTTTCCTATACATAATTCCCATGGTTGTTCCCTCCTTACGCTTCGCAATCTGTAAAAATATAGAAAATGGCACAATAACCAAAAAGTGTAAGGGTTAATTCTAGACATGTAGTGGAATCAGATATACCTTTCTTCTCATCAACTTGAAACTTGACTCTTCCACATTGTCAAAGCCCATGATGCTAAAGTGTTGACACAGGTCTGTTAGGCTCCAATGCTTGCTTGCTACCACTCGCTCAATCCATCCATTTTGCATCATCACAGCTACCTTAATAAGCATAATTTCTTCTTCTGAGGCTTGAAGTTGGATCCATGTCCCGTGCTTTTGCATCCATCTTTGGTAGTGCAGATGCATGTACAAAATAGAGCGTGCCTTCAAGAACCTGCAAGACACTGTAGAATCTACTACACTGCACTTGTACACATCACCTTGATGTGACCCCTCATTAACCTCCCAACCCTCTCCTAGTAATCCTTGAATTTGGTCAGACTGTACCTCCTTACAAATATATATTGTTTTTGTTTGGTGCATTGGCATGGAATTGAACATGTGCACAAAAACATGTAAAGGACAAAACCAATTTAGCCCTACTGATCTAGATTCAAAACTTGAGTGATGTCTTAATATCACTTACCATCTTAAACTTTAAGCATAAGATGGTCCAAGCATTTGGTTTGGACCATTCGGGATTGTTAAGAGGGGGGTTGGGGATCTCTTATAGCTTGCCAAATAAACGTGGTTTTTTATCTACAAAATATGAGTGATAAAAGAAAAAGATATTGTTATGTACAAGACACTTGGGCTCTGAGATATAAACATTGCCTCTCCAATGGATGCATGCATAGCATAGAAAACTCTAGTGAGGCTTTGGAGTGGTTGTTCCTCAACATAATTAGAGGGGAAGGTATCTGCAGAAGAGAGACATAAGAAAATGGAGGATCATAAGAAAATTTGAAACCAAAAATCTAATAGTAGCATGTTGTTAAAGCTGTGTTTATGTTACACTAACAATTTGAAGGAAACCTTGGTTGTTGGCCTTGAATGTACAGGTCCAAGGGTATACACATGTTGCACTATGGCAACTAGTCCTTCCTTCTTAGTATGCTTGAAGCCTTGTAGTCGCCCCTTCCAATGATGTAGCATATTCCCTAGTTAACACACTCGATGTGGTCCCTTAGAGCTTGGCTGCATGTAGACCCAAGCCCCAACACCTGAATCTTGTTGGAGCCCGAACTCCATTCTCATCTCTTGTGTTATGCAGCACAAGCTCTTCCACCTTCTCCCTAGGTCTTCTCACATTTCTCAAAGAGGCCATGGTGGTAAGAAAAGAGAAGAAGGGAAAAGAAAAGCTTGTTTTACAACAGAGGAGTGGAGAGGAGAGAAAGTTCAGGGTTTTCAGTGCAGCAATGGAAAGCTTAAAAGAGGGTAAGAGTTTGAGAATAGGTTTCCTGAACCTAGAGTAAACTAAAGAGGGATAGAGTTTTTGTGGCAATGGAGAGGGAGGAAGCTTGAGAGAGAGAGAGAGAGGGGGATTGAGAGGGAGGGAGCTTCAGAAGGAGGGAGAGCTTGAGAGCGATGGAGTTTCTGCAGCAAATGGAGAGCTTAGAAAAGGAAGAAAGAGAGAGAGGGAGCTTGAGACCGAGGGAGCTTAGAAAAGGAAGAAAGAGAGAGAGGGAGCTTGAGACTGAGGGAGCTTCACAAGGAGGAAGAGCTTGAGAGGTATGGAGTTTCTGCAGCAATGGAGAGCCTAGAAGAGGAATTTCATGAAATTGGCGCCTTTTCTCACAAAAGGATAAGTTTTAAAATTTTCCAATTTGCAGGATTTATATTAGCCTTCCATTATGGAATTCATAGTTTAGTAATTTGGTTATGGCTCTCCATGCTCCTCTCCTTGCTTATTTAATCCGTACAAATGGATTATAAAAAGGATTAGTACTGAGGAAGGTGGTTTTGTGGTTTTCACAAACCCACTAATGGTTTTGTGGTTTTCACAAACCCACTAATGGTTTTTCACCTAGCTTTACCCTTCGGGCAATAGATTGATGGGGATTTGTTGTCACAATGGTTAAAGACAAGCCTTCTTTGAACCATACATAAACATAAATGTATTCTTCTTCAATTTAAATTGAAAACCTACCAAATTAAATTAAAAAATTACCAATATCACCTGTGCCTTTGTCTCTTTCACCTCTTTGTCCACAAGTCTTTGAGTGCAATTACACCAACGCACTAATACCACTGTCATGGGACCCTTCTGTACTTCTTGAGAAATAATTAAAAACTCATAAAATATATCAAAATTAAAACACAGACTTGAATTAAATTGAAATCTAATAACATAGCATAACACAAGGCAAAAGAAATAGAATAACATCACCATCAAGACAAGATTGGGTGCAATCTCCTCCCCCATGCCGTGTAGCTCCACTTTCACGACATGAGTTTTTAGAGAATTTTATTCATAAAAATAGCCCAAGGATCTAAGAAAAGATGAGCGTACGAATTGGGCTTGCATTTCCCACTTTTGGGGTACTTCTTTACATATTTATATCAAAATCCCTAAGGTTTGTAGATATAAAGACCTTTTCTTAAATATAGTTGGCCTTGTTACATAAAAAAACTTTTTGCACATTTGCACATATATTAATCTTCTGCTCACTTGCACATATATTAATCTTCTGCACATTTGCACATATATTAATCTTCTGCTCACTTGCACATTCCATTAAGCTGAATCCTGCACAAATTAAATTAAGCATATTTTCTCCATGATTATTAATTCATCCAAAATATGATAAAATATATAACTTTGTGCACATTTGCACATATGATAATCTTATGCACATTTGCACATTCCATTAAGCTGAATCGTGCATAAATTAAATTAAGCATATTTTCTCCATGATTATTAATTCATAAAAATTATGATAAAATATATAACTTTGTGCACATTTGCACATATGATAATCTTATGCACATTTGCACATTCCATTAAGCTGAATCCTGCACAAATTAAATTAAGCATATTTTCTCCACAATTATTAATTCATCAAAAATATGATAAAATATATAACTTTGTGCACATTTGCACATATGATAATCTTGTGCACATTTGCACATTCCATTAAGCAGCTCAATCTTGCACAAATTAAATTAAGCATATTTTCTCCACGATTATTAATTCATCAAAAATATGATACAATATATAACTTTGTGCACATTTTCACATATGATAATCTTGTGCACATTTTCACATTCCATTAAGCTGAATCCTACACAAATTAAATTAAGCATATTTTCTCCACGATTATTATTTATCAAAAATATGATACAATATATAACTTTGTGCACATTTTCATATATGATAATCTTGTGCACATTTGCACATTCCATTAAGTTGAATCGTGCACAAATTAAATTAAGCATATTTTCTCCATAATTATTAATTCATCAAAAATATGATAAAATATATACCTGTAACAATGCTCTATCCAAGACCATACCCATACCCATCTAATGCACATGCCCATCCCCATTCCCATAGTCATGCCCATGCAGTAGACTTGCCATGTTGGGATGTCCTTGGTTCCAACTTCATTTTTCTCTTTATAATCAAACTTATGTTCTTTGTTCCAACTTCCATGCAACAAGTGCTATATACAAATGTACAAGGTTCTCTATAATCATAAAAAGAGCATGTAGGTTGTAGATGTAGACTCTAGTAAGAGGTATATCAATTAGTGCTTAAAGATAGGATCCCTAAGGTGTCTATTTGTAGCCCTATCGACTCCATAAATTTAGATGCTTCCATACAATGCAAGTAAGGGCATTTGTTTTGTCCAAATAGTATTTTTGATAGGATAATTTGGCCTTTTCTAAATGCATGACCAAAAGTGTATTCTTATAACCAAAAGATTGGCGTTGAGAATACCTGTTAAACAATTGAGGACACTAACACCTCTTTTTACTTTAAGAGTAGATTGTTTTACTACAAAATGGGATACTTTTCATTTCTTTTCTTGTTGCGAGCACTATCTTTAGATAGACCCCATTAGAATGTTGTTACTTTATGCTCAGCTTCTCAAATAACTTAGTGTTTGTTACTTTTCTACATGTTAAGATGTGATACAAGTCTTTCAATATAGATTTAGCTATTTAAAAGACATTTAGTCTGTATGAAATATTAAAGTATGTAATTCCTTCAAAAAAATAATTATTTGTATACAAGTTCTACCCTATTACTTTAAAACTTGTAATTTGTTGCATACAAGTAAAAAGTAGCTTACACCAAATGAGTAGTACAACCCCCCACTGAAGGCCCCCACTGAAGGATCAATTCTCTAATAGCTTACGTTACATAAACAAAATAGCTTACGTTACATAAACAAAATAGATAAAAACAAACACAAGAAAGGACCAATCATGCCTAGTTGTAGGGCTAATAGTCCAATTGATCATGTGCTATAGCAAGAGATACAGCATAAGAAAGGACTACAACTGCCCCAATGGTGGACTCCTTATGTCAAAAAGAAAGAAAAGGGTCTGTCACCCTTGAGATACTTAGCGGCCTTTAGATTCTCTTGGCGGAGGTCTCTTGGCCATTGCTTGGGTCTCATTGGGATGGAATCTTCCTCTTTATCAAGATAAAAATAATATTTCTCTTTAATCTTTTGCTCTTTACACCCAAAAAAAGAAAGAAAGAAAGAAAGAAAGAAAAAAGTTCCAATCACCATGGCTTATATTTAGGAGTAGGGTTGCCACTTAAACACTTGTAGGACATTGAGACTGCGGTCATAACTTGCAGTGTACAAACACACTTGCCTTTGCATAGCACTATCTACCACTTAGTCTCACTTTGACTAGTCTTTACTCGCTTCTTTTAGCACTCTTTAAAACTCTTATCGACCTTTCACTTGCATGCTCACGTGTGAGATTGTCATTGCTGGTTTTTTTTTCAATAAAAGGCTTTACTTGTCTTCCATTGTTTTTTGCAGCTTTTGTTTCTACCGCGCCCGAGGACGTGTGCGATTTAGAAAGGGGGGAATGTTCTATGGGAACACTCACGGGAACACGGATTACGGAAGGCGGCCGAAAGCAATTAATGCGAGAGAGCGGGATTGTAGCCATGGGAACATAAAGATGCACATAATTTTTTCATATTTTTGTGCCGAAGTGCAATGTAAATTGTTTTAGGTCAATGTGGGTTCTAAATGAGAGTTCTAAGTGTATTAAGCAAGGCTCACTTATGGGGTTGTCTGCCCATGTGTGAAAGAGGCCTAGGGTTAGGGTTAGTGACATCTCTATAAAAGAGATGTTAGCTAAAGAAAGGGGACGTTTTTGGCCATTCTCATAAGCTATTGAGTGAAGCTCTTGAGCTCTCAAGCTATGGCAACTCTCTAACTCTCTCTCTATTGTACTCTAATGAGCATCAAGCTCCAATGAGTATAGCTCCACTTCTTTCTCTTAATCTGTTTTAGCATCATTGAAGTAGATTAATCTATGATTAGTTGAATGCTTCTTTCTTTCTCCTGTGTATGCATGCTTGTAGTATGTGTGTGTGTAGTCTCCATTGATGCAAGCTCTTTCCCACTTCATTGGCACAATGAGTTATTCATGGATAGACTCTCTCTATGAGCTTGTGGGTTTGTGAATGTTACATTCTATGCTTGCTGAAGCTCGTGGGTTAGTAGATGCACGCTTATGGGTTTGCTTGCATTAGGGAAAGCTAAGATTTAATCGTGATTTGAATGGGATTAAGAGATTGCTATGCATTGCTTGTTCTCTTGATTAGTGAAGTGGATTTAAGGGATTGAGAGATTGATTGAGGTGTTGAATGGTTGAATCATCAAGTGGCGGTTCGTGTATGTGAGCTCTCCCTCATGGGATAAGCCTTCATGCACTAATCGGGTCGAGTCCTCGGATTGACATTGTGTTTCTTAACACATTTGTTGATCGGTAGTACTCTATGAGCACTATATTGCACGGTAGAGAGAACCGCTCTACAGCCAAGCCCTTTTGAGGAGGTACTGTGGAGCTTTGAGAAAGTGGATTCCCTTCTTGCTGAGCGTGAGTGTCCTCGAGTGGAGTGCATGATCCACTAGCTAGTGATCCCACATGATATTGTTGATGGAGGATCAGGCGTCAATGTTTTGAGTTATTCTCCCTTTTCCAAGCTAGGGTTATCTTTCTCATTTTCACGTGATAGAAACCAAGCACGAGCTCACACTATCTCTTTGCATTCACATGGCTACCCACTTTGATAACTTCTGTGAGTTCCTGTAGAGCGGTTCTCCACGATTATTAATTCATCAAAAATATAATACAATATATAACTTTGTGCACATTTTCACATATGATAATCTTGTGCACATTTGCACATTCCATGAAGCTGAATCCTGCACAAATTAAATTAAGCATATTTTCTCCACGATTATTATTTATAAAAAATATGATACAATATATAACTTTGTGCACATTTTCACATATGATAATCTTGTGCACATTTTCACATATGATAATCTTGTGCACATTTGCACATTCCATTAAGCTGAATCGTGCACAAATTAAATTAAGCATATTTTCTCCATAATTATTAATTCATCAAAAATATGATAAAATATATACCTGTAACAATGCTCTATCCAAGACCATACCCATACTTATCCCCATCTAATGCACATGCCCATCCCCATTCCCATAGTCATGCCCATGCAGTAGACTTGCCATGTTGGGATGTCCTTGGTTCCAACTTCATTTTTCTCTTTATAATCAAACTTATGTTCTTCGTTCCAACTTCCATGCAACAAGTGCTATTTACAAATGTACAAGGTTCTCTATAATCATAAAAAGAGCATGTAGGTTGTAGATGTAGACTCTAGTAAGAGGTATATCAATTAGTGCTTAAAGATAGGATCCCTAAGGTGTCTATTTGTAGCCCTATCGACTCCATAAATTTAGATGCTTCCATACAATACAAGTAAGGGCATTTGTTTTGTCCAAATAGTATTTTTGATAGGATAATTTGGCCTTTTCTAAATGCATGACCAAAAGTGTATTCTTATAACCAAAAGATTGGCGTTGAGAATACCTGTTAAACAATTGAGGACACTAACACCTCTTTTTACTTTAAGAGTAGATTGTTTTACTACAAAATGGGATACTTTTCATTTCTTTTCTTGTTGCGAGCACTATCTTTAAATAGACCCCATTAGAATGTTGTTACTTTATGCTTAGCTTCTTAAATAACTTAGTGTTCGTTACTTTTCTACATGTTAAGATATGATACAAGTCTTTCAATATAGATATAGCTATTTAAAAGGCATTTATTCTGTATGAAATATTAAAGTGTGTAATTCCTTTAAAAAAATAATTATTTGTATACAAGTTCTATCCTATTACTTACAACCCCCCACTGAAGGATCAATTCTCCAATAGCTTACGTTACGTAAACAAAATAGATAAAAACAAACACAAGAAAGGACCAATGATGCCTAGTTGTAGGGTAAATAGTCCAATTGATCATGTGCTATAGCAAGAGATACAGCACAAGAAAGGACCGCAACTGCCCCGCAACTGCCCCAATGGTAGGATAAATGGTCCAATCACTCACATGTGCAATCATATTACTCTATAGTAAGGACTAGCATTGCACAATAAAGGATTACTAGTCAAAGCTAGAAGCCCTAAACCCTAAGTCCAAACTAATGCATGCATAAATAACAGACAAATGTAAATCAGGGACAACCGACAAGTTATCCAATCAATACATAGTACTCTATATGCTAAACATGGGCTAAGCTACCTATATCAAGGGCCAAAACAACCCACCAATAGGACTATTGGCCCAATCCACAAGTAGCACTGGGATTTTCTCAAGGATAGAACCTACTAAGCTGCCTAAGAAAGGGTTCCCTATCCAAGTGAAAAACATGGAATGTATTAGTATTGTATTGTAATGTGCATCGGCATCATCTCTTGGAACCTTTAATTTCACTAAAGCCCCCCTAATTAGGCTTTATTTTCTCTAAATTCACTAAAGCCTCCCCTAATTAGGCTTTATTTTCTCTAAATTCAGTCTCTAGATTTTTTTTTTGCATAATATGATAAATTATTTGGAGTAATCCAACGGATTATGCAAGAAATACATACACTACTGACATGTAGCATCTTAGGGGTAAGATAAGATAAGATAATCCTCCAGGATAATCCGACAGATTATCTATAAGGGCGTATACTTTGTGTAATTGGAAAGTCAACTTTCCAGGTATAATCTGGTGGATTATTTAATTGCCCATATAATACGTGGGATTGGCATAACAATGACATTTAGAATTCGAGGCATTATATTTTTTCATGCAGGCTGATTGGTGAACAGGAGCAAAAATAATATGGCAGATTATTCCTTATAATCCAATGTATTATCTCCAAAGGTGGAAAAAATAGAGATTGCATGTAATGCAACAGATCACCCTCTGCGAATCTAGAGAATCACAAAGTGAGGATAGGGAGCCCATACATGTCAGATGATGTTGGCTCACGCGGCTCAGCAGACAATAAGGCTCATCAAGAAGGTATTGGATGGGCATGGATGCGCTTTCTAGATACCTCATTTGAAGCCAAGAATCTAACGTACTTCATGGAGATACACATTGTCATTGCAGAAATACAATACCTGGCGTACCACTGGATACGTGCTCATCACAAGCACAAAAAAGATCAAGAGCCACCTCAATTTGGGACACCAGAGTGGGAGCAGATGTTTCAAGAGCAGCCCTCGTGGAGGCACAGGTACTTAAAGATAAAATAATTATATGAAGTATACAATGCAGTACCAAAAGCTATACGAGTTGATCCCCTATATTACCCCACGGAGAGGAGGTGGAAGTGGGAGCAATGAGAAGCCTTAAATGCCAAGGATTAAAGAATTTCCTACAACTTCCCATTACTACCCAACCAAGAGTACACAATACTTAGTGCCTTCCAAGGAGAAATGGTGAACCTGGTAGAAGCATGGAATTTGATTCCAAATCCAGCAATAGTGGCGACTTGCCACTTCTTAAAGCTCATCCTGCTGCTTACCAAGCTCCCCAACTATAAGGAGTTGGAAACTGCCTCCCCCTTGTAGGGTTCATAGGATGTTACCAAAACAATATTTGCAAAATAAAGTGCTAGACAACGATGAAGCTTTATAGCATTCAGGAACCAAATTGGGCAGCACAATCCCTACCATGGTACTTAGAATCAGAGTGATCTGGAAACTATAACCTGAAGTTTGAAGGCCAGTTCCTACTAATTTTTGGCATGAACCTATTGGGATTCAGCGTGTACTTGTTAGCAATTCAAAAATAGCCTCTGGTCACTCCATTGACATCTCATTTTTTTCCCAGATTTGAACTATAGGTAGAGCAGAAGATGGGCAACATGGCCATATGCTCAGAATTTCATTTTGAGGTCAAAATCAAGAGAAAAGTCACTCCATCGACAATGTATGTTGTCGATGGAGTAAATTGAGAGCTGATTTTTGTCTAGATGTGTGTTCAAATGTATGTGATATGATTATGTGAAGGTTTAAATGTGAAATGAGCACTAGATTTGCCTTCCACTCATTTTGGCTAGAATACCCCTTTTTGGCGGCCGTCTCACGAGTAAGGGATCGTGGACTAACTCAATGGGCAAGATGTACTCACCGAAAGAGTTTGGGCCTCATGATACACTAGCCAAACTACCAAAGGTCCCTTTTCTTGCTTGAAACGAGCATTGACAATAATTGCCTATCTAATGCTAAACCTATATGCCCTAAAAGTACTCGTACAAAAGATGAGCAAAAGATATGGTATGGCATTCTCACAATCCCAAGAACGCCCCTTTTAATGGGTCGCGGTCAACGAGTAGGGGATCGTGGACTAACTCAATGGGCAAGATATACTCATTGAAAGAGTTTGGGCCTCACGATACACTAGCCAGACTACCAAACGTACCTCTCCTCATGTTCCAAAAAAGATTACCAAGCCCTTAGCATAATGCCTAAATTAACATTACTTGCTAATGTACTAATAATCTAAATGATTCTATCTAGATGCAAACTAAATGCTTTGTTAGACAATGCCTAACAATTCATAGTTACACATTCCTGATCCAAACACTAATTAGAGAAAAAATTAGATAAAAAAACATTAAGCATTTATGGTCACTCAGACAATCATTAAGCATTTATGGTGCATGTAATTTGGGTGTTCTTTGATTTATGGTGCACACGCAAACCATGTAGTCTTTTTGCCCACCCACTTCATACTCGCATTTTGCAGCCATTTTCCAATTCGCAGGCAAGCTAGCAGAATCAATGTGCATAACATTTTTCCTATGTAAGGCTCCTATCACCTTCCCTCGGACAGAGCTTTTTGTGTCTTTCCAAGATTTCCTGTCTTCTTTGCGCCCTCGTAGTATTGACCGTGGTCAGCAGGCGCACGCAGTGCTCCCTCGTAGTATCCACCCTAGTCAAGCCCACGTAGGTTGTCTGTCCTCTTCGCTCACTCTTCCTACCTTGTCTAGTCAAGCGCACGCTCAAAAATTTGCTGAACGTAAGAATAAATGTCCTACCATGGAGAAAATGGAGGAAGTTTCACGGATCCGCGCATTGCAAAAGAAAGGAAAGCATGCTTCAAGGTCTCGCCCAAGAATGTCAAAGAAGGCTTCAACACTCTGATTTCTACATCCAGGCATCGGAAACTTCCGAGGGGTTCCTTAATCCCTCCCGGGCTCAGTCTTCTGTTCCTGATGTTTTATCAGCCCCCCTCAGTGAATAAAAGCTAGTCTAACTTCATTTGGGCCTTTCTGGCCGCAGCCTAGTTTATCAGGATGTTCATAAAGTCGTGTTTCTTCAACCCGCTCATCTAATTCTGTTTCAGTTTTGGTCTACTGGTTCAGTTCTGTTTCTATTGTCATAGAAGGTTTAAAGTTATTCCCTTCACCTGCGAGGTTTAACAGTCCGCGGTGTCTACCCATGGACCTTCCTCATGGGAACTTGTAACCTTACCCTTTTTTAATATATTCCGCTGTTTTAACTTTAAAAAAAAAGAATAAATGTCCTGTCTTTTATTTCAATAGCTACACACACACACACACCCCCCGAGTGATTCCCCTCTAAATGGTGATACATTCAAGACCCTTACCCTCCCAATTAATTGATATTTCCATTGATTTTCCTAATTTATTGGGGATAATGTGATATCCAATCAAAATATCTATTGGTTATGCAATAATTTACTAACTTTCTGTTGGGTGTTTTTTTTCAAATCTTGATAATCTAAAAAAACCGCCATATCTAAAAAGCTATATATTCGCTTGTTGTGTGCACTATATTCAAACTAGATCAGGCTCCTCATCACAACAAACCGCCATATCTAAGAAGCTTGGTAATCTCCATAGCATAATAGAGCAGCTCTGCTGAGCTCGCTTCATGTTGATGCTACAACTAGCTACATTTTGAGCTCCCCCCTTTGTTTTCCTAATGCTCACAGCTACGGCCCCAAACTAGGCCCACAGCTCTAAAAATAACCATCGCTTTCTTTTTTATGTGTGTGTGATAGTAGATAGGTTTGTGTTGAGCTTGGCCTTTGTTTTCATAATCCTCACAGGTTCAATTAAAAACTCTACTCACCTATTCCAGTGCAAGGTTCAAACCGAGAACCATAGCTTAGTGATATCATCGGCTTTTTCTAGTGCAAGGTTCAAACCGAGAACCACAGCTTAGTGACATCATTAGCAGCCACACCAACTTCCCAATGAACGCACCCTCACTTTCTACTCGTGAAAGAGGCTAACATTTCACACATCTTGATTCCGAAAAAAAGAGTTTGGGGCTCCCCTTCTTAGAGGCTCGACGTCAAAGTTGAGCTTGATGCGTTAGCTTAACCTCAGGTTTGAGGCTCTCATGTAATTATAAGGGCTTTCTCAACATCTAGGTTTAGGTTCCTACTTTGGCTCAAACCTCAAGTTTTAGCATCCCTTATAAATATGAGGCTCAACCACCTCAACTTTGAGCGTCGAATATGAGGCTTCCTTCTAAGTTAGAGACTCAACCCCAAGGTTGAGGCTCATCCTTTAGCTAAACCTTGAGTTTGAAGTCAAGTTTCAATTGAGGTTCATGCCTTTGATCATCCTCAATTTTATGTTCCCTTTTAAGTTTGAGGCTCAACCTCAAGGTTGAGGCTCTCGTGTGACTCTTAGGCTCAAATTCAAGATTGAGAGACTCATGTTTTGGCTTAACATGGGGCTTCAGGATCCGTTTATGTCTTAAGATTAATCAACCTCAAGGTTGAAGTTCCTTCTTTGTCTCAAACCTTAGGTTTCATGCTCAATTCTAAATTTGAGGCTCAACCCCAAGTTTGAGCCTCATGTTATGGTTCACCCTCAAGTTTGAGGATCCCTTCTAAGTCTGAGGCTCAACCCCAAGGTTGACCTTCATGCTTTGGCTCAACCTTAACTTTGACGTTTTGTTCTAACTCTAGAATGCAATGATTGAGGGTTGTGCTTTTGATCATCCTCAAGATTTAGGTTCCCTTCTAAGTTTGAAAAGAGATATAAACTCTTTAAAAAAAAGGGTGAAAAAAACACGCCTCTTTCTTTGTATGCAATATTCAATAAAACCTTGAAGATTGATGCTCTCAAGATTGTGCACACTCTCAAAATGTCACTTGAATATGGGTTGAAAAAATACTTAGCAATATTTTTTTACCTCATACTCAAGATTTTCTGTGTATCCCTAACTATTTGCATTTAATAGGTACTCAGTACCACTACACAATTTTGGCACAATGTACATACTACATCTGTGTCATTTGAATTTTGGGTTATTGGATAATATTGATCTCTAGTTGTTGACATGATTTATTGTTCTTCTATATGCAAGTGCATATAGTTGTTAACATGATTTATTGTTCTTCTATATGCAGGTGCATGAGTTATTGTTTTTTTACATACAAGTGCATAACAATTGGAGCAAAGGACATTTGTGTCATTTAAATTTTGGATTAATAGATTCTATTGGTTTCAAGTTGTTAACATGATTTAATGTTCTTCTATATACAATTATGCAACATGTGGACCAAAGGAGATAAAGTTTATCTTCTTCAAGGATCCTCAAGAAAGGGTCATGGGATCATTTTCTCCAATGATCCTATTGAGCTTTGTGCCACCCTCAAAATTGGTGATTCATGCGTTTCAATACATGTTATTGAAAGCTTTGAGGATATATACACTATTACATTTCCAACAATGCATGCTGCTACAATGGTTGAGGCTGTTGGAAGTATTATTAGATGGCTATTACCATGTTAGTTCATGATGCACATACATATGAAATAGAATGGATACAATGTAATACCAACAATGGATTGGTTCACGATGCACAAACAGATGAAATAGAATGTAGACAATGTAATACTAATAATGGAATGGTTCAGGATGCACAAACACATGAAATGGAATGTAGACAATAATGTAATACCATTAATGAAATGGTTCAGGATGCACAAACACATGAAATGGAATGTAGACAATGTAATACACCAATACTGAAATGGTTCAGGATGCACGGATAGCTGAAATGTAATACATAAAATGTAATACCAATAATGATAAAGACATGCTTCACCAAACTGAGCCAACATTAGTAAGAGATTCTTTGAGATAAAAAAGGGTCCTTCTATGGAATGAGAGTTAGCATACAAAGGTTGGAGAGGGTTTCATTCTATCGGTTCACCCTTATAAAGGCTTTTTACTTTAGGGAACTAAGAGAAACACAACTAGACATCATTATTGAAAAGCCTTTGTATACATCCAAAACAACCTTAACATCTACATCAGCCTTACCAAGTCTAAGTTTGATTAGGTCACTAATAAAGCAACTCACTTTTGATAATGGTTAGTAGCTTAAAACTAGTTGAACCTCATGTAAATTTAGATTGTGTGATGATCTAAATCCTCTCGACATGCAACATCAATCGATCATAGTGACAACAATAGTAGTGAAGACAGTGATACAAATGAAAATAGCAATTCAGAGATGGTTGAGCCAGAAGAATGTCAAGGAGAGATTAAGAGCACATACAATGATACCTCTATATGTTTACCTCACAAGAGAAGGTGTATAATGAAAATCAAGTAAACAAGGAAGATTACTGTTTGGGGTAGACCTTACGCGGATTATTTTTCAAGTTATATGTATGGATTTTTGGTATTTTTGGAAGTCAGTTATAGCTTTGGGATCTTGGAAGGTAGAGAGTCGCGAGAAGTCTATATAGCTGGAGCCGTTTTGTTTCGGGCACACGAATATGGTTCTTGGCAGTTTTTATGTGTAGCTATGGCGGATTCTTCTGTAATGGCAATATAGTTGACAGATTTTGTGCTTCATTTCTTCTAGTCATTTTTCATCTTGTATTCCATGCATTGAGAGTGGTGCAAGTGCAACTGTGTTGTGTGAGACATGTGTGTAGAGTTGTAGTGAATTTTTGGAGTAAGATGAAACTGTGTTGGTTTGTCAGAGTGAGTGTCATTTTGAAGTGTCAAACCTAGAAATGGAGAAATACTGCTCTGCTGAGGCAACAATAAACACAAGTGATGACGGTGCTTATGATGGGTGTTCATGGTCGAGTTTGCTTTCTTTTGTTAGAAGGATGGGTGCCAAGAAGATGCAGAAGAGCAGCAGTTAAAGTGATGGTTGTAGAGGTGGTTATGTTTTCTTGGAAGTCAAATGCTAGGCGGTAGTTCGGGCTGGAGAATTCGCAGGCAGTTCCTTCATTCATATTTCACTAGGTGGGCAGCGAGGCAGTGAGATTTGCAGCAGCGAGAGAATGACCCGAATGCAGAAAGGCATGAAGGTGGTGAAGACAGTGGGATGCAACGTGATAGTTTGGAGTATGAGTTAGAGCCTGGTGCAGAGGATTTAGTAGAAATAGAGGAGTATGGAGGAATTTTCAATGAGCCAAGAGAGGAAAGGTAGTGGGATCTGGTTGTGATAGGAGGAGTTTTGTTACAACATTTGTTTCTAGTAAGGAGGCGATTGGATTTTGATCCACTATGGATTGGGGGGGCTTACCGACACACCTCCATCACCAGTATCATCCTCATCATCTTCTGCAGGGCATTTGACCCCTAATACCCTAAGGAATATGGCAGCAGCGGCTAGAGCTGATTTTTGCGTTAAATTCAAGACCTTTTCAGGGAAGTCTAAACAGGACCCCAATTGCCATGTAGCTCAATTCGAGACAAGATGGCAGGCCAGAGGATTTGATGGAGTGTATGACACGCAAGCCAAGATGCGACAATTCCAAGTGACACTGGAGGGAAGAGCCATGAAGTGGTTGAGCAATTTCATTTCAATGCAGGTTATTTTGGAGATTATTTGGCATTAAAGAATGCATTTTGAGAAAACTCCGAATGATGTTATTGCAAAGTTTAAAGTAATTAAGCAGAGGAAATGTTTGTGGAGGATTACACTCAGAAGTTCAATTAGTATCTGAGAAGGCTTGCAAATGCGGAGAGGCCGACGGATGAAATGTTGGCCGGATACTATATGAATGGTTTGAGGAAGGAACTGCGGAATGCAGTATAGCAGGTGTGGATGTTGGAGCAAGTTTGGATGGTTTGATAGAAACTGCCACAAGAGCAGAGAAGCGCTTTGGAGTAATCAATCCGAGTCCTTCAAAGTAGAGTTCTCTTCATTTGGGTGTTCTCCTTTGACATTGGTTATTGAAGGAGAATATTAAAAAGTAATGGGCTGATTTATGAAGAAGAAAAAACCAAAAATTTATGATATTTAGGCTTAATTAGAAAGAGAGAGGCTTATGAGAGTGCATCAACCCTAATCAAGTCAAGAATATTGCATAAATAGGAGATTAAAATAGTAATTTTTATGGTTTAGCACTTAGGGTTTGTGCCCAATTACTAATTTTGATGGGGATTAGCTTCATTAGTGTTAAAGAACACTTTGTTTAGTGATTAAGATCACCATTAGTGTTTAAAAACATGATTAGTGCTTAAGAGCACATTTTTAGCATCTAATGACACTTATTTTGGTGATTAGATTCACCATTAGTGTTTAATAACACTCTTAGCATTTAAAAACACTTTGGAATAACTCCCCTTTGCTGGGTTAGAAGCTTCATTAGTGTCAATCAACACTATTAGTGCTCATAAGCACATTTTGAAGAGATTTGAGAGCTTGAAGATGAAGAGGAAGCTTGATGACGTGATGAATGAGACTTATGATGCCTCATATGGTCGGCCACTGCTTCAAAATCAAGAGAAAGATTAGCATCAAGCTCTCACACTATCACTTGGGTGATTAGAGCAAGGAGGGGAGGATTAGAACAAGAACAAAAGATAACTTGAAGCTTTAATGGAAAGCTTCCATGGAAAAACTGCAGCCGCCTATTGACGCAAATCAAATGACCAGGTAATTGGGAGAGAGAAATGCAAGACTAGCTGTCCTTCTCTCTCACTTGAGTCTTTCAAGAGAGAGAAGCTACCTACCTGCTGTGAAGTGCCATGGCTATTGAAATGTGTATGCCAAATGCAATGCAAAAGGGTTTCTTGGCAAACCCATTAGCCCTACCTATATTTTTCACAAAAAGATTTGGCCTTTCAACATGTGATATAAATAAAAATCACGGGTCTTCTGGAACTTGGCCTTTTGCATAATTGAAGGACGCCCTACACTATGATGTGTCATGTAAACCATAGTTAACTTCAACATGTAATCAAGATTTTACATTCAAGCCCTTCCCTTTTAACATGGTATCTTTAAAAATCAAAATTATGGCTCTTTTACTCTCAAGACCACGATCAATTGGAACTTGGTCCTTTGCATTAAAATCAAGATTGTACAATAGAGTCTTTCCCTTTAAACATGCAATCTTAATAAAAATCATGTAAGCCAAGTGGGCAATCATTGTGTCTCTAACAAGTAGCATTCCTCACTTTTACACTCTTCAACATAACTACACAGGTTTGCGTAATTCTTTGTAATTCTCCATCATACTCTAAGAGCCGTAGAATTTTCCATAATAAACTTTTTTGTAGGCCCTATTGCACAAGAAGATTCATTTCTGTGTAATTTTCCTGAGTAATTGCAATTTGTTTGGTAATACCAATGTCTATTGAGCTAAAAGACACTTGTAAAGAATACACATGTCATCATATTTTTTACTAACGATTGACACTTAATTATGATTTAATAAAAATAGATATTCTATCAAAAGAATTTGAGCTATTTACTTATCTTTTACATAGAATGACCATAACTTTTGGTTAGAATGATGTATTAGAGAGCTAAAAAAACCCTATAGTTTAAAAACTCCCCATTGAAAGTAATTGTCATTCTTTAAGAATTAGATATGTATGCATACTACAACTCAGGGCCACAAAAGGATATTTTGGTGACAAAATTTAATCTTTATTCATTTTTTTGCCATGCACAACAACTTCCAAACTCAACCAGCCTTGGTACATGTGTTTTATATGATGTTATGAAGCAACTTGAGTTTCTATAGTATCTAAAATAATGCAATGGGCATACGTTCTCACTCTTTCAAATGCCTTTTGCACATGGTAAAATTGTACTTCCAAAGTAAAATTTATTTGACTATATTCTTTGTATCTGGCCTAGTTTTTATTGGTTGGAAACATTTCAAGAAGTAGTGTTGTTTTTTTCTGAGGACTCCCTATAAAATTTTAGCCTAATTGGGTGCTTCAATCTAAGGTACTTAAACTATATCTAAATAATTACAACATGCACTTATTTGATGCAAACCAAATGCCCAGGTAATTGGGAGAGAGAAATGCAAGACTAGCTGTCCTTCTCTCTTACTTGAGTCTTTCA
Organism: Cibotium barometz; assembly: GCF_041138505.1. Taxonomy (NCBI): domain Eukaryota; kingdom Viridiplantae; phylum Streptophyta; class Polypodiopsida; order Cyatheales; family Cibotiaceae; genus Cibotium; species Cibotium barometz. Next base: position 13,175,124 of record NC_141096.1, read on the forward strand.
AGAGAGAGAAGCTACCTACCTGCTACGAAGTGCCATGGCTATTGAAATGTGTATGCCAAATGCAATGCAAAAGGGTTTCTTGGCAAACCCTTTAGCCCTACCTATATTTTTCACAAAAAGATTTGGCTTTTCAACATGCGATGTAAATAAAAATCACGGGTCTTCTCGAACTTGGCCTTTTGCGTAATTGAAGGACGCCCTACACTATGATGTGTCATGTAAACCATAGTTAACTTCAACATGTAATCAAGATTTTACAGCCAAGTCCTTCCCTTTTAACATGCGATCTTTAAAAATCAAAATTACGGCTCTTTCACTCTCAAGACCACCATCAATTGGAACTCGGTCCTTTGCATTAAAATCAAGATTGTACAATAGAGTCCTTCCCTTTTAACATGCGATCTTAATAAAAATCATGTAAGCCGAGTGGGCAATCATTGTCTCTCTAACAAGTAGCATTCCTCACTTTTACACTCTTTAACATAACTACACAAGTTTGCGTAATTCTTTGTAATTCTCCATAATACTCTAAGAGCCATAGAATTTTCCATAATAAACTTTTTTGTGGGCCCTATTGCACAAGAAGATTCATTTTTATGTAATTTTCCTTAATAATTGCAATTTGTTTGGTAATACCAATGTCTATTGAGCTAAAAGACACTTGTAACGAATACACATGTCATCATATTTTTTACTAACGATTGACACTTAATTATGATTTAATAAAAAAAGATATTCTATCAAAATAATTTGAGCTATTTTCTTATCTTTTACGTAGAATGACCATAACTTTTGGTTAGAATGATGTATTAGAGAGCTAAAAAAACCCTCTAGTTTAAAAACTCCCCATTGAAAGTAATTGTCATTCTTTAAGGATTAGATATGTATGCATACTACAACTCAAGGCCACAAAAGGATATTTTGGTGACAAAATTTAATCTAAATAAAAATACCACAATACCACAAGTCCTTCCCTTCAACATGTGATCTAAATAAAAATCAAAATCAGGCCTCTTTTACTTTCAAGACCACCATCAATTGGAACTTGGTCCTTTGCATTAAAATCAAGATTGTACAATAGAGTCCTTCCCTTTTAACATGTGATCTAAACAAAAACCATGTAAGCCGAGTGGACAATCATTGACTCTCTAACACGTAGCATTCCTCACTTTTACACTCTTCAGCATAATTACACAGGTTTGCGTAATTCTTTGTAATTCTCTATAGTACTCTAAGAGCCGTAAAATTTTCCATAATATTTTTTTTGTAGGCCATAAATATTGCACAAGAAGATTCATTTCTATGTAATTTTCCTTAGTAATTTGTTTGGTAATACCAATCTCTATTGAGCTAAAAGACACTTGTAAAGAATACACATGTCATCATATTTTTTACTAACAATTGACACTTAATTATGATTTAATAAAAATACACATTCTATCAAAAAAATGTGCTATTTTCTTATCTTTTACATAGAATGACCATAACTTTTGGCTAGAATGACGTATTAGAGAGCTTTAAAAAACCCTATAGTTTAAAAACTCCCCATTGAAAGTAATTGTCATTCTTTAAGAATTAAATATGTATGCATACTACAACTCAAGGCCACAAAAGGATATTTTGGTGACAAAATTTAATCTTATTCATTTTTTTACCATGCACAACAACTTCCAAACTCAACCATTCTTGGTACATGTGTTTTATATGATGTTATGAAGCAACATGAGTTTCTAAAGTATCTAAAACAATGAAATGGGCATACGTTATCACTCTTTCAAATGCCTTTTGCACATGGTAACATTGTACTTCCAAAGTAAAATTGATTTGGCTATACTCTTTGTATCTTGAGGAGTTTGTGTAGTTTTATGGGTAGATATGTTTTCCAATAACAATAAAATGTAGGCTTTGGCCTAGTTTTTGCTGGTTGGGAACATTTTAGCAGTGTTTTTTCTTCTTCTTTTGACGACACCTTATAAAATTTGTTACCTAATTGGATGCCTCAATTTGAGGTACTTGAACTACATTTATAACCTAGCTATGTTAATGCACGCAAGTGATATTTTTAACAATGAATAGATATTGTTATAAAAAATTCCTATTCTTTTCTTTTAGTAATTTTTGGCGACCATATACTATTTTTATGATCTTAAAGCTATAAAAATTCAAGCAAATGTCAAAAACACACACTGAAAATACCTAAATATCACGAACAACCCCAAATTTTTACATTAAAAATACACTGGTTATTAATAGTAGTCTTCTCGTCAAATTTATGACAATATTTAGGGTGTCAAAATATACTAAAACGTCCTTATGAAAATTCATATCATTTACATACATTGGAAGTTGAGATTAACAAGACCTTTTTGACATTGCCAAGACACTCCTAAATAAATTGAATTGAAGCAAGCACTTGAGTGAATCCACTCAAGGGTGCAAATAGTCCCTCTGAAGAACATGCAATGAACACATTAATATATAACAATGATTTGATTGATGAATCTATACACTTGATGACAAAAATAATAATTGTTCACTTGAGTATGATTTATTTAACTTTTGTCTATTGCACAAAGGTTTTCAAAAAAGTGAGTTTCGATAGACCCCTAAAAAAGCCTAAGCCTTTCGAAAGGGAGGAAGCAGCATGGTCAACGCATGGATAGGCAAGCTGACAGTGCCCGAGGTGGAAAAGGCATACGCCTTCCTAGCGAAGCTCCTGAAACTAGTGGATGCACACTCCACCGAGAAGGAGGATCGGACAGAGGATCGAGTGCTTTTTTTGGTGCAGTCTTACAAAACTGGCGAGTGGTTGAAATCGTAACACATGGGTACCTCTTGTTCCCTACTCTCTCTCTCTCTCTCTCTCACTCTCTCTCACACACCCAATTTCGATCTTTTTCATTTTCAAGAAGATATTCCTTTAAGAATAATTCCTTAAATGAATCCCAAGAATCAAGTACTTGCCTAGCTTCTTCTAAGCTAATCCACGACTTATAATCTTTGCCTTGTAAGGATAGGCTAGCTTCAATGGGGCGGTTATGATCAGGCACCTTTCTTAAAAGATACAAATCTTGCCATTTTTGTAGAAAAATATGGACCGCATCCTTATTTATCTCCTCTTCTCCAGTAAAAGTGGTTGCCTTTAAATCTTTGAATACCATACCCTGGTCTCTAGTTTTGGGACCCTCTTCAACTATGGTTTCATTCAATCCTTTTTCTAGCACACAATTCATGTGTAGACTTTCTTTGTAAGATATCGATAAAAGTCACTTCTGGGTGGTTGCACGATCAAGGTGCCCAGTTTTGTCCACTCAGGCACCCTATAAACAGTAAAAAAAATAGGCCTTTATTTAGCTTTAGTGGCCAATCTCTCCTAGCTAACGAAGGAATTTACTTTCAAGTTCTTTTGTTGGAACATCACATGAAAAGTTGGGAATATAGTTGCATAATTTGATTAAGCATTAGATAGTCAAAAGTCCTCATTTACTTAGGTACAAAGTCAATGTATATACCATGTCCCAAATTTGGACTGATTCCATAAAATGCTAATATTTTTTATACTTAAACTTATATGAGATTCCCACTTTGGACCTTATATCTTCACATAATATAGATATTAACTTGATTCTTTAAGAAAATTTTAATCTATCTCTCTATTTTCTTTAAATATTTAAAGGTCTTAAAGTGTTATAATATATGCCACTTTTTGCACCCACAATAACTACCACTTAAAATGCTTAATCTTTAGATCAAAAGAATGGTAAAAATAGTGAGACATTAGTAGAATGTGGTGCTTAGTCAAAATTGCAATATCTTTTCCAAAATTCTTCCAGGCTATCAGAAGGCCTGCAAATACTAATAATCTAATTAGTAAAATTAAATTTTTGATGTAAATCATCTAAAACTTATAGGGACTAATGTACTTGTAATGGTGCATCTGTGGAAACAAAATTGGATCACTCTAAGTATGAAAAGATCATTTTTAAATCAATTCATCATATTTTTGATTAATTTTGATTAAACTTAGACTAATATATATTTATTTAAGTTATATTGGGTTAATTTGAGTGTATGTGTATTTTCTATTAGTTGCTTGATCTCATTTGAAGTACCTTGCTCCCCCAAATTTTCTCTCCAAGCATTGTCCCAGTCCAACATAAACTGGACAAAACTGGACACCCTGATCTTACAACAACCCTTCTATACAAGAGACATTGAATACAAATTCCATGGAAAATAGTAATAAGTGTGCTTGGTTGAAATCGAAACACTGACCCTTGTGATGACAGAATCATGTCGGAGGTATAAATAATTGTATCCCCAATCCTGAATCATTTGAAATTGTCGCATGAATGGTCTACCCAATATCACTTCATAGTTTGGATGCTTTCCAAAATCCACTACTGCACATGTGTGCTCATATTCAATCCCACATGTGGTGACCAACATGTTCTCTAGCAGCCCAATGGGATGTTCTAAGCTTCCATCTGCTAGCTGCAAGTGCATCCTCGTACTTCTAATAGCTGGTTTGCCCCACTTTTCGCAAATGGTCCTTGTCACAATGCCCACTCCTGCACCACTATCAAGTATTGCAGTTGAAGCTACTTTTCGCACTTCTAATGGGAGGGTAGCATTTCCCTGATTGTCCTCACAAAATTTTCCTACTTTGTTGATAGGAATTGGCATAACATGCTTTGTCTCAGGGTGTATAGCACATTGATGGTGACCCTTTTGTAGCAATGCCTGCTTTGACAAACATGTGGCAATATCATTCCACAACTCTGGTCGAAGCTTTATCAAATCAAGCAAAGGTAAGGTACAAGCCACTGGTGCTGACAAAATAGCTTGCACGATACCCATATCCATCTCCTTTGTCAACCTTCTATGCATGGAGGGTATCCTCAAGGTTTGAGAACAGTTCTCATATTCTCCCAAATAAGATGGTAAGGTTTTCATTGTATGCTTACTTCTAGGAGAAACAATTGTTTGAACTTCCTCCTGGATGCTTGGGTGTCTAAAGTTGTTTTCTGTGTCCCTGGTAAAATCCACTTCAGAGAATGGAGGTGAAATAATAGAGGACATATTCTCATTAACTTTCTCATGAACTGCTACCCACATCTCATTTTCCATGTCCTCGTTAGCATCACTAACTTCATCATTGCATGGGAAGGCAAGACTAGGTGGTGGCAGAATGCCTTCTTTCAATGGGGTGTCAATTGGTGCAGACTTCTCGCTATGAGCTTGTGAGATCAGCTCACTTTTCATTTCCCAACTTGATGACACTTTTGGTATGGTTTCTAATGTTGGCTTAAGAGAGGTGGGGCCCTGAGGGATAGGTGGAGGTGGGCCCTCAAGTATTGATTGAGCTTCCCTAAATGAGTTGCTGATGTACAGCTAGATTGATCTTATCCTCAACGAGGGTTTGGGTATTCTTGAAGCTTCTTGGGTAGTTCAGATAAAGCTGCAATGCGATTTCTATGAGCATCAATGATGGCATCTAGAGTCTCGTCACCTTATCCACAAAAACAGAACCACCAGAACTATCCTCGGTTGTACTAGCCTCATATTGTTTAGCACTAGGCCTAGGTTGAGGTTGATGCTCCTCATGCACTAAGTCTTGGGATGTAAAAGCTTGATCCTTCATGTTTTGTTTAGAGACTTCTTGAGAACTAGAGGATGCACTCTTAGTTTGCTTGTTGCGGTTCTTTTTCCTCCTAGTGGTCCTTTTTCTATTGGAATGTAGGGTCTTGTCCACTAGATTTGGCTTTGCATCCCTAGTTCTAGGTGTCTCATCAGTCATCATTTCGGCATTTCATGTCTGTGATCTAGTCATGACTCTAAGTGGCACGACATCCTCATTCTGTGATGAAGGTGGCGATGGAACTGCCTCTATAACGTTGAGTGAGACCTTTGGTTGAGAGGTGCCTTCCTCATGTGGTTTCAGCAAAACAATCCTTTGGAAAGTGTTCTACACAACACCCTAGACAATATCTTTCAATTGGTGGAAATTATGCTATTGTTGTATTGGATCGAGCAGCTTGCCTTGGGCGAGTCTCGATGTGGACAATCACGAGCCCAATGGGATTCTCCGCACTCATAACAGGGGCCCATTAGTTTGGCTTCTACTTTCCTTTGCTGCCATTGACGTGAGGGGCCTGGAGTCCTAGGTTGGTAGCCGCCTAGCAACATCAAAGAATTTTGTTCCCCCGGTTGAGGCTCCAGTGCTTGGCTTGGATATGCGGGACTTTCAAAGAGATTTTCCTTGGATGAATATGATGCATATTCCTCCTCCACATAGCCTGGGTTTACCAAGTCTCTACACATATTTGAATTGTCGTAGTCAACAAACCTCGGAGGAGCAGTACCAAGAGCACGAGGTTGAGCTCCAAGTACAGGTCGTGCTTGCTCTTGTACCATCGGTGGCTTACATTCAAAATTAGTATACTGTTGATGCATTTGTGGAGCCACTGCACCCCTTTGCTCCTCACGCTCGTCTCATTCTTGCAATGCGAGTACAGTCCTGTGTGGTGTGGGTATAATTCCAAGCACAGGCCTGGCACCACTTCTTTGTGGGTTGGTTTGTGACTAGAGGAGAAAAGGTATTACATTCTTCGGTTTTATGGTTACCGCCACATGCTCCACAAAGATGAGGACCTGTAGGTAGTACACTCCTCATTTGCTGCTGCTGTTGTTATGGCTGCATGGGTGGGCGATAGGTTTGTCCCAATCTCCTTAGTACTAGGTTAGCTATTTGGTCTAGATTTACTAGTGCCCTAGACCCTGAACTTTGGTCATCGCCCCACTGATCTCTAGGTTGTACCTCAAGGCCAGTACCATCTTGGAATTTGAAGTTATGTCTGAAATCCATAGCATCATGGCAACACTCATTGAAATTTGTATGCTTCTTTGCATACTAGAGATGTGTGTGCAGTGTTGAATTTTTGAGTCCTTTTAAGAAGAGAGAAATTAATCAACTCTGGGTGGGCTTCTCATCTTCTGGGCAATGATTAATGTATTGCTTCATCCTATTTACACAGTCTCTAACACTCTCAGTCTTGCCTTGCTTGAAAGAGTAGATGTTTGCTACTGTGTGCTGAATCCCCGTCAAGGAAAAAGCAGCAATGAATCTTTCTTCCAAAACTCGTAAAGAAGATTTGTCTGAAGCCTCTAGTGCCTGAAACCAAGCAAGGTCCTTTCCCTCAAGAGTGATCCCAAATCCTTCAATTTGCGTATGCTTGTGAGTCACTTGCTCAGCTCGAACTGCTTGCCTAAATGCTGCTACATGGTCGTATGGATCTCCTGAGCCTTCATACTTCTTTACCAGTTTATGAAGAGTTGATGGCCTTACTCGTCTTGAATACTCATCATCAAGCCTACGGCCTCTCACTACCAGTGGTTCCTCTCTTTGGTAAGGTGGTCCATATGCATCCCGAATTGGTGTGGGTCCCCTATTACCTACCTCACCAACCCTCTCCAAAGATCCTGTTACCCGCATTTCAGGAGGTACATTTATGGGAGTCTGAGTTGGCTCCCCTACCCTCCGATTGTCATAGTGAGAGAAACGTTGTTGTGGTGTGAGTGTGGTTGCACTTTTGGTGTAGGATAATATCTTGGTGCTAGAGTTGGGCTACTTGCAGTGGTCCACTTTGATGTTGAGGGTCCCTCTCTAGTGAACTCTCGTAAGGGAGGAGCAACATTTTCTCCAAGAAAGGCTGTCTCTCCGGGTTTAGCTGTATTAGTTGAGAGCACTTCCATGAATAATGGTTTAGCTGTATTAGTTGAGAGCACTTCCATGAATAATGGTTGTCCTCTCCAGGTGAGCTCACGAATCTCCTTCTAATCTAAGGTTCGGTATTCATTGGCCCATTTATCAATGATTCAGTTCTTGTATCCTGCAAGCTTCTCGACTACCACCACAAGTGCTAGAGGAAGATCTAGCTCTGGCAATCTAGTTGTGGCATAATATCCTTCTAAAGAGTCCTTATAGATCTCTTGAAGTGGGTCATCTTGAAAGACCTTTGTCACTGGAACAAACTTCCATTGGTTCTCAGCCCCCTGATCCATTTTGCTCTTGCCTTTCCTGTCCCTTTCCAAATTTAGATCTACAAAAAGTAAATCATCTATGGATGGCTTTGAGGACTGGGCATTGGATGGTCCAGGCGTGTTCGGCTCAATGAGCCAATCATTTCTAGACTCCCTTGCTCCGGAAGGCTTTGATAAATCTAGGAACTCACTCTTAGAGAGCTCTCCTAATTTGTCTACATTCTCTGGATGATAGGTGACTTCGTATAGCAAACACCATCTCCACCCATGTACATGTTACCCTCTTCATTGACTAGAGGTGCTCTATCAAGCTCTGAGAAAAAGTCTGTAATCTTAACGAGGAGATACCGTTGTTGTGGATTCCTAAAGATCTCAACTCTTTGAGCATTCGTGTAGACATATTGAAGTCTCACATTGAGTGGTAACCCCATGATGTCGGCTTCAAATGGATTAAAAGATCTTGTGGGTGTCCTATTTGGGGCTAAGGGATGACTATTGTTGACAACCCTATATTGTCCATAGACAATGAACTAGTTGTCCTGGAAAGTGTTGAAATTTGAGCAAAATGATGAGCTATGGTGGATCAAACACTAGAATCAACATAATTAACAAAGTGATTAGCTAGTGATTAAGACGTAATTAGTGAATAATTAGCACATAGATTAATGTAGGCATGGATACTCAAAAACCAGCAAATTCTTATTAGGGCTATGCCTCAATTTATAGAGTTTACATCAAGCATCAAATCCCATTAATTTCTCCATGATTCACTCCCAGAATATCTCCACCTTTTGCCTGATTCTCTCCACCTCTTCTCTTTTCCCTGAATATCTCCCAGAATATCTCCACACTCCTAAATTCCCTCATGCTACCCATTATTCTCTCCCAGTAGATTCTTCTAACCTTTTCAAAGGTTCTTTCACAATTACATCTCATCTTTTACAGCCTCTATCCAAGAGCTTGTTCCCACACACACCCTATTCACTTGTATATTTCAACACCTCCCCTCAAGTGAATAATCCTAGCACTCCTGGACCCTGTATCAAGTTTCCCTCTTACTTGATAGCCTGCGACCAGTGCCTCAAGTCCCTAAACTCCATAGTCCTTGACACTCTCTCTCTTAATGTGTCCAAGGCTACTATAAGTGCCCGCGACCTTGACTAAAGTGCTCACACATACATCTACCACGTGGCCTACATCATCGGTGGCTCAGAGGTGGTTTTACTTTGTTGGGGCAGGTTACATTGGGTTGTGGGTTCTCTCTCTCTCTCTCTCTCTCAGAAAAGATGATCCGACTCCACTTCCCTTGGAGCCTCCATGAAGTTTGCCGATGTCGTTCCTTCTTCACTGGGTTTGCTGTAGCAGTCTCTCGCCATGTGTCCTGGCTTTCCACATTTGTGGCAAGTGAAGGTCCTCCCTCCTACTCTGCCTCTTCCTTGTCCTCGTCCTCGAGAGAATCCTCCTCGGGTGAAGAATGCTTTTTCCTCTCCTGCTGTTGAGTCGAGCTCTTTCTTCTCTTTGCCTCTGCTCTCTTGCTCTAGTAGAGCTGCTTCTATCTCGTGTATCTTCAGTTCAGGTACATTCTTTAGTGTTGCTACAATGTTTTCATAATCTCCTTTGTCCACACTCTTCAAAAGTAAAGCTAATGCTTCATCATCTTCTACCTTTTTGCCAATAGCTGCCAGCTGCTGCTTAATGCTTTTATATTTGTTCAAGTGTGTGATTAAGGGTTCACTTTCCTTCATGTCCAATTTGTAGAATTGCATTAATAGATTTATCTTGGAATTTTTTGCTTGTGTACCAAATAATTTATTGAGTTCATCCTATGCATCTTTTGCCCACTGTATCCCTGTGATATGATGAATGATCTCATCATTTAAACTGAGTGCAATAAGCCCCAATGCTTTTTCATTCCTACTCTTCCACTCATTTTCCCCTCTCTCTGGGCATTCATCTCTCCCTTCAACTAATCCCCACAGATTTTTCCTCATCAGCAAATACATGGTTTTTGTTTGCCATGTATAAAACTGTTCCCCATTAAATTTGCCTATTTCCTGTGCTGAATTCATGGTGATGTGAAGGGGGTCTTACCTCTTGATCCAAATTCAAGATTCAAGGGCAGTGTCTACCCTTTTACAACTCAATCTGGTGTTTAATAGATGATTACAACAATTTTATCAGCATAAAATCACCAGAAATTACATTAAATTGATGAGGTGTTGGAAATATTGTTCATCCCCAGATGGACTCCTTGCATGCTTGTATTTGGCCCATTTATAAGGCCTTGCATCACATAATTTCTATGCTATTTTTGCACCATTTTTGGGTGCCTTTTTAGCATTTTATGGATTTTTGTCGAGGTTGTCTTGTAGGACCTAGCCAACTAGCTCTCATGAGGACCTTATAAATAGGTACCTTATCCCCACATCATTTCATCTCTGATTTCAACCTTGACTTGTATATACCATCACTCATGGGCCTCCCTCGTCCTGTACCTTCATTTATATTCAGGTTCTTGATCATCTACAATCTATTGTCTACACATATATGTTATTTTATTTTCTCTACACATATATGTTGTACCTTCAGTTACAGTAGTAGCACATATTTCTCTATATGACAATAGTTGATAGATTCAATAAATTTTGTAATAATGCTTATAACATGCAAATAGATGGCCACAACAGAAGATATAGCCTGACTCTTTCTCTGACATTGATAATCAATATGTGGTTTACCCACAGGTCTTACTTGAGATTGGGATCCTAAGTTTACATTTCACTTCTGGCAAGATCTGGTCCATAACTTTGGTACCAAATTGAAATTATCGAGTGCATTCCATCCTCAAATAGATGGCCAAACCAAGATTTACAACCAGTTGGCTTTCGATGTGCTTAAAGCATACTGCCATGATTAGTAGTCGAAGTCATCTCTCGTTGGTGCACGTGATTCTCAATGACACACACTCCTTCATTAGTGTTGGCAAGACCCCTTATGTGGTAGCCTTTGGTTGAAGATTTGTATACCTTCTCACTCGGATGGTACCCTTTTGTAGTAAAAAATGGTCAAAATAAGAATTTTAAAAATCCCTTCTATTGAACCCACATGCTACGCTTACATATTTATGACCCCCCCTCCCCCAAGGATTGGGTATACTTAAGGATCATGAAGAAAAGACTCAAGAAAAGGGTCAAGCGCTGTCCAAAGTTTTCATTCAGGAGTTTTGTTCCTTTTCCCATCACCAAGAAGTTAAGTGATATCGCCATGCAACTCAGATTGCCATACAGTTAGACGTTGCACAATGTCTTCCATGTCTCATGGTCTAAGCCTTATATCGGACCTTCATTACAGAATGTCCTAGAAGAGCAGCAGCCAGAAATAGTTGATGAAGCAAAAGTGGTAGAGATCGAGCAGATCCTTCTACATCATTAAAAGCACGGTTCCGGATGACGACTTCACCAATTTTATACCAAGCTCAAAGATCGAGGGACCCATGAAGCTGTTTGGCTAGATGAGGAATTATTCCTCAAGTATCCACAGTTATTGGGGCGGACTACCTCAAAGCCATGAACGTGTCACCAAGCTAAGCAAGAGGGAATGTCGCATGCACCCATGCACTGTGGTACATAGTGACACATTAGCTCATTTTAATAGTGCAAGAACATGTACATAAATGGTACCTTGATAGGATATTTTATGGTATGTCGTGATCCTTTAGTGAGCCCTAGCTCGGGACATGTCAGGCACAAGCTACATAGGTCAATCTCCCATCCATAGAGGTTTACCAGGTTAATGTCAAGTTAGTCATGTTAACGCACTTTGGAGAATTCAACAAGTAGTTCTCATGTAGGTGCATGTAGATGTCAGCCTTAGGAGTAGAATGCATAGTTGCATTCATGTAGCAAAGACCAGCAGACCTAAGGCCAGCTTCAAGGCTAACCCAAGAAGGGGTAGCCTTTGAAAAGGTATTAGTTACCTATAGCCAACAACTAGACCCAATTAGCAACCCTAGAAAGGGCGTCGGCAGCAGCAGTTAACCAAGACCAAATAATAGTTGGCTAGGCCAGACAGTAGGCGGCCATGGCTAACTACACCAGTCAGCAACAACTAGACAAGACTATGAGCCAATTTCAACATTTAATGCTAATCAACACAGTCATGGCAGATAATAAATAGGCTCACAATAGGGTAAATCAATCGACTTGATTCATGTGAACATATATAAAGGTGACCCAACCTGTGTCTATAAATCATCAGATAAAAATCCAAGCTATTAACATCAGTCAAGCATATGTGCTTAGGAAACGAGCCTTTGCATACTTTCAGCATTCCTTGGCCTTTGTGCTGTCAAGGCAAGGCATCAAAACCTGAGTCTCTTCCGAGAGTTCTTAGCACACCAATCCTCAGTCTTGGCTTGGTGTATTCTCTCTGAAGATAGCTTAACATTCACCCTATAGCTTATGCACAATTTTGTCTAGCGTTTGGTCACTTTGTTTGCATTTGGCGGTGAGTCAATCAGTTTGTCCACTCAATCTTGTGGACACAGTTCAACTTATATTTAGTTCTCTAGAAGAAATAAAACAAATAATGGCAGGGGATGGGGGCCTTTAGTGGGTAATATGGGACCCCAACTGGTGTCATCTTGGCTACATCTATCAGCTCGATATTGTTTAAAGAATTGCTAAAGAATCACTAAACTCAGGTTTAAAGAAGGCCACATTGTTGTTTCACATGGTCGTATCTTGACATAAGCTACAAGTCAGGTATGCATTTTCTTGCACATGGAGTAGTGCCAATCCATACTATGAGTCTCCCTTTGGAATGATGTTAGGTGTTCTTAGTTTTTGGGTTGTAACTAGATGCCAGCATGTAGGTTGCATGTAGGAAAGGACCAACCTTAGGGCTACCCCTAAGAAAGGATGGAATCCCTTGCATTGGCCGTGGGGTGGTGGGCCTTAGGCCACCCTAAGGGGCCAACAAGGCCGATGGCTTTGCCCACTAGCCATGGATGGACTAGGCAGTAGGCTGTCGGCTAGCCCATGGGGCTTGGCCAACCGGACCTAGATGCCTTAGCCAGCCAGTCAGCCTCCAGCGTGAAAGTGCATGATAAAAAGACAATAAATACATAAAGAATTGGTCGTGTGGGGAAAATCTTAGCAAGCCAACCCTTGTAAGAGCCACCCAAATAACACATCTTAGGGCTATAAAATTATAAATGGCCGAAGCATAATTCTAGTCTAGCATCTCATAATTCATAAAGGGTTGCTAAACTTCAAGGGCTAGGATAGCCAAGGTAAAGAGTGCAAGTCAAGGAACCAAATTTTTATTTGCAAAATTTGCATCATTTGTAATAAAGTAAACACACCATTCGTGGTAGGGGCCATACAAAGGGTGTTCAAGAACCAATATTGTGTCCAACTCCCTCTCTCTTTCTCTCTCTCTCTATTTTTGCACATCTCACTCTATGTTGTGCATTATTTGCATCCTGAAAGATTGCTGATTTTATGAACATTGAAGTTACCAATTTTGCCCACTGAGCTTTTGCATGTGTCTTGCTGATTTTCTGAACATTGAAGTTCCAATTCTATCCATCAAGCTTCCACATGTTACACACATGTAAAGGTGACTTGGTTCAATGGATGTCTATATTATAAAAGCCTCATTCTACAGTTCAAAGCATATGCAATATAATATTAAGTGTGGAGTGATCAATCTCTCTCTCTCTCTCTCTCTCTCTCTCTATCTCTCTCTCTCTCTAGCTATGGCTTCCTTGGTGTGGTATAGTCCACCATAGTTCTATGCTTTATCTTGTGCATCACCATGGTTAATCCCTTTCTCAATGGTAATAAGGTGGAAGCTTGTCCAAGAAGATTGCGGCGCCCACAATGGAATAACGGTGTGGTGATGCGGCGGCTTGGCGGCTACCCCGATAACAACATTCTATCTTCAAGTATAATGGTTTTACTTAATTTAGGGTGCACACATTGTAAACGCCACAAGTATGCTTGATAAATACTTTGGTATGGTAGATAGGCTAGTGATGTGGGTAGTACTCTATGAGCACTATATTGCACGGTAGAGAGAACCGCTCTACAATGGCGCCGCTGTCGGGGAGTGAGTGCCTACATTAGTTGAGCACCATACACACACTACCACTCCTTGTTAAGCTCCAATCGGTTGCAAAACTGTTGAGGATAGGAGAGCAGGCTTTGGGACTAATTTTGGTACTTATTTAAGACTAATCTGTTGTTAAATTCTCTTTATTTATCTTGTAATTGGAGTGCGATTGGCTAGCTACGCCTCTCCCTTGAGGTCATGACAAGGATTCAACACACGTGAAGGATTGGAGGTAGGCGCTAAACCTACCAATTTCAATTTGTGTGCGAAAGAGAGAGGCCTGTTTTTGCATTTCTGTCTTTCTGTTTGAGGATAATTTTTACAGTTTCAGTTTTTTGCATATTCGTTTTATTTTCTGTTCTTAGCTTAGTTTAGTTTTCTGCATCTTTAATTTTGTGCATTTTAAATCTCTGTTACACCTGCATTTTAGTTCTCTGTTAAACCTGCACCTGTAGAGAAACTGAAATCGGTACACACACATGAAGATTGAACATTTCGAATTCGCTGCAAATCTCACAGCTGCACACGCATTGAATTCGCTGCAAATCTCACAGTTGCACACGCATTGAGTTCACTACACACGCACTTCAAAAAAGAAAAAAATAATAATAATAAAAGAAGGCGACTGTGCGTGAACAGCGCACTACGCGGAGAGACCCACACATCGCACCATAAAGACTGCCACCGGGTAAAGGGGTGCAAAAAAAACAAAAGTCTGGAAAATTTTTCATTTTTTGCCGCAAAAGATTGGGAGGTTATCTAACTTTTTGAGAGGAGTTAGAAAATACCCATCGTCGAAATTTCGATCCCGGAACCATTTTCCCATAGTGAGTCAGTATGGAAAACTGGTAAATTTTAGGTGATTTTCGATCCTGAAAAATACACTATTTTTTTAGCCTAATGTGTTCGAGGGGGTTCAAAATGGGTTCTGGCAAAGTTTGAGCCAACTTGAAAATTTTTGGATTTTTTTGGAAAAAAAAACCTTAAAATTTGACCTTCTGCACTTGCGGTCGGGATGTCATATAGACACTGCCATAGGGTCTAGGGCACCTTCTAGAGTATTTCAGCGCCACCAAATGGGCAGATCAACGTCGGCACGCTGAAGTGTGACCTCCAAAGAAGCACGAGGGAGTAGTACCATATAAATATACTGAGTACTCAGATATATATATCTCTCTCTCTCTTCTTTCTTTTCTCTATGCGTTTTGCATCAATATGTTCCCAGATGGTGGTTAGGGTTGAAAGAAGACTCTCCCAGAGCTTTCACATGTTGAATTGGTATTAGAGCTTTAGGCTGGTTTAGAGATGATGTTGCTGGCAATGTATCACCCAGCCTTACCACATTATGCATGGATGAAACCATCACATGTGTCTTGATCTTGTGGTGGTGTGGGAATCATGGCAACTTTGTCTCAGCATTAGGCTCAACAAGGCTAAACACTGATTCAGTCTCAGTTGAAGGTGCGCAAGTCCAAGGTACAAGAAAGTGCACATAAATGAGGCCCAAGGCAAGGAACACAATATAGGGAAGAATTCAGAGGACGTTGGTTGGTGGTGGTCCACAAAGATGAAGGGGATGCATAGATCTTCACTCGGGGGGTCACTATATGTAAATCCTCTATATCACGTGCGTTCAAGGCCTATTTAAAAAGTCCCTTATCTGTGAATTTTTTAGTGAATATAATGTATCCTTTCCTATTCAAATCTGTAAATTTTTTTAAAATACAATAAATAAATCCCCTCTGTAAATATATTTTTGTAAGTTTTAAATATTTAAAATGTCCTTCTGTTGAACCCACGTGATACTTGCATATTTATACGAGTGACCCCCCCGAGGATCTTCATAAGAGTTAGAGTGGATTTGGAGACCGAGTCCAAGTTTTCAGTGAAAAGGTTGCCAAAGTAGGAAGGATGACAGAGGGGACTGTGCGGGAATAGAATGGGATGATGACAATCATCCAAGAAACAAGTTCGAATCCCATCATCAAGTTTAGCAAAGGGGGATGTCATGTGCAAGCCATACACTAGCTAATCTAATCCCATATCTAATCTTGAAGAGACAACATGATAAAAACATATCAAAACCATAGATGTGGAGCATGTGATGCTCACTTGATAGGGCATATTTGATGGAGTTTTCCTAGGGTTGTTGTCGGCTAGCTATGCATGAAGAAGAACCTTGTCGGCTGCAACATAAGGGGGAAAAAGTGTCCAGGACCTGGTCGACCAGCAAATAGTCAACCGGTCCATTAGGGCATTTCCAGCCTATTCAGCCCTTCGCTTGGCTGGATCATAGACTAGGTATTTTGCCTTGCCTATGGTTGTAAAAGGACACTTGTAACTTTTTGTACCGTATGAATATATTGAATACTCAGCTATCTCTCTCTCTCTCTCTCTTCTCTCTTTTTTGTATGTGTTTTGCATATCAACATGCTCCCAAATGGTTTTTAGGGATAAAAGAAGACTCCCAGAGCTTCCGCATGTTACAAGCGGTTTGGTGAAGAGTTTTGCAAGGTTCTCCTTGGTAGAATATTACACCAAGTGAAGAAGAAAAAGTTTGATCCAGTCTAGAAAAAAATGATAATGCACTTTGATATATTTGGATCAACCACAAATCATAGGGTTCCGTGCCATAGAAATAGCACTCTAGGAGTCCGAGAAAATTGTGATAGGAGAATCCTATGCATAACACAAATGTTTCAAAATTTGATGATGAATCCACAAAGCTTTAGTCATGGAGAGAAGGTAGGACTTATATTCATCCTTAGAAGATGATGTAGCAACAGTACTCTGTTTTGACTCTTCCAAGAAAGATTCTAGATACAAGTGAAAAACAATATCCAAAAGTCTTCTTATGTCAGGGCATACCCAAAATTACATCACAATGTCCAACTTTACCTACAACAAAGTTATCATGGTCCACATAATCCCCAATTTGTTAATGAGGCTTTGCCAAAATAGGGGTCACCACTACTGAGATTCCCTCAAAGGTGGTGTCTGCAGAAATTGGAGCTCCAAACCTATCCAGAGGGAGGTTCATAGCTTCAACCACTCCGAGATGGATATAGTGGTGGTGGGTAGAACCACTGTCAAAATGCATAAGCAGGGGTTGGTTTGCCACTTTTCTCCAAGACTTGAAAAGTTGTCTTCTCTTTGGTGGTGTATCATCCTAATGTTGAATTCCTTTAGCAATGCATTGGTTTGTGGTAGCTTGGCTTCTTGGTTTGGCTTGTCAAGATATTTTACAGCCTTATGTCCCTTCTTGCTACATTGGAAACACTTTCCTTCCTTGACATACTCTTCGTTAAAGTGGAGGTTTATCCCCACTCATGTCCTTCTCATGTGGCTCGTTCCTCGATTGATATCCTGCTTTGAACCTTTTCTTTTGGGATGGATCTCGATTATTGTTCTTTGTTTTGCCCACCATCCAAGGTATGTGTAGAGCCTTGGCTTGTAGAGATTCATCTTGTGATTCCTCCAATGTTTTTGGTCCTGCCATGTTAACTTCTTGCATAAGCTTAGGTTGCATTCCATTGACAAACTTACACATTTCCATTAGTGATGGAATGGGAGTATAAGAAGTAAATTTTAATGAGATAGCTAAAAAGTTATTAAGGTAAGTTGCCACATTCTCACCAACTTTTTGCTTTACCTTATCCTATTCTTTATGTACATCTGCTTCAAAGTTTGTGGGAACAAACTTTTTGTTGAACATAGTCTTGAACTCGGTCCATGACTTTGGCTCGGTCCCATGTTGTACCACCTTTAGCCACCAATTCAAGGAGGCATCCTTCAAATGCATATGAATCGTACAAATCTTGGACTTTATCGAGAAGTCCTTGCCTCCAAAAGTGGCATCAAATTGTTTGATGAAAGATAAGGTTTTTTGGGTGTCCCTCTTTCCATAAAAGGCCTCAAACTTGATGCTCTTCTCTACCGTTTTGAAGTCCACTTTTCCAATTGTAGAAGGCTCCTTTACCTTCTTTTCCCTTACTTGGCCCGATGAAGCTAATCTGAGAGAGCGAGCCTAGCAATAGTTTCCTTATTTCCTCCATGAGTAATGGATCAGGTGGCTCTAGATCCTTCTGCAATAGGGAATCGTTTGGCCTGAAGATAGGCTTTGGTAGCTTCTACTCCTTCATCTTCAATCAGTGTTGAGGCACACGATCTATCATACCGATAACACCACAAGGATTACCCACAAGAGTCTCTTACTGCACTAGTACCAATGTCCAAAGTATCAATAATAATCCAAACCTCAAATATGTCCAAGGGGACTCAATACCCAATCTGAAGAAAAACCATTAAGAAACGTCTCGAAAAAGCAAACACCCAAGTGGCAGATATGAGTGCCGGAATGCTAATATCCCTACTTAGGATCTAGAGAAAGTTGTTGGCAACTTGAGGTTGCAGCGATGCTTAGAGGGTGGTGGGTAGTGGCACAACTATAGCACAAGCGACCTAGGAGATGTAACTAGTGATAGCTCTAAGCGCAATGATGGTAGCAAAGTGGGGCATGACTAGGCTGGCGGAGCAGGGAGGCACAAGGCAGTGATGGCGGAGCAGCCTTATTCTTGCGAGACAAGTGCCAAAGCAACTGCCTTAGGGATTTGTATGAAAAATCCAATTGACAAGGGATCAACATCACAAACTACAATTGGGAATGTTTTGGGTGTCAAACCTGAAGCAGAGATAGATCGACTCCTCCAGACAACTGACAACAATCTCCAAGAGATTTCTAGTATCATGGTGGCCGCGGCATGGAAGGCCTTGATAGAGTCTGATCCCTCCCTTAAGCTGCACGTGAATTTAATTAAAGATGGGGAAATCATGAAGGAATGCTTAAGGTGCATAGGAGAAATCTCTTGCTCCGTTGGTCATTTTCCTGCTTAGAAAAGATCAGATCCAGTCATTCAAGCAAAGCTACATTATATAGAGGCTGCATGGAGAAAGAGAAGCATAGCAACAGGAAAGAGAAAGCAACGTGAAACTCCAACTCCAAGTCAGGGGGTCACAGCTGCTACCACAAGTACCGCGACTCCAAGCGTAGAGATCATTTCATGGAGCAGCAATGTCCGAAGCTCCTACATTATTTATCTTGCGAGGCAAAATCAAATAGAGTTTGATGTCCTTTCACCACAATTGGGGGAGGGAAACTTTGCATATTCCATCTGATGAAGTTTATGCTAGTATTGAAGATTGGGAAAGGTCTACACGGTCCTTGACACACAAGCATACAGTCGAGACACTGTCCTAGCAAAGGCAGAGGCCAGACAAAGTTGGCCTTGGATGGCACCTAAGAGCCTATGTATGCATCCACCTCCCTTTAGCAAAGCACAAGATATCTTCTCCTTGGGACATGTAATATCCAAATTGTGCCAACCCAAATTGTGCCAAGGGGTTTCTTTCCTGCCATGTGATCCAAAGAGAGGTTTCCTGAGACACATAAAGCTTGCATGTGAGAGAGCCACCGATGAAGACCCAAATAAAAGCCGTCGGCCTATGAGTTGGTGATGTGTTTAGCCAAAGCCCCCCAATACGATGTACCTCTACCTCGCCATGCTAGCCTATGCCCTTTCGAGTCTTGACTAAGTCAATTGTACTTTGTAAACAAATCTAGTAATTGCGATTTGGATATTGGTTGTGTAATGTCTCTTTAAAGTGATTCAATTTTCGGTGAATGTGTAATACCTCTTTCATGTTTTTCTGTTTTCGGTGAATGTCTAATGTCTCATTGATTTCCTATTGTCCAGTGAATGTGTAATGTCTCATTGATTGTTTGTTGTCTCATTGATTGTCTATTGTCTCGGTGAATGAAGAGAAAGTCTCTAATTTGTCAGTACAAGGGTTCTCATTCTAGCTCTCTATTTTGTTTTTTAGTGTACCATGTCACCTTGCCGGACTTCATTGCAATGGAGGCAAATCAAGAATGGGAGGATTTAGAGGACATCCCCAAATGTATAGTTCTCTACCCAGTTCTTACTTCGAAAGCTTTAGACCACCAAAAAGAATCATAGCACATCCTCAAGGACGAGGATGCAAGGATATCTAGCAGCGGATTACAAGGTTTCAAATACGTGTATCCTCCAATAGAGGGGCTTGAGGGCCACCCACTCAGCTTGGAGCAAGGCAAGAATCTAGTCCCTAACTCTTTTGTGTGCACACAGTTGTTTAGACCAATGGACAGAACCCATCAAAAGAATCCAAAACAAATGTACCCCCACCAAAGCTGTCAGATCTTTAGCATGTGGGACTTTCTACCATTCTTTTGGAGAGATTTGTGGAGAAAACTAAAATGATGCCAAATAATCATCAAGTTCCCCTATACTTCATCCAGCTACTTTTTTGTGAGGAGTTCCTCAACAAGCAAGTCAATTGGGATGATAAGCCACCACAAGGGGGTGCACCTAGATGATAAAAAGAGAGCAAAGATGGAGGGGAGAGAAGTACAACGAACGAAGTCTCTTGTGCTCACACCTCATGATGAGCACATGAACATTCAATCTTTTACCGTCAAAGGAGTTACGCTAGCAACTCAAGGTACGATAGCACAACAACTACTGCAAGACTATGAAGCCTTGTGAAGAGAGAACAAAGAGCTAAGGAGAACCAGAAGAGTGCAAGAGGCAAAGCTCTTGCGGTATGAAGAAAAGTATGGAGCATTGCCAGATGAATCTCCTCACTTTCAATTGAAAGGTCTTATTAACAGGCCCATTTCACCATCACCTATTAACTTAGGGAATGATTAACTTTTGTAGACATTGATCCCCCTATATTAAACTTTTATAGACATGACCTTTACTACAAATTTTGTAACTGCACCAAAATTTTGTGCGTAATGAAAAGTACTTGGTGTTCTTTTAATTGATTCCAACTTGTGTATGAAAATAGAATTTTTGAAGTTCTTGGTGGTCTTTAAATTGATTCTGGCTTGTGTTTGAAAACAAAAGTTTTGAATTACTGAGTCTTGTCATTTTAATCATCCCAAAAAAAATGGGAGCTATATCATCGATCTCTGATACATCAGAGGCGTTCGAGTCTATCTCCCATTCTTCTTCTTCATCTTCACTTCCCCTTTCCTCGGCAATCACTTCATGTGTTTTCTTTGGAGCCTGCAATATATATCGTTCTACCACTCGAGTTGCAATGGATTGGGGCTTATATAGCAACCTCATATTGCAAAAGCAGTACACAATTTCCTAAGCTCTTGTTGCCTTTAATCTGTTACATCTTTTGCTGTGAATAAAATCGTAAGCTGACCAATTTCTCTCGCACCAACCTAACGATGTAGCCACACTCAACACATGCACAGCAATGTGTTGTAATTCAAATGTTTGGCTACCATATTCTTTCCACCACATTGGGGTACTTAAGTGTGATGGCATCCAAACACCATTCATCACCAAAGTTTTCAATTCTATTGCTAAATTGGACACGCTGGTGATAAGCATCTTTACCTTCATCACTTGGCAATAATGTGCTACACACTTCTTTGAAGTTAGCCACCCATGACCTCACTGTTGCTAGACTAGTCATGCATTTGAAGAGCTGGATCTAACGCAAAGGCCTTACCATGAAGTGGAGCATACATCATAGTCCATCTCTCTGTAGCACAAAAAGAAATCTCCTTATGCTCTCTTATTGTAAGTTTTTCATGAGATTCAATGTTTTTGATAACTTGAGACATCAGCCAGTACACCTTGCCCATGATAAATTTATCGATATCAACAATGCATAGAAACTCCACAAATGGTTTAGCCACACTTTGAATTTTTTGTACCTTACTCCAAAAAGAAGTCGAGGTCACTAAGTTGGCACATCTTGTGGCAACCACAATATGGGTGGCATGCTTTCTTGTCCACGCTTGAAAACGTCGATCTGCCCACAGTTTCATGTAGAGCAGCTCAAACCAACAAAAGCCTTTCTAACACATAATAGCTTATCGCATGAATCTTGTGGTGCAAAATATTTGAAAGCACTTATCACTCTTAGTACGAAAGAGTGCATAAGTAAACTGACATTCACAAATGAATTTCACAATATGGTTAGCTTCTACAAGAGTTGGCTGAATAAAACTCATCTTTCCAATATTTTTAACAATAAATTCAATGTATACACAGCACATGGCACTCATGTAATCTTAAGATATTTCTCTTGAATCAAATGGCCATCATTTTTGAAGTTTGACGCATTATCAGTGCATATTGTAGTTACATATTTTGGACCACCCCCATGGCAATAGCCCTTTCATACAGTTTAGCAAGATAATAACTTGCCTTCTCTTTAAGTGAAGTGTCAATTGCGTCTAGAAAAATTGTGCCCTCCTTGGACATATACACATAATGTTAATTAATGGTTTTTTTTTAACAGCTTGTCCATCCCTCCAACACAATAGTACATCAAAATCATGGCACAAAATCAAGAAATGTACATGCAAGGCTTTGCTCCATTGTATGCTTTACTTTATCCAAGTACTCTGTGCACATTTTATTGTAAGGTGGAATAGTATATTTTGATCATGCTTTTGCTATGCAAAACAACACATCTTGAAATATAGGGTTACGTATGACATTAAATGATATCCCACAAGCAACAAACGCTTGTGTCCACTTCAAATGCATATCCAATGTTGAAGTTCGATCAAAGGCAGAATATAGTGGAGTAGACTGTTTGCTCACACCATTACTTCGTCTTCTTGACTAAGGTGACACATTCTCTTGCTGAACTGACACATTCTCTGATGCTACTCACGCATTCACTTGTGGACATACCGCATTCTCATCTTGACCAATGCATCCTTGAGAGCATGATTCCTATAAAATGTGGCAATATTTTTTACCTGTGGTTGCCATGGATACTGCCTTGGTTTTTAGTTTTGAAGCATACTTATATAACTTAGTGCTAACGTTAGGTGGAATATTAGAACAAGCTGCAACATTAACACCGACTCTGAATAGATGCTCCTTAATCGTCAATGCACTGCCATGAAATTCAAAGCCACAAGACTTACACTTAACATGAGATGTGTATCTACCACGCTTCAACTCTTCTACATAGTCCCACACTTAGGCCCTTGGGATGATCAACCCATCGTAATCTTAAGCTGTTTAAAGCACAAAATGACTCATGAGAAACTTTACATTAATAAATGATCATTGATGCCATAAAATATCCTACACATCTACCATTATGCATTCTACACTTTAAAATTTCTATTTCTAATTTTGAATTCATATTGAAAAATAATTGTATACACAAATAAAGAAGCAAATACAAATAACAACAAATATCCATGCTTATTGAATCCTACTACCCTAATGCCATTTATGAAGCTAGCTTCTAACACAGTCTATCAACAATGTCCCACACCTTAGACCCGAGTGTGAACTATGTTCAAACACAAGGGATTCTAGCTTTTACAATTTAATAACCTATACCCCAGTGTGAACTATGTTCCAACATAGGGAATTATAGCTCCTTTAAGTAACCTAAACCGTAGTGTGAACGATTTTCCAACACATGGGATTCTAGCTCCTTTAATTAACCTAAACCCTAGTGTGAACCATGTTCCAACACAAGGGATTCTAGCTACTTTAATTGACCTAAGCCCTAGTGTGAACAATGTTCCAACACAAGGGATTCTAACTACTTTAATTGACCTAAGCTCTAGTGTGAACAATGTTCCAACACAAGGGATTCTAGCTACTTTAATTGATCTAAACCCTAGTGTGAACAATGTTCAAACACAAGGGATTCTAACTACATAGACTCACTAACCCTAGTGTGAACAATGTTCTAACACAAGGGATTCTAGCTACTTTAATTGATCTAAACCCTAGTGTGAATAATGTTCAAACACAAGGGATTCTAACTACTTAGACTCACTAACCCTAGTGTGAACTATGTTGAAACACAAGGGTCTCAACCTACCTAAATTTCCTAATTTAATAGTTCTAACTAAATTAGAATTTTTTTTTTACCACAAGTGGCAAAAGGCAGATTCCTTTTGTAGGAACTCGGGGAATTATACAATGACAATGCGGCCGATAAGCAAGCTTATATAGCTAATGGTCATTGTTTCGATAGAATTGAATTCGAACGAAAGGCATACGATAGAATACCTTTCGATCGTATGTAATTTGATCGTATGACATTCGATCAAATACCATACGATCGATTTGCTGGGACTAAAACGTCAAGTCAACTAATGTCCGATGTGGCATGGAATAATGCGACCGTATTTTAAGTGTATTTGACTAAATACGCCCTTATTTGTCTATAACATATGATTCGTATAACATATAATGCAACTTAGATTATATAAGCATAGAAAATCATTAGCTATGCTATAATTAGGAGTTGCCTCATTTGCAAGATGTGCCCATAGACCTGGGTTCCACGTGGTTTCAAGGTAAAGAATCCAAGAAAAATATTCAAGTAAGCATGCAACCTCAAATTTCATTGGAGGAACCTTGGTGTGGACAACCCCAATGGTTACCAGGGCATGTGCTTCATATGTACCACATGGTGCTACTTCTACATCTCAGCAACTTTCTTACTATCCACCACCAACAGGAGTAGAAATGATGC
This sequence comes from Cibotium barometz, assembly GCF_041138505.1. Taxonomy (NCBI): domain Eukaryota; kingdom Viridiplantae; phylum Streptophyta; class Polypodiopsida; order Cyatheales; family Cibotiaceae; genus Cibotium; species Cibotium barometz. The sequence goes on from NC_141096.1 coordinate 13,199,874, forward strand.
CATACCCTTATGGTATACCACAGCCTAACATAACCAACCCATATCAGTATCTGAATTGGGGGAGACCTCCATGACGACCCAACATAAACCAGTAATATCATGCAACTTCAAGTAGTGCTGGTGCCTCATATGAAATATGAGTCATAGAGAAGGCCATGCCATTGGTTGCCTAAAACATTTATTAATGTTTTCCATGGATTTTATATTCACTGTCTCATGTATGGAAGTGACTTTTATCAATATCTTGCAAAATTTTGAAATGTGTTGGTGTGTTAATGTGTAAATATCAAGAGAGAGAGAGAGTGATGTCCTATGTATTTTGATTTCAAAGAAGCACACTTATTCCTGTTTTTCATGGAATTTGTATTCAATGTCTCTTGTATAGAAGTGACTTTTATCGATATCTTGCAAAGAGAGTCTACATGTGAATGGTGTGTGTGTGTGTGAGAGAGAATGAGAGAGAGAGAGTAGGGAACAAGAGGTACCCATGTGTTACGATTTCAACCACTCGCCAGTTTCGCAAGACTGCACCAAAAAAAGCACTCGATCCTCTATTCAATCCTCCTTCTCGGTGGAGTGTGCATCCACTAGTTTTTTGGGTGCTTCGCTCTAGGAAGGCATACGCCTTTTCCACCTCGAGCCTTGTTAGCTTGCCTATCCATGCGTCAACCATGCTGCTTCCTCCCTTTCGGAAGGGCTTAGGCTTTTTTAGGGGTCTACCAAAACTCACTTTTTTGAAATCCTTTAGGCAATAGACAAAAGTGAAATAAATCATACTCAAGTGAACAATGATTATTTTTGGCATCAAGTGTACAGATTCATCAATCAAATCATTGTTATATATTAATGCGTTCGTTGCATGTTCTTCAAAGGGACTATTTGCACCCTTGAGTGGATTCACTCAAGTGCTTCAATTCATGAGGACTATTTATTTAGGAGTGTCTTGGTAATGTCAAAAAGGTCTTGTTAATCTCGACCTCCAATGTATGTAAATGATATGAATTTTCATAAGGACGTTTTAGTATATTTTAACACCCTCATAAATTTGACGAGAAGACTACTATTAACCAGTGTATTTTCAATGCAAAAATTTAGGGTTGTTCATGATATTTAGGTAGTTTTAGTGTGTGTTTTTGACATTTGCTTGAATTTTTATAGCTTTAAAATCATAAAAATAGTATATGGTCGCCAAAAATTACTAAAAGAAAAGAATAGGAATTTTTTATAACAAATCTATTCTTTGTTAAAAATATCACTTACGTGCATTAACATAGCTAGGTTGTAAATGTAGTTCAAGTACCTCAGATTGAGGCATCCAATTAGGCTACAAATTTTATAGGGTCTCGTCAAAAGAAGAAAAAAACACTGCTAAAATGCTCCCAACCAGCAAAAACTAGGCCAAAGCCTACATTTTGTTGTTATTGGAAAACATATCTACCCATAAAACTACACAAACTCCTCAAGATACAAAGAGTATAGCCAAATCAATATTACTTTGGAAGTACAATTTTACCATGTGCACAAGGAATTGGAAAGAGTGATAACGTATGCCCATTTCATTATTTTAGATACTTTAGAAACTCATGTTGCTTCATAACATCATATAAAACACATGTACCAAGGCTGGTTGAGTTTGGAAGTTGTTGTGCATGGTAAAAAAATGAATAAAGATTAAATGAATAATGATTGTTGTTGAAAGGCCAAATCTTTTTGTGAAAAATATAGGTAGGACTGGATTCTATAAAAGGGTTTGCCAAGCAACCCTTTTGCATTGCATTTGGCATACACATTTCAATAGCCATGGCACTTCGCAGCAGGTAGCTAGCTTCTCTCTCTTGAAAGACTCAAGTGAGAGAGAAGGACAGCTAGTCTTGCATTTCTCTCTCCCAATTACTTGGTCATTTGGTTTGCGTCAAATAAGTGCCTGTTGTAATTATTTCGTACACTTATTAATCAAGACATGGAGCTAATATATAAGAATCGGCTTTTGGTTGAGTGCAGCAATATTGTGGTGGTGGTGGTGGTGGTCGTAGCGGCAGCGGCGGTGTTGATGTCGGTCGGGGCTGATGCTATTGACTGTCCTCCGCAAGGCCAACTGGTGTACCCATACTGGTCATATTGCTGGTTGGGAGGTGTATGAATTAACGGCGATTTCAGGAGGAAGCCTGGCGCCGGAGTGGGACGAGAGCAATTCCACCTACTATGTGCGCTTGGCGGATGTTGGGGCTAGGTATATGTTCACGAACCTTACTAGAGAAATACGGCGTGGGGTAGCGCAGTCCGACGACGAAGGTTTGGGCTGGAGACAAGAAGGCGAAGGTGTGGAAACCCAGAAAGCTTTGGGCTGGAGACAAGAAGGCGAAGCTGCTAGAGGCACTCGCTTCTAGCAGCTGAGAACGTGACGCTAGCTTGCCCTTTGATTGAGAGTGCACGCTGTGAAGCATACAACATCCTCAACTTCTGGACTTCCCTTGTGGAGGATGGAACTACATACTTCAAACTCTCTGCTGACAGCTCGAATACACTCCCCTTCCTGCTCAGGCGCAGCAACAACTCCTCTATCGACATTAAAATGCCCACCGCCGCCGATAATAATCCTAATAATATTATACAAATGGCCACCACCGCCGCTGCCGTCTAGCTTGCCCAAATATTATACAACAGCACCTCTATCGATAATAATCCTAATAATAATAATTCTGAAGGTCGCCTCAAAAATCGTGTTTTCCGAGTTGTTCTAGTGTGACTCCGCATCTAAGCTAAGCTAAGTACTTACGATATGTAAATGGTATCCCTTGTGGTATATTTATTAGCATGGGTGGCTAAGTTTTTTTTTTTGTTTGGGAGTGTTAGACCTTTAATAGTGGACTAATGGGCTCACCCGTTTTTGATGGGCAAGAGTATTCTTGCATGCATAAAAACAAAGGCTAGTCTTAGGAGGTGAGTAAAGATAAGCTTTATAATCCACAACTTGCCAACCTTATTATTGTATATGAACACACCATGCTTGCCATATATATCCATATGGGAGCTCCTAAAACACTTATTTTCCTTTGAATAAAGCAACAAACTTGGCATAAATATACATCTAACATTTTAACCCAATATAGCGGTGACAATCTTTACACACCTCAGCAAAGCATTAAAACAATCTTCGGACAACTAGATTATTTCTTCTTGGAAGCCTATACTCCTAGCCTCTATTTGCGGTGGATCAATATTTGAGACGAATGACGTTATTTACTAAGATTAAGAAATATTGACTACTAATAAAAAAACCTCGCATTAATATCTTTTGTTATTTTTACTTCTTTGATTATTTACTTTTATATATTTTTTGTTTTGTTTCCATTTAGTTCCTTCTTGTCACCCTTAAATTCCTCCTTTACCTTTCAAATCATCTTTTTATTATTATTTATTTTTAAAATAATTACAATAATCACTCTTAAAATCTTTCACCAGTGACTTTCATGGGATTGTTGTACATTCTAATATTCTCGTGTAAGATGCTAAGCTAAAATGGCCACCTTCCCATTAAGAAGTGTATGAAAGTTTAGTAGTTGAGAAAAAACAATTGTACCACTAAGACTCCGAGCTTGTGTATGGTGGTATGGTCTTTATGTTTCCGTATTCTTGCTCATTGTTTTGGTGTTATATTTGGTTAGATTCCTGAGTTTTATAGAGATTATTGTGAAGATTAAATGTAAAGTATATAATTTAGCCTTGGTCTATGCGGTACGAGGTTTGAGTGCTCCCACCACCTTCGTGGGTTCAAATACTTTCTCAGAAAGAGATTTACTGTGAATTACAGACCTTATATGCTACTTATTATTCCACAATGCTTACTTTGCATCTATAATAGGACTTTTGTTCAGCTGAATATACTTCAATTATTTTCTCATGTTAACCCAGTTCTAGGATTAATAAAGCTATTGCCATTATCGTACATTAAGGAGTCAAGGTAGATACACTAAATGGTCATACATTCAATATATGAAGCAATGGTGTCCAAATCTACAACTTCAACGAGCGCTCCTAATGGTCTAATGGAATACTTATGGTGATTTGCACTTCAAGGGTGTGGTAGCAAGTTAGGATGAAGTCCCAAGTGATGTACTTAATGGCTATATTATGACAGTACTCATTGTAATAGCATTAGGCCTCTTATGAATCTAAGGTGCCCGGTTGGCCAAATTTTGAGTGTGAACATTTATGGCCATGTATATAAGTGAATATCTCTCATAATAAAAAGAACTCTCCCATTGTGCAATAGAAACTTGCTCTTGCTAATCCTCTTACTGCTAATATCTCTCTAATCCATGCTAGTGAGTGTGTGTGTTTAAGTGAGGTGAGAGGAGGGATGAGTACACATAGTGCAACACGACGATGTGACAATGCTCACGGGAGGCATGGTGGAATTGCTTCTCAAGGAGTTGTGGGGCTTGGAGACCTCAAGGGTTACGATCTCGGCCCAATAGAAAGATCCCCACAATAGTTGTGGTTCACCAGGTAATCTTCTTGTTAGAAGGGGGTTTGGGTGAGCCATAACATTTTTGGCGCCGGGAGCCCATGCCTTGACTTTTTCCACTATTTGCTCTCTAATCTACACATACCCATTGCCCATTGTCTTCCGGGAGCCCATGCCTTGACTTTTTCCACTATTTGCTCTCTAATCTACACATACCCATTGCCCATTGTCTTAATTACTGGTTTCCCATGAAAAAATGTGGTTTTGATAGAGATTTGTGTGTGATTTTGTGAGAAATGGCTCTCTTTTTTTACTTTTTGAAAGGATAATTTTTGGCTTAAATGTGTTGTTTTGTTAGTTTTAATATAGTTTTTAGTGCGTGTGAAGTGTTCACATAGAGTGTGTTAGGTAGAGTTTTCATCCATTACATCAAAGAATGCAATCCTTTATAATTTTATATTTTTTAACTCTCTTTAGAGTTAAACATAGAGCTAGAATCATTAATTTTTGTTTGATTTGTGTGTTTTTTGTTTGACTTGTATCCATTAGAGTATTAGAAAGTATTAGGGGTAGCTTAATGCTTTTTAACAAAATCTTAAAACAATAAAAAACTCTTAAAATTGACTAATATTTTTTAATTGATTGGTTTTTATCATTAAGGGGTGATTAATCTAGTTTAAGTGGTGAAAAAAATAGAAAATATGTTTTTTGGGATCAAATTCGATCATGTAAGAGATCGAAATTAGTGTTCTTGAGTGTTTTGAGAATATCTTGATTGGAGAAATTTCCCTCTCTTTTGCTTAATTTGCATAAAGAGAAGAGACTAAAATCAAGAGTTTAATTAATCTCTAATTATGGAATAATTTACACATTAGTTAATGCATATAGCTTAGAAATTTCATGCCCTATCCAATGATGTGAATTAATTAGTGAGATTAGTGTCTAAGTAGAGCTCTTACTTAGTTCAAAAGGGAGAAAGATTAGAGAAAGGATTAATCTTTGATTAATTCTTAATCGCTTTTTTCATAACTCATTAAGGCTAATGAGCATTGAATCAAAAGATGCCCCTTAGTTGGCAATTGGCCACTTTTGGAAGTCATTTATGAGGGGTAAGTGGTAGCATAAATGTGATGATTTGTCTAGATTCCCTTACCTTTTTTGGAGACCGTGTGTGACCATTTCACACCGTGAAATGTATTTATAAAAAAAGGAGATGTTTCACGTTCACGTTTACGTTCATGGCTTAAGTGTTTCACGACGATGGCTTAAGCATTTCATGCTCACGGCTTAAGCGTTTCATGCTCACAACTTAAGCATTTCATGCTCACGGATTAAGCATTGCACGCTCATGGATTAAGCATTCACATTCATGTGTTAAGCCTATTTCACGGATTACAGGTGTTTTACGAGGTAAGGTTATCAAGCTATGCTTGTATATCCTAAACTGTGAGGCCGATAAATGCGTTCTAGTTCTCATTGGAAGGCTTACATCGAGCTTTTCAAATTTGGTCTTGAGCGTTCGAGGGCAAAATCGCTCAAAAAGGACCACGTACCATGTGCGGGTTACTTTCTGAGTGTCTAAACGACAAAATAATAAAAACATAAAAGAAGCAAAGTTGTAGTACTCCAAAAATACTATAACTCTCTCATATGGCATTTTTTCAAATTCCTTTTGGAACACATTCAAAAACAAGCTACGAAACAAGAAAATCTTTCCAAGATTTTTTTTTAAAATCTTGAGAGAGTGATGGAAAATAGGTTTTGAGACCTCAAGACCAGAATGTAAGTACTCAAAGCATCATGTGGCTCAATGATGGGGCTACTCTTGGAAATAGTGCCAATAATGATTTATGTTATATTGCAAGAGGCGTAGGCACACTTTCTTTGTTGTTGATGCCTTGCTTTGCCTTTTCTCGAGAGAGCATACCATGCTTAATCAAGAAACTAAAATACCGTGGAAAAAACAAACGCACAGGAGGGTAAAGGTGTGTCACAGCTTGTCAAAAGCTTGCATTTAAGATTCTTGTAGTAGGTAGCAGTGCCTTTAGAGTATATAAGAGCTCTTATTTACCTTGCCATTGCATGGTCTAAGCTCAAGTTTATTGAAACAAAGAATTGAATACCATGGATGCCCCCATGGTTATTCACATTGTAGTGCCATTTTAATAAGGGTTGTCTCTTTCTAGGTGGTTATGGGAGAACAAACAAAAGGATCCTCTTACCAACTCTAAGATGTAGTAGTGCATTCTTGTTGCCTACAATTTACATATGGGAAACCTAACAATTCTCTTCTAGTATCATAGGAAGTTTTAGACAAAATCCCGCTATGATTCCTGCTTCGCAGACTACAACAACATGATGAGCTTATGCATACCTACATGGTGCAGTTGGGGATAAGGGATTGTTGGCCCCCACCCAGGATACCCTACCCCCAACCAGACCTATCTAGGTATGTGGTTCCTTCTGTGCAAAATCTCATGATGTTAAATGCTATCAGGAAAAACAAAGCGAGAGAAGCTCTTTTCCCACAAACGAGAATGTCAAACACGGCTTGCATATGTGAAGTTGGAGCACGGTTTGCAACCTCATACATCCTCACAAGAAGTTTTAGGCATTTTGGGAAAAAGGCCTCTTTCCCTTACTTTTTCCCTATAGTTTTCAACATCACGAGCTTCCGTAGGGAAGGCACTGCATACCTAGCTAGGTGTAGTTGGGGGCAAGGGAGTGTAGGAGCCCCTATCTATCACAAGAAGTTTTAGGCATTTTCACTATGATTCCCACATTGAGGATTGCGACAACATCATGAGCTTCCTCAGGGTGAGGTGGAGCATACCTAGCTAGATGCAGTGGAGGGCAGGGGGTTGCTGACCCTGAAGGAGGGGGCTGACACCCCCTGCCCCACAACGCATGCAGAGCCTCATTTGTAGAAGCTAATAATGTTGCACACTATAGGGAAACATAAGGGAACGCCTCTTTACCACATGGGAAAATGCCCAAAACTTCTACGCGGTGCCTTCCCTATGGACGCTCATGATGTTGTCGTAATGCGCAAAGTGAGAATTATAGTGGGAACTTGTCTAAACTGTGCTTGTATCCAAACCAATATCATAAGCATCAATTTATAATAAGCATTGGCCTTCAACTATATGCACGGCATGATGTGATGATGCCACAATAGCTTATAATGGTGCTTGGTGTTAACCTTGGACTATATATAGGGCATGTTGTGATGATGCCATTGACTAAGCTAAGGATCCATAGAACTGACCTTTATATAGATGATGGCTATTGCCAACAAGCACATGCTGATGATGCTTGATCCAACTTACATCGTACACAAGGGACCTTGTTGACACTCCTTACTGTGTTTGTAGAAGCTTACAATCTTTATTATGGTGCTCTCAACATTATCTGAACTAGGCAGCTAAACAAGGTTCGACAATTGCCACACCAACCAATTCCCACTTCCAAGACTTAAAAAACATCAAGAGCGGGAGGCACCATATACCTACCTTCAGTCCAATGCCCTCAACCGGTTCCCTCTCTACATAAGCTCATGATGTTGAACACTATTAGGGAAACAAAAAGGGAAAGTCCCCTTTTCCCACAATGTGTATCAAATGTCTATAGACATTACAAGCATATCTAATAGAAACTATATAATCCAATGGTGTGTCCTTCATTCTTTCAACTTAAGTTGAATGATGAATCATAAGCCTAACATAACAAAAAGTACAAGCATCAAAGGGCATGTCTACAAATACAACACTAACTATAAGCATCAAAGGACATGTCTACAAATACAACACTAACTAGTTTTGCGGCCAGGGGCTTTGTTCTAGATCAAAATCATTGTCTTGTGTAAGAATTGAGAAAAAGACACACACAGACATGCATGCCACATGGTATTGAAATGACTTGTAAAAAGGGCTTTTAATAAAATGATTTTTGTAAGAATAATAATTTAAGAAGATGGCATACATGAAATACCAAAAATTTATCTGTGAAGCTAGGGGGCAATCATGTATGCAAGCCCACTTGCAAGCTCAACACTATTAGGGATTTGCAATTTCTAATTAAACAAGGGCTTTGACAATCAAGAATCCTTGCCAAAAAACCTTGCTCAACACTATTAAGAAATTTGTGCTCAAATCCTAGAGTAGGCCCTTCTACCTAGCATGACAATGTTTATTAAGACTTTGAAAGACTACATAAACATGGTAGCATTAGAAGCTAGACATGCTATATCAATCTTGTCCATGCACTCAATGACATGTAAAACAATTGTGAAAGCATAGCAGATGTTCATTGGGTCTTTGATGCAATGCCCTCTAAGAACCTTTTGAACTGGAATGCTTTGATGACTGCCTATGCTCACAATGGACAATATGAAGGTTTTTTTACCTTGCTTGAGAGAACTAAGAAGGAAGGTGTACTGCCAGATGAGATTACGTTTCTCAGCCTGCCTTTTGTATGTAGTCATGCATGGTTAGTATACAAAGGCAGGGAGGATTTTTATATGATGATCAAAGATTTAAGCATATCATGAACCATTAAACACTATTCATGCATAGTTGATGTACTTTGTCATGCAGATCAATGTACATTTATGCATTGTGGTGCACTTGTCAAAGATGGGAGAACATAAAACGTAGAAAGCATATGTTTGATCATAGAGTTAGATTGGGCACTGAACATGATGCAACTTATATGTTGATGTATTATATCTGCATAATGTGGGAGGAAGTTGGCATCTATGACAACAATTGTCTGCATCTCTATCTTTGATATCAATGACATAGCAACATGGCAATCACCACACATCCGCATGTTCTTTGTGATATAAACAGTTTCTCCTTGACTTGTATTGATGAGGGCACATGCAAGGGCCAGCTTCTCAGAATGACGACAGAGCAAATGTGCCTTTGCAGCATATAATATTCCATGAAACCCAATCCAAACCTAGAGAGTACCCTTGCTGTGACATTTTATGAGCAATATCTTCTAGCTGCGCATTGATGCATTTGCTTTGTGCATGCTTTGTATCCCCAACAGAAAACTCATGAGTCAATCAACATACTACGCCCTCGCTTCTTCCATGCTCTGTTCCTAATTCTCATGGCTTCGATGCTTTTGGCCTTCTGTCCCATGCCCGCTGTTGCATAAATATTTGCCATGAGAACATAAGCTGGCCCATATCCCCATATTGACATCTGCCCATTTGCGGCAAGCAACCCAAGAGTGTATGCCAAATTTTAGAAGATGGCATGTCCTAGATCAGTCTCACTGCCTTTTCTAGGTGCTCTGCATGCCCAAAAAGGTCAAACATGCAAGTGTAACACTCTAGACTTGGGTTCACACCATATTTCGTGCTCATATTCACAAAAGTGCTTGGCCCACTTCTACTAAACCTCAGTGAGCACACAAGCACCTGTCATCACTGCCTTTGAAAGGATGCCCTCATGCTGCATCTTTTCAAAGCAGGCAAGTGCTTGCTTGGTATGACCTTCTTGTGCATACCCTGCAATCAATGCAATCCAAGAGACAACATCCTGAGGAGGCAGCCTGTTAAGCACTTGTCACGCTGTTTCGACCATGGCACATGCTTTCAAGATGCATGTGAAGGTCACTGCATCTGGAAGGATGCCCTCACACTGCATCTCTTCAAAGCAGTTCAGTGCTTGCTCAGCATGACCTTCACATCGTGACCTTCACATGCATTCCAATTCTTGAGATACGAAGGCAATGTATATGCCTAAAGCATCCATCTACCATGTACTCCATATCTCCATCATGCAAAGATGCTTTTGTATATGGCTCACAAAACCACTCTCGTCCCATCTTTAGATCTTGTAGGAGAGGTTTTATATCAACCTCACGACCACTAACATGAATTGTATACTGCCATAATCCCCAACACAAGATAGTAAGATTGGATGAAGGCAAGCATGATGTACCTGTGGGGATAGAAGGCGCTTTTGAACGCTCTTTTGTTGATGTGAGAAAAGCACCCAAGGTTTGTTGGCGTGGATCTTTGTCAAAATGCTTTTTAGGTCGCCCACAAGATCCAGTCAAGAGTGAAGAAGACTGATGTGGTGTGGTCTTGCTCCATGCAATGGTGTGAGACTTTCCATTAATATGTTCCATTAGAATTGTTGGCAAATCTGAACCACGAGGACATAAGTGCAGCCACTTCCCATCAACTTACACACCACTCTGACAGTGCTTCTATCTTTGTAATCATGCAAGGTAGCTTCAACCAACTGAAAATCAGCCCCTACATGAAGAAACAAGATCCAGCTGAAAATTAACACTAAAAAGAACAAGCAAAAATCCTTTAAAAAAAACCAATACAAGGGGCTGAAATTAGTGTCTTGCATGAGCTTAACAAAACATTAAGTGAGGCTGAGCTGATCCGATGCCTATGGCTAAAGATGATAAAAACGATATGATCAACAACACACGCACACACGCACGCACACACACATGTATATATGTATATATGTAGCGCATGTATGTATGTAGTATAAGACCCTCTCCCAATAAAGGAGAAAGTGACTAAGGGGTTGTGGGAAACAAGCAGACGGGTTTCATTTAGTGTATTGTGCATGAATCATGCACATTTAGATCTCACTTACACATGGCGGAATTCTTCTCTTCCATGTAGGCATTCTAAAAGAATCTTTCCCGATTATGCACCTACACACACTCCTCCACATGCCTTCCACACTCCCCAGCTTGTAGCCTTATGGTGAATACTATATTAATAATATAGTAAAAATCCATGTGAGCATGAAGGCCCACTTTTTTTTTCCACATCACTAGCCTATCTACCATAGCAAAGTATTTATTAAGCATACTTGTGGCATTTACAATGTGTGCATCCTAAATCAAGTAAAACCAGGGTAGCCGCCAAGCCCCCGCATCACCACGCCATTATTCCATTGTGGGCGCAGCAATCTTCTTGGACAAGCTTCCACCTTATTTCCATTGAGAAACCATCAAAATATGTACAAAATTGAAAATTAAAGATATCAATTTTTCATGTCACAGTAGCTCATTTCAATTAAAAGAAACAGGGCCTCCTACCATATCTCTATGTGCGTGAACGTTATGATGTTCATTGATATGTTCTTGAAGGATCATAGAAGTAGTAGTTACTTTGTTAACTGAATCTAAGTGGATTCTAACATAGAATTCTCTATGCTTCCCGGCATCCTGAATCCTTCCAAATTTTTCTATTTCATTTACATTAAACTTCTCCTTTAAATTAGCATCAATTTATTTTTGAATACAAGCACTTGTTCGCAAACAATTATGGTGAGATACGTGTGTTGCATCCAAAATTCTAAGCCAATGAACTTGGTTCAAACTGAAAACAAAAAAATCAAATACTATTTTTCTTTTTACAAAGATTCTTCACTTCAAACTGATAACAAAATATTATCTTGTTACATTTATTCTACTTCAAGTGCCATTATCCTCATGTATGATCTTGAATGCATATATCACACATGTGACCCTACTCTCAAGGATAGACTTGACACAGTAGCAAACATGATGTAATTAATAGAGAAATTTACAATAGAAAAGTGTGTCTAACAAAAACAATCCATTTTCATCTCTAACTTCTATGTATGACACTAATAAGTGATAACCTCTCTCTGTCTCTCACCTTTCATTGCTAACAAAGGTATTACTCCAAAGAGAGAGAGAGAGAGAGAGAGAGAGAGAGAGAGAGAGAGAGAGAGAGAGGAAGAAAAATACATAGAACTATAAATTATGTTGAGAGACAAAAAAACAAAGAGCGAGAGATTAAAATAAAAAGAGATATATAAAGACATTGAGAAAATAGAGAATTCATAAATATCACCACGGAGAAGCCAAAGTTGGAAAGTTGCAATATGATTTTTCCCTTGAACAAAAACACCATTTTCGAAGCTACTAAGAAAACGTTCATTACTCTCACAGAATCTCTAGGTAACTACCTTGGTTACCAACATATGGCTCATCTTTTCAAAATAGGATTGAGTTGATTAACGGATATCTTTAGACCCAATACTTCCAAGACTAATGTACATACTTGCTCTTTTAAAGAATCAGCTTGTTCTTTACATTCCCTACTAGTACATCTGCCAGGCTTTACATCCATTGCAACAAGCATCCCAAAAGGATCCCATTGTGTGGCAAGACAAGGAAGATAAATTTTTTTTGCAGGTTAAGGAAATTTTGAGGACTTTGCGAGTGGTCATACCCCCTGATTGGAGTAAGGAGTTTTTTTGTAAATCCTAGTGTGGGAGAAGATGCCATAGGTGCAGTAATTTTATGTACATCAGAGAGCATTCGTATATAAGACCAATATATTTTACCAATAGAACAAACATTAAGAGAAAGGATATATTATGAAGCAGAGTTAGTAATGGTGGTGGTGGATGTGGTGTTTACTTTAAGGAAATTTAGATTATATTTTTTTCCAAAGCCTTTCACTATACTCACCCATTACTCTTTACTACCTCATTTGATTTAGTTTGATCTTCCATCAAAGAGTTTTTCTAAATGACTTGCAAGAAGTTCAACTCACTTGTATAGTTAGTACAAGAGCTACATTGGCAGATAACACACACATACAATCCTTTAGTATTGAGGGAAGAGACAATGATGAAGAATAAAGTGCCTAGGTATCCAATGCTTTTACTTTTTTTTTTTAATGAAGCCTTTAAGAGAAAGTCAGGGTAGCCAGTGGAGGAGTATTCTTGTTGGATCTAGAAGGTATAATAGTATGTCAAGAAGGGATTAAGTTGCAAGTGTAGACTAGCAATGAAGCTAAGTATGCCACTTTGGAGTATGGAATTCAACAATGTCTTAAGAGAGGAATTAGCATGATTGTTATATCAAAGGAGACAACCTATTGGTCATTAGTAGGCAACTTCAAACTATCTGGAAGTCCAAGAATCCCAAGTTGAAACAATGGTGCTTTCAAATAAGAAGAGTGCTGCAGAGATTTCATGAGGTATAGATTCAATGTGTGAAGAGAGAATTTAACCACAATGCAGATACATTAGCAAAAGGGGGGTTAAGCAAGGATTTGGATGTATATTCCATGACTGTCACCCATCTCAGCTATGCTGGAAGGGAGAGTTTACAAGAAATTGAGGAGTTTTTGCACAAAGGTATGGTGTCTTCAAGCTTATCCAAGAAACAAAGATATGGTTTCATAAGGAAGGCTCTAGATATTACATTGCTGTAAATGATTAACTTTAGATGAAGGGTAAGGATTTGATTTTAAGGAGGGTTTCAACGATAGAGGAGATCTTGCCATTCTGGCTTAATGCCATGACAGAGCGGGTCTATGGGGGGAAATCTGCTGTGAAGCTAACTCTGATGAAGATTCTGAGTGCAGGTTATGTGTGGCCCAGTTTGAGGAAAGATGTTTATCATTGGTACAAAAGCTTTGAGCCATGAGAGAAACAAGCTAGAAGTGTGTTGCATCATGAATTAAGGAAAACCATTTTTTCATATGGAACTTTTAAAAAGTGGGGTTTAGATGAAATTGGTGCTCTACCCACAACTACTAGGGGTAACACCACCTACATCTTAACTAGAGCATACTATTTAACCAGATGGGCTGAGGCTAGATGTGTTAAGAGTATTACTGCTAAAGAAGTGGCCATATTTGTTTTTGAGGAAATCTGTGCAAGGTTTGGTATGCCATTGGAACTATTAACAGATCAAGAGTTTGATTTCAGAGAACAGATTATACAAGACCTCATGCAAAAGTTGCATATAACACATGTTTTCAATCCCTTGCTATCCACAGAGTAATGAGATGGTTGAGAGATTCAATAGAGAGTTGTGTACCATGTTAACCAAGTATTTGGAAGATCATCGTAAACACTGGGACTTACATGTAGCTTTAGCTTTGTGGGCTTAAAGGACAACTATGAGGACACTACAGAGTTTTTACTATACTCACCAAGTCTTTAGGAAAGAAGCTTTGATTCCCATTGAAGTTGAAATACCCAGTTTGCAATGTATTTTTCAGATGTGTTCGTTTTCATCATCATAATAAAATCCAGCATTGTGTTCAGATCATGTTTATTTTCATTCCCAACAACGCATTACTGTTTGCAGCCAAACATGATTTTGTTAAACAAAAAACAATAGACAACCAAAAAGCACTGAAGCACCCAGCCACATTAGGAATTTTTGGACCCAAAGAGGGCCTGTTGGATTAACTTTTGATTTTAGGAATGGACCAATAAGAAGAGGATTGGGTGCACACTTTTGACTTCTTTGACCCTAGGGGGGCTAGGATTTGCTTTGATAATGGGGCCTAATTACTACTCTTGTCCCCCTACCTCCTGGGCCCAAACTTAGAGGTCCCCCCACCTAGAATCGTGTAGATTAAAAACCCTAAAATATGAAAATTTTTAATTTTTTCCCAAAAGTGTGTTTCTTTCTCCCTCTTCTAAGCTCTCCATTGCTGCAGGAAACTCCATACCTCCCTTCTCAAGCTCCCTCAATCTCAAGCTCCCTCTCCCTCTTTCTTTCTTTCTAAGCTCTCCATTGCTATAGAAACTCCATCCCTCTCAAGCTCTCCCTCCTTCTGAAGCTCCCTCCCTCTCCATTGCTGTAGAAACACTATCCCTCTTTAGTCTACTTTAGGTTCAGGAAGCCTATTCTCAAACTTTAACCCTCTTTTAAGCTTTCCATTGCTGCACTAAAAACCCTGAACTTTCTCTCCTCTCCACTCCTCTATTGTAAAACAAGCTTCTCTTTTCCCTTCTTCTCTTTTCTTACCACCATGGCCTCTTCCAGTAATGTGAGAAGACCTAGGGAGAAGGTGGAAGAGTTTGTGCTGCACATAACACAAGAGATGAGAATGGAGTTTGGGCTTCAACAAGATTGAGGGTTGGGGCTTGGGTCTACATGCAGCCAAGCTCTAAGGGACCACATTGAGTGCATCAACTAGGGAATATGCTACATCATTGGAAGGGGTGGCTACAAGGCTTCAAGTATACTAAGAAGGAAGGACTGGTTGCCATAGTGCAACATGTGTATACCCTTGGAGACCTGCACATTCAAGGCCACAATGACCAAGGTTTCCTTCAAATTGTCAGTGTAATTTAAACACAGCTTTAACAACATGCTGATATTGGATTTTTTGTTTCAAATTTTCTTATGATTCTCCATTTTCTTATGTCTCTATCTGCAAATATTTTCCCCTCTAATTATATTGAGGACCAACCACTCCAAAGCCTCACCGAAGTTTTCTATGCTATACATGCAACCATTGGAGAGGCAATGTTTGTATCTCAAAGCCCAATTGATCTTGTACAGAATAATATCTTTTTCTTTTCTCACTCATATTTTGTAGATAAAAAACCAGGTTTATTTGGCAAGCTAGAAAAGATCCCCAACCCCCCTCTTAACAATCCCGAATGGCCCAAACCTAATGCTTGGACCATCTTATGCTTAAAGTTTAAGATGGTAACTGATATCAAGATATCACTCAAGTTTTCAAAGGCATCTAGGTCAGTAGGGCTAAATTGGTTTTGTCCTTTACATGTTTTTGTGCACATGATCAATTCCATGCCAATGCACCAAACAAAAACAATGTATATTTGTAAAAGGAGGTACGGTCTGACCTCATTCAAGGATTACTAGGAGAGGGTTGGAAGGTTAATGAGGGGTCACATCAAGGTGATGTGTACAAGTGCAATGTAGTAGATTCTATAGTGTCTTTCAGGTTCTTAAAGGCACGCTCTATTTTGTACATGTGTCTGCACTACCAAAGATGGATGCAAAAGCACGGGACATGGATCCCACTTCAAGCCTTAGAAGAAGAAATTATGCCTATTGAGGTAGCTCTGATGATGCAAAATGGATGGATTGAGCAAGTGGCAGCAAGCAAGCATTAGAGCCTAGCAGACCTACGTCAACACTTTAGCATCATGGGCTTTCTCAATGTGGAAGAGTCAAGTTTCAAGTTGATGAGAAGAAAGGTATATTTGATTCCACTACATGTCTAGAATTAACCCTTACACTTTCTGGTGATTGTGCCACTTTCTATATTTTTACAGATTGGGAAGCGTAAGGAGGGGATAACCATGGTATCAGAATCATAGCAAATGGGAGACCTTGAATTTTCAGCAGGAAGGTGCATAGCCCTACTACCAACACATAGTAGGCATGTGGAAGAGCTTGAAGATGAACTAGGTATATGGGAAAATAGCCTCTGTTCTGATGCACGTGAGGGGCAAGAGTTTTAGGATCGCGGTGAAGGCAATGATGAGCTTTCAAGTCAATAAGGAGATGGAGATCAACATGAAGTAAATGTCACAAGAGATGCAAAAAATGAAGACATTATAACAATTTTAGATTAGACGACATGCATGTAATTTTGTAGGTAGGCTCCTTTTTAACCAATCTTTATTTAATTGAAATCTTAATATCTTTGCAAGCTATGATTTTTTTGTCTAGCGGTCTAGTGTGAAAAGTCCAAACTTTAAATTTTAACTATAAATAGCCAAAGGTGCCTTCTTTCTCATTTTCATGTGATAGAAACCAAGCATGAGCTCACACTATCTCTTTGCATTCACATGGCTACCCACTTTCACAACTTTTCTGAGTTCCTCTCCACCACCCCGTAGGCGAGCAAGAGTGAGCTCTTTGCCATGTTAGCTCGTGAAGTCGACTTTGAAAAGTTGCTTGCCCTTGCATCCCAACATTATGAGAGACGCAGATTGCATACATGGAACAATACTTGGGTCCCCACTCCATCTCCTTTCCCCATTTCCCCAATGATCGATGGGTGCCTGTTGAGCTATTTAAGTACATTCAACAATATGCTTGCCCCACATCCAGCGCCTTGAATGCTTCATCGACATCTACATCCCCGCAGGAGCTTATTGTACCTTCAATAATAAGTACAAGGTGAAGAGGTTGGGGAAGGGCAATTTAGGAACTAGGTTCCTCTCGTGGCTCACCACTTTTGCGTTTCTCATCAGCGATAAGGATTCGGATGAGGAGGTAGAGATGCCTACATTGCAGTTGGTAGGGTATTTGAGGGATGACAAGGTATTGAAGGCACTAGGTACGAGTGCTGGTGTGGAAGAGCAGCTTGCATCAGAGCACTTTTCAGAGGGTGCACAATCTGCAGAGCTGAACAGTCCGCTGCTATAGTAGAAGATGTGGGGCCATCTTCCCCACATGAGGAGAGCAAGGTGCTGCCAAAGCTTGAGATCAATCTCTTCTTGAGTACCATTGTGGTGGAAGGTGAAGAATACTTATTTCTTCATGACCTTGAAAAGGCAGCAGGCTTGAGAATGGATGAATGCTTGGGCATTATATGCACGGGATGTGAGGTGGACCTTAATACGTCCAACCTCGGTCCTCACCTAGATAGTGTCATATTATCGCAGAAACAGTTGCTTTGGTCAAGGAAACTGTGGTTGAGACTGTTGGAGTGATAGAGGAGACCAAAGCACCTAAAAAGGATGAGACTGAGTCCTCCATTGACCTCTCCGCTCCCACCAGCACTTGGCAAAAAAGAAGACATTGAGCAAGAGGTAATAATAGACCTTTTACAACTTAGAAAATTTTGTAATTATGTATAGGAAAATATTTTGATTTTTCCTTTGATTGCAGAGGGTGGTTGAAATTGACGCATTTGCTGGGAGAGGCGGCGGCAGCAGAGACCAGGCCAAGGTCCATGGACATGATGCTGCGTTGGTGCACTATCTTGGTCGGATTCTTGTGGATGGCGTCAACATTATCCACAGGGACTACACCCCTCAATCTGCCTTCACTCTCTTCTTTTTGAAAGCCCTCTCTAAGGTTCTCTCTGTAGCCTCTATGGCGCAGAGCACCAAATGTATAGTTCTGATTAAAAACTCCCTTGCCTTTGATGTTTTTGGTTCTAGATTTAGGGGTAAGATTCTTGCTTCTTGTATAGGTATAGCTAAAAGCATAGGCACAGAGGATCCTCAAGAAATAGCGCAATCACTCCTTGAGCACACTCTGCCCAATAACAAGAGAAGGAAGCTCAATATTGTAAGAAAGAAAGCTTTTGTAAAGATGATGTATCACTTCTTCTTATGAATACAATACAGTTTTTGTTTTCATCAAGTATATCATTGTTTTTTCTAGTTTGTACCATCAATTTTTTTGTAAATACATCAGAAATGACTCTGGGGGTCTAGAGGAGCAGTGCCAGAACAGTGTGAATTTTGAGCCTGCACCGCTATTGTAGAGCCCAAATTCGCACTATTTTGGCACAGCTTCCCCAGCCCTTCTGGAGCAATTATGATGTATTGGATGACAAATAATGTATTTTTACACATGATTAAGGTGTTTTTATCTTGTAAATTATTATTTTTCATAATCAATGTACTTAACTTCATTATAAATGCATCAAAAATAATCCTGAGTGGCTGGGGGAGCAGTGCCAAAATAGTATAAATTTTGAGCCTGCACCGCCACTGCAGAGTCTAAATTTGCACTGTTCTAGCATAGCTTCCCCAGTCCTCCAGAAGCAATTCTGATGCATTGGATGACAAACAATGTATTTTTACACATGATTAAAGGTGTTTTTATCTTGTAAATTACTGTTTTTCATAATCAATGTACTCAACTTCATTAAATAATCCTGAGTGGGGAGGAGTGCCAGAATAGTGCAAATTTTGAGCCTGCACCGCCACGCTATAGAGCCTAGATTCGCACTGTTCTGGCATAGCTTCCCCAGTTCTCCAGGAGCAATTCTGATGCATTGGATGATAAACAATGTATTTTTACACATGATTAAAGGTGTTTTTATCTTGTAAACTACTCTTTCTCACAATCAGTGTACTCAACTTCATTATAAATGCATCAATGTACTCAAATTCATTATAAATGCATCAGAAATGATCCTGAGTAGCTAGGGAATAAGTGCCAGAACAGTGCGAATTTGTAGCCTACATTGCCAAAACAGAGGCTAAATTCGCACTGTTCTGGCATAGCTTCCTCAGTCCTCCAGGAGCATTTCTGATGCCTTGGGTGACAAACTGGCACATGATAGACACTCCACATTAGGACTTGTTTGGGGTCTTCTTGGGCCCTTTAATTTGCCCCAAGCCTAATGACAGTCATTAAGGAGTGGTGCAATGGGAGAAGGCCATGTGGAGAAAAATGTTGGGTTTCCCTGCCCCTAATATGTAGGGGTCAAACTTGAATCATACATTTTTTTTTTAAGAAATTGGGTTGAAAAATGCAAAATCTTTCAATAAAATCAAATTTCCCACCTTTTTTTAATAAAGACAGCTCAAACTGGCATAAATGACCCCACCTCAAAAAGTGGGCTAGGGCCAGAAACGCCCCCCCATCATTATCCCTCATTTAAAGCTACTTTTCCCTCTCCCCACTCCCTCTTCCTCTCTCTAAAACTAGCAATTCGGTTTTGAGTCTCTCTCTAACTAAAAGAATCTTTTTTGGCCTCCTCCCTCCCCATTCTGCCTTCCCCTTCCCTCCTAAAGTTAGATCTATCTTTCTGTGCCTTCTTGGCTATGGAAAACTTGGAAAACAGTCCACTTTTTCCCCCATCAAGTTCATCCTCTCTTGCTTGCACACATTCTTCACTCTCCTCTTGCTAGCTTATACACATTCTTGACTCCTCTTGCCAGCTTATATGCTCTGCTAGCATTAGGTTACAGAGATCTTCTTGGCTATGGAAAGCTTGGAAAACAGTCCACTTTTTTCCCCATCAAGTCCATCCTTTCTTGCTTGCACACATTCTTCACTCTCCTCTTGCTAGCTTATACACATTCTTGACTCCTCTTGCCAGCTTATATGCTCTGCTAGCATTAGGTTGCAGAGATCTTCTCAAACACCTACAACTTCATAGCATTTAGCTTAGTCGGTTAGCCAAGCACAATGAGTCGCCGACCTCGTTCAAGGGTGGAGTCCTTTAGCAGCAGCAATGAACAAGACGACACTGGCTTGTGGGTTACAAGCACCTTTGCAAAAGGAATGTGGGTGACGATGCGTCCAAGCACAAGGGGAGCCTACAAAGTCTCTCGCAGATACATAGGGTTAAAGTCACACCATTGGAAGGGTCGCATAGTGGATCTCAAGCAGGGGGCTGACGGAAGCAAGCAGGTGATGATCCAACACGTCTACAAGGCATCGCAACTCCGTGTTGACAATGCCAATCACAAACGCTTTCCTGCAAATTGTAAGTTTTATTTGTGCTTCTTGTTTTATGGGCTGCACTGAGACATGCTAATTTACGGAAGCTTGATTTTTTCAAGTGTGTTCTTGTAATGTTCTGTGCAGACATCTTTCCGTCGACATTTGTGGAATGGGAGCCTTTAGAGGCCCTTTCTGGAACCGTTGAGGCGCACCACTTTGAAATCGGCAAGCTACTATATACTGGTTGTTCGGCATCAGAGCTTTTAGAGCGCTCAGTTTTCTTCTTTCATGCAGAGTATATTGTACCCACATCAAGAGATGGTTCTGGGACTCTACGGAGGCTCCCTACACCAAGTCTCACGGACCATTATTGGCCAAAGTCCGACAATACTTTGGTTGCACTAACCAGACGTCGGATTGAGATTGATGTGTGCAATGCAATGAAGTGCACCTATGGGTCACATCGTGCAACTCTCATGTTCTTCATGCCTTTACATTTGTTTGTGTTTTTGTTCAAGGAGGCTGATGTTCACCGGACTCCTACAATGTGGATTGCAAAGGGAGGCACAGTAATGAGTGCCTTTCTGCCACCTTCGTGGGATTTGAAGGTTATTCAACATCAGGGTGACAAGATAAAGTGCATGGTGGTGTCGGAGAAGATGGTCGTTCGGTACCAGCTTGGAAAGCAACAACTCTCTATTATCTTTCCTTACAGACGTTGGAAGCTGACTGGAGGCGAATGGCAAGCACTCGATTCGAACATCAACGATGCAGAACAGCTTGATGTACATGTTAGCACGCAAGCTGATGTGTGGGATATCATAGTAAATGCTGATTGGAATATGGCGAACCTAAGGGAGTACTTAGGCCTTAGGTTTGCACTGAAAGGTGACTTTTCATTTGTGATTGATAACACACCTCTACGTAAGAGGAAAGAGGCATCTTACTTTTGTAAAAGCATTCCCTTCCCTAGATGTATCCATATCAAGCAAGCTATGTAACAGATTTTGAGAGATTAATTCAAAACAATTTTGGCTACTCGCAATTTGCGTTCAATTTTGTGCACTTTTAAGTTATGTCGCGTGTTTTTATTTTTTTGGAGGTTTTAAGTGAGTTTTTAAACATAAAAAAAGTTTTAAAGACCTCTTTATAAGTCACTTTTGGCCACTTTGAGTTCATCTCCTCACTCTCGGCATCTTTGCGGTCCCCTCGCCTTCTTCGCTACTCAAGCATGGCCACCCCCGCCCAAGCTCTCCTATCTCAATTGCACAAGCTTGACCTCGGTCACTTGATCGAGAAGCTTGCACCCATATTTCAGACATCTATTGACATGGAAGGCACCGTCGAGCTCCATAATGACGTGTTTGGGGCGTTCACTAGCTACATGGACACATACATGGCTGAATATTGTGTCAACTTTGAAGACGAGGAGGGAACTTGGGTGCCTGTGGATCTTATCAAGCATACCTACAAAGCGGACAAAAATTTCAGGTTCAGGCTTGCAAGATTCCTCAAAGGCCTTAGTAGCACATATCTAAGGGAGGAGGAAGAAGATAACCTGGTAGGTCTTGGAATGGGCAACATCGGCACAAGTTTTTTGAGGTGGGACATGACTCTTGCCCTCCTGATCTTGGAGGGAACAGAGAAAAGCAAGGGAAAGAGGAAGGCCACTCCTCCAAAGAAAGCCACACCTTATCTCTTGATCAAGGAAGCTGACCCAAAGGAGGAGATTGTCACCCCAGTGCAAGAAGCATCTCTTGCACTTGTGACTCTGGCGGAAGAGCCGCAAGCTGAGGCTGTGAAACGGGACATCAAAGGGGACGATGTCATGGATGAAGTTCCAGAGCTCGAAGTGCGAACTCTACACCCCATCATAGTAGAAGGTGTAGAGTTCTTATTTTTGGATGACATCGCCCATGTCCTTGGGCTGCACTAGGATGAAACTCTCTGAGTCATTGCTATGTATGCGGGCATGCGAGACACACAACAGCCGTCCAAAGATGATGACATCCGCATTGACTTCAGTTCTGCAGATGTCACAAAGGTGCTTGCGCTCCCGGAAAATCATGCCTCAATAGAGTCCCTTGTGGTAGAGACTCTTGTACAAATATCCCAGTGCAAGGATTTCTACGAGAGTGTGCCAGAAACTAGCTTTGCCCCTCACAAGCCGCTTGCCATTTCGGATTCCGTCAGCCTCGGGAGCATCAATATTAGTGATGCAGACCTTGCGGATCATGATGATGCCACTGAGGTAGTACACCTAATTTCTTCCCTTCTTAATTTGTAATTTTTTGAAGTGAACTCATTCTTCTATCTACTTTGTAGACTGCAAGAGAAATGGACTGGCTCGCAAGCCGAAAGGGTGGAGCACGAAAGGAGGTGGAGGGGAAAGATGCTGCGCTATGGCACTACATCCCGAGCTTCAATGCCGAGATGCTTCGCGTAATTCACAACGACTTTTCAAATGATGCGCAAGCTGAATTTTTGAAGTGCAGAGCCCTAAGCGCCATCCTGTCTGAAGCCCCTATATCCCAAAATGCCCATAAATGTATTCTTGTAAATAGGGAAGCAGCTATCTATAGCTTTGGTGATAAAAGTGCAGGAAGCCTTGGACAAGGCATCACTGACGCCAAAGAAATAGCCGAACGCATTGGTGACAAACCATCAGTAAAGACTCTCACCCACGAGGCTTTCACCAAGCTCATCAAGCGAGTTGGCTAGATCCAATGTACTCATTTGCCTTTTGTGAAAATCAAACAATTAATGACATCAAGATGTTTTTCGAGCTGATTTTAAGTTTTATCTTCTTGATGTGTTTATATGTTGTTGTCGTGTCATGTCATGATGTTTCAATCAATTTTTGTGAACGCTCGTCTGCCACACCGCCCGTCCGAATTTGGCTCGACTCGACGGGCCGATTTCTCCTGCGTATGGCCCAAAAGGGTAGATCAGCTGTGCGGGGTGCGTCGGGGCCGAGGGCAAACAGGCAAAAGTCGCTCCGTGGCACACAGGTTCCACGGCGCGACCACCGGCCCCCCCGGCCCCGACGCACCCCGCACAGTTGATCTACCCTTTTGGGGCCATACGCAGGAGAAATCGGCCCGTCGAGTCGAGCCAAAGTCGGACGAGCGGTGGCAGACGAGCGTTCACATGAGGTCGAATGTACATAGCGACAACAATTACATGCAAAAGACTACAATTACCTTGACAAGACGACAATCACTTGCAATAGAAAATAACTTTTTTGAAAATAGACATGGTTTTTCATTAATCAAATTGAGATTACAAAACACGGATTTGTTGCATTACAAAGGCTTCCCCTATCTAGTGAAAGAGAGCTTCCTCTCCACGGATACGCCCAGCTAGATGAAGATCAGATGGCTTCAAAGTGACACGTTTTGCATGCACCATGCACAAAACCGCGTCTTGGAAAAGCGAAACCAAAATATCCTCAGCACCTTGTTGCAGAGCGCCTAGTGCCGCCGCTTGCACACGATTGACATCCCGGCGCTGGTCGTGGATAATCTCTTTGACGAGACGCCCAACAGGTGCCTTCGGAATAATTGGTGTGCAGGTCTTCTGATATTTGCGAATTTCTCTAAGGGCAACTGTCCCTAGTCTCCACCTTTGCTTCTTCTGCGTTGTTGGGGGCGGTGGTGCTTGCGCGTGGCGAGTCCAAGCTGGCGTGTCATTTTTAAACTTTTGTCGATCGCTGCTCTTGGAAGTTATCGGAAGGGGGTTCTGTGCGTTTAGGAATGGTTTTCCCCTTCTTAGCCTTTGCAGGTGTTGGAGTTTTCTTTGCCTTTGCAGGTGGAGTCTTCTGAGCTGCTCTCTGCTCTGCCTCCTTCCTTACTCGCTCCTCTTCATCTTTCCTTTCTTTTTCCTCACGAAGCCTCCGTGTGTTTGCTGCCCTGGCTTCTCGTTCAAGCTTCTGTCTCTTATTTTCTACTTCCTCAGCTGAGAGTTTTCTCTTTCCTTTACCAAGTGCACGAGCCAAGACTCTGTCTAGCATTGCATTGAGAATCCTATTGCTCGGCAGGTGCTCCCTTTCTACTGTGTCTTCATTTCTCCTCTTTGTATATTCTGCTCGAAGACTTTGTATAGCCGCTTCCAAAATTGTGTCATCTTCGTATCCGGCCATTCGCAGGTCAGCAACAAATCCGTGAGCTTTTCTGTTAAGCCAATCCTCCTCCGCAGCAAAGAATGCTAATCTTCTCTTGTTGCTTGCGGCGGCCTGAGCTTCTTCTACAGCCTTCTTATTTGCCTCCGCCTTCCTAACTGCCTCGTCTTCTTCCGCCTTCTTGGCAGCCTCATCCTCCTGTGCTTTCTTTGCTGCCTCGTCCTCCTGTGTTCTGACGGTCTCTTCGGCTTCTTTTCTTGCTCTCTCAGCTGCCTCCATGTCCTCTGCTTCTTTGTGTAATCTCTTCGCTTCTTGGCGTTCTTGGGCTTCTTGGGCCTCTCGCTCAAGCCTCACACGCTCAGCTTCCAGATCCATTTGGGCTTGTGGGTAAATGTTTGGGATTTCAGTTCTATGTGCCACCGGTAAGGGCCCAAGGTCTTTGAAAATGTCATCCTGCATATTGGAGGGAGGATCATTTGGGGGCTCTATGTGCGTGAGATATTAGTGCACGAGCGAGAGAGAGAGAGAGAGTCAAGGGGAGAGGAAGAGAGAGAGCTCCACAAGTCAAGACTTTTAAAATTGACTATAAAACTCACTGATATTTATAGGGGGGCCAAAATTACAAAAAAGTCAATTTACAAAATGAACGCGCCAAAAAGTGGCGAACAAGAATTATTAGGTGGGTAACCACACGCGGCCATTTCTTAGTCGACCACTATGCCATTGCCTCGCTCTTTCACGTGCCATTGACGCATTGCACCCTTCTCTTTCGCCTTGCACCTACCACCTTCATGATTTTGCGCCTCAAAGACAAATTTCCGGCTCGCTTTTGGGCCTTTCTCCCAATAAGTGCACAGTAAAACCAATTGAACATTTCCTGGAATGCATTGCTGCGAACCTTGCCACCGCCATGACCCGTGTTCTTAAAATAGGCCGCCTTGGCTTGGTAATGTGATCGTTCCATGCCTTGGTTGCTCCAGAGTGCAAGAGACCCATATTCATCTAGAAAGAAGGAACTATGCGCATAGAGAATATGCATGTAGTGTGTTATATGAGTTTCCCCCCAAGCATCGATCATTTCTTCTGTGAATCTGTCAATCGAAGTCTTGAATGTAGCTATCTCTGCTTCATCAAGATACGGGCGCTCAAGAAGCCTCATCATCTCATCACAAGCTTCCCACACATGTGCACGCTTCAATCCTAGTGTTGCCTCATTGCCTCGATAGGTTGTTACATCACAAATCTGCTTCCATAATTCAAAATGTGTATGGCTTTGAGCCTCACCATAGTTTGAGAGCAGGTGTCTTGCTTTTGCACCACCCATACATATCTTATTAGGGTTATCTTGGGTACTTGATGGGTTTTTGCGATCCTTAGAGAGGGTGACAGCACCTGCGTGAAGCCCCACGGATGATAAAACAACTTCAAGCTCTTCGATGCCCTGTTCTCGCCGTGACTCTGGCTCCATGTTCCAAGCATAATTGATGTGGAGCATCAACAATTTGTCCAAAATTCTAAGTCTTGCATGCAAGTTCAATGGCTTCAGGAAGGGACATCTTATAGGGAGTTTTTGAGACAGGTTGAGCTCCAGGGATCACCTCGATTTCATGGTCGACTTCTCGAGGAGGCGGTAACCCTGTAAGCTCGTCAGGGAAGATATCAGAGAATTCTTGGAGCCAAGAGGGTTCTGTCTCCATACTAGGTTCAATGACTTTGTTGAGTTTGACTAAGAAAACTTGCTGACCCTTACATGTCCCCTTGAGAAGATGTTTTGCCTTGACTACCCTAGACTTAGGTTTTCCTGTGATTCCCTGAACAGATATTACTTGGCCATGCTCATTTTCAAAAGTGATACTCCCCTGGTTACAATGAATGCTAGCTTTGTTTGCAATTAACCAATCCATCCCAAGGATCCCATCATAAATTCCTAGTGGCAAGACTCTAAAGTGACCATGAGTTTGCTCATTACCCAGCTCAAAATCAAGGTTTCCTATAGAGTGGCGAGATATTACTTCTTTCCCACTGGCTAACTCTACAATCATTTTTCTAGCTATTTTTTGACTCAAGTTCAATTTTTGCAAGCACCTAGGAGAAAGGAATGAATGGGTACTGCCACAATCAATCAAAAGCCGAAATGGCTTACCGTGATGAGTGGCGGGGGCTTGGATTACACCAAATTGTTTATTCGGACCTTGGTGTTCTACCGCCGCATGGACGGTGGCGCGCTCTTCTTCAGCCGTTTCCAACGTCGGTTCTTCACTTATAACACAGGCAGTTCTAGCAACTGTTCCTCCGCGGCCTCTGCCACGACCACTGCCTCTTGCACCTTGGTGGGTAGGGGTTCCACGGCCTTGATTTCCTCTGTTACCTTGGGGGAATGATGTTGCCATCTTGGGACAGTTGGCTCTAAAGTGTCCCGGCTCATTGCACTCAAAACACAGAGGGCCTTCTCTGGAAGAAGTAGCATATGAGCGGGGGGCAAAAGAGTTGCCTTGTCGCCCTCTGTTGTAGTAGGGAAAATTCTGTTGAGGTTTCTTGTAGGGTTGATCTCTAAGGTTTGCCTCAGGGTAAGATCTCTTTTGATTCTTTGGTTTGTTAGCCTTCATTTCTTTCACAAGGGGCTTAGCTCGTATGAGAGCATCCTGTAATGTGCTTGGCCTCATTGCTTCAAGGCGGGAATCTAGGGCTTCATTTAGCCCTTGGCAGAAACGGGCCACTTGCTGGGAAGTAGTCATGGCTGGGGCATACTTCCGAAGGGTAATGAATTTGGAATAGTAGTCCTCAAGAGTTAAGCTGCACTGTCTAAGACTAAAGAACTCATTCATCTTTATGGACTCATGGGATGGAGGAAGATATCTTTCCTTCACTGCCTGCTTGATGTCTTCCCACGTTTGAGAATGCTCGGTGACTTCCTTGTCACGGCACCACTGTTTCCACCAGAGTTTAGCATCTCCAGTGAGGCGAAACCGTGCGAGCATAAACTGATTTGCTACTCCAGTACCGGCAGCAGAGAAATAATCGTCCATTGCCTCGATCCAGACTTCAGCATCCTTCTCAACCTTTGAACCTTCTCCTTTAAAGGAGGGAGGTTGCATTTGCTTGAGCAGGAGCTTCTTCTCCTGGGTATCGGTATAAAGCGCATTGGGAAGTGGAGGGTGGTCATCCTGGCCATCATCGTAAAAACAATTTTTAAGATTACAAGATTCATATTTACACAACGCTTAATTTTTGGAGAGTAAAACCATTGAAATTATTTTATTTCCAAATATTTACAAGGACAAGTTTTATTACAAAGATCTGAGACTAATATAATTAGTCTTATTTGCTATGAAGGGAAATTCCTAGGCTTGACTATGACATAAGGGTAGAGCGGTCCACATAGGTGAAATATGGGGGTTCCGCTGTAGTTTCTAAGACTCTAAAAACTGATGGTAAGGGTGGTAAACTCTGGATTGGGGTAGATCCCAACACCGCTACTCTATCAGCAGGTAAGACCTGCATCACTTTGTCATACACCCAACGATCCTGAGGTATGCGAACCCCATCTATAGTCACCGAGGTGTCGGTCCTGGGGGTACCGACGAACCAAAATAAGCGGATCATCTTCAGCTTCTCAATCCAACGAATCCGCTTAAGGTCGGTGGTGAGGTTCCCAGTCTGATCTGCTCGGATGAAGAAGTATCTCGGCCCACGACTCCAGAAATCTCTGCCCCATCCTCTCTGAATACGAGAGAAATGAGGGAGGGATATCTTCTCTAATATCTGCACCATGGTGTCGCGAAACTCGAAATTCGAGGAGTGACTAGCAGTCTCGAAGATGCATTGGAAAACTAGAAATTTGGAGTAGGCATCTTCTTCTTCCTACAATCATTCAAACATCAATTTAACTTATTTGTTTAAGTAGGATATCTTTTCTAATTAGCATTACGTTAGGTAAAACATTTATTACAAAACAGTCCTTAAACAGCAATTCCTAGGAGCCAAACAGGCTCTGATACCAATTGTAAGGTTCCTCCCTCTAAAAATAGGAGAAACACTTAAGATAGTCCGCTAAGTCTTATCTTGGGAAAAATTTCCTATTCATCGACACCTTGACCCTGTAGAGATTCAAGGATACGATTCATAGGTATGACCTAGCTCTATCCCGCAGGGGAAGCGTGATTTTCTAAACATCAAATCACCCATAGGGCAATTGATCAAAAATTGGGCAACTACTAGACTTAATTTCTAGAGACAACACTTTTTTCCTCATCTTATGCAAGGCACAGCCGCTGACCTAGTCTTCTAGAATAGAGTTGCCCAAGAACCTAACTATCTAACGTAGGGCTTTCACTTAATTTGTTGGAAAGCTACCCGACTAATCGGGTCCACCCGTCCGTAGGATGGTGCCGTCAGGGCATTCCATCCTCCCACTTTCCACCCTACTCACGCATCAATTTGTTTTCTAATTAATACTACCACACTGTTTGACATAAATAAACATATTCCCTAATTAGGGCCCTTCTTCACAAGGTTCGTTATGACAGCCTTCTTACATAATACAATCATACCAAAGACAAGATGCAATTATATAAAAAGTTTATACATGAATCCATTTCCATACAAGCCAATCCGGCTCTCTTATTCTTATTCTGCCGATGATCTAGAATTCGGCCTTCCAGCCTCTACATGCTGGGCAAAACCCTACGGGACCATACACCTCATCGTCGGCAGCTGGCGAAGACTCAAGCCGGCCTGTCGCCCTCTCAGGCTCCATCGCTCGATTCTCCCGCCCCTCAGAGGGATGTCTGCACACTAGGGTGGGCTTATTTACCGCACTAGCCTAGGCCCTCAGAACTAGGCAGCCTCATAATCTCTCGCCTCAATCGGCGATCCTTATTCTCCCAAAGGTATGAGGGATACCTTGGGCCATTCTCGGGCTTTGCTAATGACACTGCCCGGCTACACAAGCACGGAACGGAGTTAGCGTTGAAGCCAAAAGAAATCTTGAATTCCAAAGATAACAACTTCAATGCAATTTTCTAAGTATAGCATTCACAATTCATGAAGATAGCAATTTCAACGCAATTTATCGAAAACAACATCACATAATTCGTAATTTCATATAACTTTTAGGTCCTCGTTTTAAAAGAAAAAGACACCATTCATTAATACTAATTTAAGGAAAATTCTCTTCTTTTGAAAATTAACCAAGCTAACCTGGCCACCGTTTCCTTGAGGGACTTGAAAAGGGAGGACTGGAGCCGCATTGGGCGCATCTCCCTCCATCTCGTTGTTACGTGCGCCTCTTGAGGCAATATTTTGCCGTCTCCGGGATGAGGCCATCTTAGGCGTCGCCTTGTAGAGCTTGCTGCTGCGATCGAAACGCTTCAGTCGGATCTGAATTCCGAGCTTGTTTGCTCACCGTATGAGCAAAAGAATATGGCGCACGAACCCTCGCTTAAGCCAAAAATCCCTTGCTAAAGTCTACGCAAATGGGGGGGGGGGGGGATTGTGAGATGTCCTTAAGGCCAAAGGCAAAAACGTGGAGAGGGCTGGGAGGGGTTGCTGCAAGCCTCTCTGTAAGTCTATTCACACGGGGGGGGGGGGGGGGGGGAGAAGAGTTAAGGACACTGGTCCATGGCAAGAGGAGGATGGAGGAAAATTGGCTTATCTGAAAAGAGCCAAATGAGGGGGTGTGAGAGGGGTGGCTGCAAGGGCGGCTATACTTGCAGCAAGTATGCTACGGCGGTACGGACGGCGGCACAACAGGGCATATGCTACACAGAAGTGCGTGCCTACTGAGGAGCACCCCGGGGGTTTATATAGCTGAGGGGAGAGGGTACGGGCACTGCGCAAAGCAAGGACGAAAGGACGGTGTACCTTCAAAGGCTATGGATCAGTGGCCTGCATGGGTCTACGGGAAAGGTACGGTGTGGGTTGTCTGGGAAAGGAGTGGTACGCATGTACCTTATCCGGTCTGGGTGTCCGCCTAAGGGTATGCGTGGACCATACAGTGGACGGCCGTCCTTTGGTTCTTGGGCGGCCATTGTACGGGCGCCCTAGTAAGTGTGTACGGACCAAATTTTGGGGCGGGGTACCCAAATTTGGGGCGCCCGCCTCGATTTGCGTGCCGGACCGCCTCGAGGGGCAAAAATTTTTTTTGTCCGGGAGGTTCTCCTGGTCGCAGGGGTTCAGACCGTTCGTCAATCGGACGTGCGGTCGTGCATTTATTAAGGTTTAAAGGTCGCCGTTTTTTAACTAAAATGATTGAAATTAGCGTATAGGCTTGATCCGGTGTCCGTTTTGGATGCTGTAAAATCCTATATTAGGGTAAAATCGTGCGCAGATTCCAAATTTGGGCTCAGAATTTGAAGATTCTAAGTAGAAATGACTCAAATAATAAAATCATTGATATTTATACCATAAAAACTCATAATTACATGGACATTTCTTTATTAGTGAAGATGGGTATGTTACACTGGATAGCCCTCTTCTCCGGCTTCATCTTCTACTCGATCTACTTCCTTCACACTCTGTAGTAGCAGTAGCGCATGCCCTTCTTCCTCCTCTTGGGTTCTTGGTCCTGGTGCAAGGCTCGTCTCCTCCTGCTCTCCTCTCGGGACCTGCTTCGACTTGCTTTCCCTCATAGTGCCTGCTGGATTTCAGCCATGGATCTACTCCTGATTATGCCCCCCCAAACCTGCCCAGGCCCGGCTCATCTTCGGCTACAGTAAGCTCGGATGCTTCTTCTCAATCAAATCCCCACTATTCGGTTGAAACACCCCTCTTGATATGGTGCACCACCCTCTACACTGATCTGCGCTCACTTGCTGGCTTGTCATAGGGCAGCATGCCCCCTCTCCTCTCTCGTTCCCGGCAACCTGTGCAAGAACCAACAAACTGACCACGACCCACTTATCTCGTGTCTACTCTGCATATTAATCTGTTTCAATAGATCCGTAGGCTTCATCATCGCTCCCGCCTTCTGACCACCTCTCAGCTTTACCTGCCTTCAGTACTACACTGGCCATGCTCACATCTGCAAGCTTCCTCTCGTTATTGCTTCAATTTTCTCCCTTTCCCATACTAATTCATCTGACTCTCCCAAGAACAATCCCAAGGTGATCAATAGGCTTACAACCTGCAGCTTTCATAGCTAGCCTCTCCCGACGAACGCACCAAATGAATGTACCTTCCAAGCATACAAAAAAGACAGCGAACGCACCAAATGAATGTAGCCTTCCAAGCACACAAAATTACAGCAAATCCGGGCTCGAGCATGCAAAGTATATGCATTGGGCTCAGCCCATTGCCATAAAAGCTACAAGAAACACTCAAATACACTCAAGAATGGCAGACACACACTCTCTCTCTCTCTCTAAGAAACCATAGCCTTGCACACACAAAGAAAAGATACCTAATGTAGAGCACACAGAAGATAAACAAGACAATCATCCTCACCATCCTCTTCTCCTTCCTCCATAGCTAGGAAATATTCAAGAACAAGGAAGAGACAAGAGAGAGGCAAGAGTTGTGCTCAAACCAAGAGAGAGAGAAATGAACGTGAAAGAGAAAGATAAAGAGGGAAAGTTGTAACTAACCCCCAACCTCCCAATCACACGACACACTTCCCCTTTCTTTGCTTTATTCCAAAAATTAAAAGGGTACAACCTTAGGCTATCTTCTATTTGTGTGAATACATGGCTTTGGCTTTTACACATCATAGAGAGAGTTTCCATGCATTGGCTTTGAAATTGTGCGGACGCGCTATTTAGCCAAGCACATTTACATAGATGATAACAACAAGGATACAACTAGGCATAGATGCCTCAAAAACATGGACAAGATAATGACAATGTGATAAAAACCCCTCATCTTTTAGCCTTTTTGGTGACGAAATCGGAGGCTATCAGGGGACCATGGTGGGCACAAACCTGGTCAATGGTACGACCAATCATCTATATTGTATTAATCACCCCCGCTTCACCTGAATATCTATGCTTCATGCCTAATCCACCCTACCCATAGCTTCTTCTTTGTCTCAACACCTATGAATCCTGGCCATCAACAACCACTTCTATCAACATAGGATCCGAGAGAGCTCTAATGACAGAAGAAGACAACCCCCACAAAAACAAAAAGAGAGAACACCGCAACCCGATAACTCAACATCCATGGGAGCCAAGATACACATTACGGTGCCTTGACAAAGATGCTAGAGCTTCCTGAACATCGCCATTGACACATTACGGTGCCTTGACAAAGACGCTAGAGCTTCTTGAACATCGCAACCCGATAACTCAACATCCATGGGAGCCAAGATACACATTACGGTGCCTTGACAAAGATGCTAGAGCTTCCTGAACATCGCCATTGACATAAAGCCTCTCAGAGCGCAAGCAATCTCCATGGGAGTTGCCTCCTTTTCCCTCTAGAATCCCCCCTCACTAATTGCTTACACCATTGTTTTACTATCCCCTCCTTAATAATACCACCTACCACTTGGATACTGGTCATTAAGTATTTCGTGCTGGTTTACCCATTCAAGTACTTTGACTCCTCTAATGAGGATGTCTTGGCAAAGGTGAAAAAAAACACTAAAAAATAAAGAATTAGAGTACTACTGGGCACATCCAAGAAAGCAAACTCATAAGAGCCTATCAGACTACCTGGATACTTAATCGCCAGTACTCCACTAACTTCTTTTCATCTTACTAACTCCCTCATCCCCTCTCATGTTCGGAGAGACAGGAGAACAAAACAAGTGCTACACTTCCCCACCTACATCGACAACCTCTCATCAAGGACGTGATCGACTTTAGGAAGGGGACTATGTTAACCACATATTGGTTAACACATTCCTTGTCAATTACGTCCTCACACTTATGTAATGGGCATCGATACTATCTTGTAAATCCCATCATTTGATGAGGGAAACTCCCTTAAGATGCTCCCAAGTATTGAGCTTTGAAGGACAGACAACAGGATCTTGGTGAGTTGGCCAAACGATAGAGAAAAGCCTTGTAACTATGTTTTGGGTGCCCCGAGTCACTTACTCTCAGGTGGCCTAATGGGAAAAGGCTTGGAACTATAAAAGCCAATTTCTCTTGTTTGTAACTCATTCTCCCATTTGTACAATAGAAGTGGAGTGTTCTCTCTCTCCCTCTGTCTTGCAACTCTAATCACTTGTTCTCTCTTGCTTCCCTCTTGCTTTCTCTCTCCCTCTTGCTTGGGTGATTAGGCTACCAACACGATCGTCTTCTGCAAAGATCCCACATGATCTTTGCAAGAGAGGTTGCATCACCCGTTGGATTAGAGCAACCACCTCGGGGTGACAACGAGTGCAGGAGGATGTCCGTGACCTGAGAGGCTATGGTGGAGCTCTTGAGCATTGCTCAAGCTTGGTAGATAGGAAACTTCCCATGACACGTTAGGGTAAGGTTTCGTTAACAAACAATTTTGGAAGTAGAGATTGAACTTTAATGGTACCTTTCATGAATATATAGCTAACTCAAGAATGATATATAGACCCTCAAAGAGTCTTGAGTTGGCAAATATATTTGACATAGATGTTCTATTCGTGGCTGAGAAAAAGTTGATCAAGATTGTTGGCAACAAGAATAGAGAGGTTACAAGCATAATTCTCGGAATGCAATGGGCTTTTACTTGGATTTCATGAAAAGAAACAGAAATAGAAACATCCACATCTTTGAATTTTTTTTTATTTCAACAAAGATGCAAAGTGACAATATGGAGCTGGTGGTAACTTTTATTTTAGAGAGGTGCAGCCTCTACCAGGAGCTCACACCTTCGTAGGTACAGATGGCCATAATTGTGATGGAGGACATAAACACACATATCGATGGCATGGTAGAATAATGGCCAAGTTGTATTTGCAAAATTATGAAGTGGTTTGGTGATTATTTGTCTAGGGAATTGGGCAAAGAAGTGATCCATGAGTGAGGGGGAAGGACATGGATGAAACTCTTGGTTTTTCTTGTATGGGGATGTAGGACTTTGGCAAGTACATTTATAAAACATCCATGAGATCTAGAACAACCCCATTTAATCTTGTATTTGGCATGGATGCAATACCCCCTCATTGAGTTCCTAGTCCCTACTCTTCAAGTATTATAACATCATATCTTATGAGTTGTGGACTACTCTTGGTAAACTTACACTTTATGAGACCTCCATATATTTGCAAACATTCTCTAATGCCTCACATTAATTTCTTGCCAAACTAATTCAAGACATTCAAGTGGGTTCCAAGTTTATGTTGCTAGCCTAGGTCCAATAGGTTAATATTTACTATTTGGAAGTAGCTAGCTTCATAAATAACATTACACCTACGACTAGACTAAATTACAACTATCGCTGAACCTTCACCACATTCCAACCTATGTGGAAATCATGCATGATTGTCTGATCCTCACCACAATTTTCTTATCCATTCCTACTTACTGCATCCAAGTACCACCAATATCCACCAAACCCACCCATGAAAACACTCCACCCATAACTCCTGCCCTAACCAGTGTTCCATCTTGTCAAGAGTCATAAATAACATTACACCTACGACTAGACTAAATTACAACTTTCGCTGAACCTTCACCACATTCTAACCTATGTGGAAATGGTGCATGATTGTCTGATCCTCACCACAATTTTCTTATCCATTCCTACTACGGACTGCATCCAACTACCACCAATATCCATCAAACCCATCCATGAAAACACTCCACCCATGACTCCTGCCACCCTAACCAGTGTTCCATCTTGTCAAGAGTCAAGGAAACCACTAGGGGAAGCCGGTAACTGTGAAACCAAGAAAACTGATCCATTCCAAGTGGATCAAGAAAGGTGTGAGAAAATTTTGAACTTGGAAGGTGAGAAAGAAGTGGATCAAGCCTAAGAGAAAAAATCCAAGTAACATATAAGCCTAGATTGTATCCAACAATATTCTCAAAGTTGAACTTGGAAGGTGAGAAAGAAGTGGATCAGGCCTAAGAGAAAAAATCCAAGTAACATATAAGCCTAGATTGTATCCAACAATATTCTCAAAGTTGAAGTACATTTCAAGGAAAATTGAAGACTATGGATACCCAAATCCTCTAAACAATGGAAAAAAGAAAGAGGATCCACAACGCCTCACCCAAAGAAAACAAGAAGCAAGGGGCATCCACTAGAAACATAGAAATGGGTTCCAAAAGAGGTCCTTAATAAAGTTAAATAGCGTGAGAAAAACATGACAACTATTTGGATTCCCAAGCATATGAAAAATTCTAAGGAAGACCTTGGCAGAGGAGTTAAAAAAGAATCCAGTACAAAGTACAAAGATCACAACCACAAAGTACAAAATGGATTCCAAAGACACCAAGATAAGGGCATAAAGAAACTCCAAAAACAAATGATGCTCTAAGTGGTAAAGATTATCAAGAAGATCCAAGAATTTACTTCATCTTCAAAATAAATAAGTGAACTCAAGAGTCCAACCAAACTGACCACTCTCCTACCATAAACAAGAGAGATGTAAGGTTATAAGCACTATTGTTTGGAATAAATTTACAAATCCCATTCATTTACCAAAAGACGATGGTGGCATAAGAGTTAAGAGTCGAGAGGCTAAGCCATGAAATAAGCTTGTGCTTAAGACCCATAGCTTCAACTCTATTAAACTCCGTGCTATGGGACTACTCCAATTGATGTTGGTTGAGTAAGCTTAGACCATGCAATGGCACATATAGACAAGAGGAGTTAAAAAAGAATCTAGTACAAAGTATAAAGATCACAACCACAAAGTACAAATGGAATCCAAAGACACCAAGATAAGGGCAAAAAGAAACTCCAAAAATAAATGATGCTCAAAGTGGAAAAGATAATCAAGCATATCCAAGAGTTTCCTTCATCTTCAAATTAAGCAAGCGAACTCAAGATTCGGACCAAACTAACGACTCTCCTACCATAAACAAGAGAGATGTAAGGTTACAAGCACTATTGTTGGGCACAAATTTACAAATCCGAGTCGTCATCAATAAAAAAAGGTGGTGGCATAAGAATTAAAAGTCGAGAGGCTGAGCCATGAAATGAGCTTGTGCTTAAGACCCATGATTTGAAGTCTATTAAAATCTGTGCTATGGGTCTACTCCAATTGATCTTAGTTAAGTTAGCTTAGACCATGCAATGACAACATGAATAAGAGCTCTCATATTGTCTAAAGGCACTGCTACTAACAAGAATCTTAAATGCAAGCTTTTGACTAGCTGCGTGACACACCTTTACTATGTGCATTTGGTTTTTCCATGGTATTTTGGTTTCTTCATTAAGCTTGGCACGCTCTTGAGAAAAGGCCAAGCAAGGCATCAACAACAAAGAAAGTGCACCTATGCCTCTCTTGCGATATAACATTGATCATTTTTGGCACTATAGCTGAGTGTAGCCCCATCATTGAGCCACATTATGCTTTGAGGACTTAAATTCTGGTCTCTTTTTAATTTATTAATGTGGATGGCTAACAAGGATTAAGAAATATTGAGTACTAATAAAAAAACCTCACATTGATGTCTTTTATTATTTTACTTCTTTGATTGTTAACTTTTATATTTTCTTTGTGATTGGTCTCCATTAAGTTACTTCTTGTCACCCTTAAATTCCTCTTTTGCCTATCAAAAATAATTACAATAATCCCCCTTTAAATCTTTCAGAAGTGACTTTCATGGCATTATTGTTCATTCTATTGTTCTTGTGTAAGATGGTTAGCTAAAACGGCCACCTTCCCATCAACAAGTGTATGAAAGCTTAGTAGGTTAACACTAGTTCTGTAATTGGACACTAAAGTGTCCCGAGGACACTAAAGTGTCCCGAGGACACTAAAGTGTCCCGAGGACACTAAAGTGTCCTGAAAAGTTAGCATTTTTCTTGAATTTTTGTGGGCAATCTATTAAGAGTTTTGAAATGCTTAACATCCACAGATGTTCCTCAAGACCCAAAAAATCCTTGAGATTTTTTAAATTGCACTTTTCTTAGCTTTTGCAAGGCAATATTTTAATTTTCTTAGACACATGCTAATAAAACGCATGATTTTTGCTGTTTTCAAAATAGTAGTAATTTGGACATAACTTTTAGAAGGGACATAGTTTGATCATGAAACTTGGCTTGATGGAAAGCCCATGATGTAAACTAAATCCTGGAATCATCAAACGACAATTATTGGATAAATTTTTGACTCGCTAATATTGAAATGACGTTTTTTATACAGGTGGAGCATGAATTTTTCTCCTTCCATATGCAAGCTAATAATGTAAAACTTGAGGTGCACCCATGTTATATAGGGTAAATACTACTTTGTTTTGAATTTTTCAAAACTTTAGAGCCACTTTTTGGGCCTCTTCTCATACATGGCCTTTTGTGCAACCTGTTTTAATACATAAAATGTCTAATTATGAGCCTAATTTTGATTTTCATCAAAGGGGAAAGTTGTGTAAGTGCATTATTTGTTGTAACTATAGGTGTAGACTACTTGTGCAAGCATAGTTATGATTAGTTTTTGATAAAAGATGATCGAATTTTGCATTTTTATTTTTTACAATTTTTTTAGAACTAGGCGATAAGAACCTACTTAAGTGGAGGCTAAGTTAGTGTCATACACATCAAATTATGGCTTATTTATCTCATCTCAAGCATGAAAAACCAATAATCAACATTCTCATTGATAGGGCTACATTATTTTTTAGTGGCGTGATTGAGTTTTGATAATACGCGTTACTTTTGCTGATTTTATGTAACTTTTTTGGAAAAAATTCCAGGAAAGAAAAATGATTTTTTTGGTGAACTTCTACCTCCTTGGACTGATGTATGCTATCAAAATATCTTGGGAAAAATGCTATTGATATCATTGGATTTTTTTTGAGAGAATGATGCTTGCATATTTGGAAAAATCCTGAAAAATGTTCATTTTCAAGACATATGCTACTTTGTTGCTTATGTACTTCCAAATAAAAAGGCATTTTATATGTTTAGCATTTTTTACATAAGCATAGGGTTATGTTCTACATGCCCAATGAAGCATTTTGGTTTTTAAAGCCTACATTAGGAGTTTGATTTTTTTTGCAACCCCCAAAAAAGGACACTCAAGTGTCCTGTTTTGGTACCAAACTAGTGTTAAGAAAAACAATTGTACCAGTAGGTAAGACTATGAGCTTGTGTATGGTGGTGTGGTCTTTATGTTTCCTTATTTTTGTTCATTATCTTGGTGCTGTATTTTGATGGATTCTTGAGTTTTATAGGGATTACTGTAAAGATTAAATGTAAAATATGTGACTGGGCCTTGGCCTATGCGATAAGGGGTTTGAGTGCCACCACCTTGGTTGTGGGATCAAATCCTTAAAAAAAAGAATATTTACTATGG